>NW_017306419.1:241130-257131 GCF_000935625.1 Nanorana parkeri
ATAAATAACCCTGTCGGGACCTCAAGGGGCGGTGGGGCACCAATTGTTGATGGTGGGTGGGTGGGGGGGCTGAAGCCTGGGGTTGAGTTTTATCCATTCACATCTCTCCAAAATAAATTTTGGCTTTGGATAGATTTACAGATAAACAAAGCAAACCTTGTGACTGCAGCACCATTGCACTATATCCTATAAAGTGTTAACAGTTTGCGGATTTCATTTTTTGGCTGGAGTTGCTTTAAAACATTCAATAATACTATAAACCAATAAATGATTTTAAAATACCCATTCTGTAACTATAATATTAGACTTAGGCTTGAAGAGCACATTCAGTTCAAGACATAACGATTTCAAATAGGTAGCAGGAACATAATGGAAATGAAACTCTGCCCATCATCTCTGCAGTCCTTTTCTTTCATTTCACAAGAAACATCTGCAGAGGTGGTGCTATTATGAAAACTTAATACATGCTCTTTAATGTGTCAGGGAAATTAATATACTAAAAAGAAAAGAAGGTCCCTGCTGCCCTTTATTGTTAAGAAATGCACAATGGAGAAACTACTTTATTCCCAGAAACAACAGGTCATTTCTTTGATGTTCAGTTTTATTTAACAGTGCATTAGCATCAATATGAAATCACAGGCAGCATGCTAATGCGCATCCCACACTGTGCTGGGATGTAGATTAAAAAAGAAATGTAAAGTAATGTGTTGTCAGTCACCAAGTTTGAAGGTCTGGGCATCAGGACACATGGTGTAACATTTGGGAAATTACATCAAAAAACATAACTGCAATGTTCTCCTGGCCACACAGATCATTGCGTGTTTGTCTGCTTGCTGGCCGCTGTAACAGACAGATAAATAACCAGGATAAAAAAGACTGGTATAACAGATACTAGTTTTCGAGGTGTCTGGGACCTGTGTGCAGAGGTGTTTGAATCACAAGACTGGCTGCATAGAATTAAAAATTATTTGCAAGTTAAAACAACACAAGTATATGTGTTTATATGTGTATTTGGCTACTTGTCTGAAGTTCAACTTCAAATACCAACTCTGGGCTACTTTTAAATGTACCCATGCAGTGCCGGGTCCCTTCATCAGGCTCGACTGTATATACTGTATATGCACACTGATAAAGCACATAGATGTGTTGCATATGTGTCTGAGACAGATATCAGTTGGATCCTCAGTTTTAAGGAATGTGGCACCTGAGGTATGTGTCGCATACTAGTAAGACCAAAAAGTACCTGGTTTTACTTTGCATCCTTTTTATTATTACCTAATTGTCTGAAATTGTTTATGGAATATTTTGCAAGCATAACACCAGAATAAAATATGGCAGAAATAAGAATTCTTTGAGTTTGGTGCAGGAGTCGGTAGAGGTCCAGAATTTGGGGTAGCATGTTTTAGAATTTGGCACAGACATTTCATAGGCTGCATTTGTGCCAGACTTCTGGCACAAACACAACACTAAATTCCTTTGACTGTATTCACTTAGGTAAGGGATGTGACATACCCAATACTTCCTGGTATGAGAGGAGATAGAATGTACCTCTCTCCCATGTGAAATAGCTAGATATTGATGACTGACTAGTCAGCACTCATTGCATGGAGCAGTGAAGGAGCAAAGGAAATATAAGTGTAAATAGCCTAAGGGCCAACATGAGAGTGAATATTTTGCTTTGCCCTGTGTGAAGAAAGCACAGGTTCACTTTTACATAAAAAACGCTATCTGCATTGCACTGAGAGGAAAGTACACAACTAACTCAAAGGGGGGCAACATTTGCTTTCTATCCTATTTATCTCCATAATGGCAGTTAATTACAGAATTGTTATCTTTGGTCAGTCATGTACAACAAGAATAACCTTTGACATCTCTGAGTTCCTCTTCTATTTAGTGTCACAATCACTCATCTCCATTGCTACAATATTGCACAGTACTGGATGCCAACACACAATCTTTAGGTAGAAATTGCTCAAAAAGTCCTTATCTGGGTTACTCAAGTGCATCTCCTTCTTCCCCATCTCAGCCCTCTACCCTGGAGAGAGTCGGTATCCAAAAGGTACTAAGACAAATCTTGATGGGTGACCAAGGCAGTGTAATTCTGATGTCACAAGGTCTGCAAGCCAGAAGACATAGATATGGACCCTCTCTCCTACTGTTTTTTGTTATCACTACATTTTGCTATGCCACTCCATGCACGTGCCTGTGGAACATTTTTATTTACCACCATCTACCGCCCTCCCAAACCTCTGATTCCTCAGTTTTAGCTGCAAGGAAAAGTCCTACACATACACTGGTATATGCATAATTTTTTTGTTCTATTTAATATTTTAGTAGTGATAGATACCCTATGCCTAACAACTGGTTCTTTTTTTTTTTTTTGAAAAGTCACTTTATAATTCTGTCCTTGCCCATGAAAACAGCTGTCTTCCCAAGTGTAATTCTTCACCATATGTCTTATCAAAACATTCTAAAAGAGAACTCTTGTTGATCTTAAGGCACCTTCAGCATAGGCCGGCGTAAAATATTCATATGTATAAAAATGTCAACATGCCATAACATCTCATGAACCTGGTAAGAGAAGGGTTTCCTCTCAAAAGGATTAGTTTAAAATCAATTGTAATACATGGTAATTGAATGACTTGCCTCCCAAAATAGCCAGCAGATGTTGTAGTATTTGAGCGAATGTTGCTAGCTATTCTATGCTAATCCCACCAAATCCATCTTTTAGACCTAATTTTGCTTTTACAGCTGGAACACTAAAGACCTATGGAGCTGATCTCATTTCATATTGACAGCGTCTATTTCTGTCAGCAATCTTGGGTCAAATAGATAATATTTTCTTAACTTTTACTACAATACAGGAATGAATAAAAGAGAAGGAGCCCTTTGCATATTTCCTCTGCACAGCTAACCTGCAAAGCATTTATCACTAAGTGGCACAGTCTCTAAATTACATAGATGCATTTTAAGCAAAAAATATTTAGTGCCTCAGTACAATGAAGATAAACTAATCTGTCACAACAGACTTTCTAAAGAGATACTGTAAAAATAAGCTTATTTGCTTAAAGCTGAACTGCAGGAAGAAAAACTACCAATGAATCCAGCTAGCATAATTGTTTAAATGTCATGGCATAGTCCAGTTTATGTAACATGGCAGCTTGCTAAGAGAAGGAGAGCGCAGGGAGAAGAGTGATGGTCCGTCATTGTCTAATTAGCAGGCTGGTCGGTAACACTGTTCTATTGCTTAAATACGGGGGAATAAAAGAGAGGCTATACACTTGGCTATAGTATACCCTTTTTTCAGTCATGGCACCCTTTTAAAGTATGCACAATCTTGAGGGCACCCCTGACTAAAATTTATAAAATGTAAAAACAAAAGTGTGGTCCCCCCAAAAAAAAAAATCATACAAGACCCTTTGCCTAGATAGGTATCTGGTATGGATTCTAAAGGGGAACTGTACACAAGAAACCTCCAAGGGATTCCCCCGCCATCGCATCAGAAGCCATCTTCACATCCAATGCCCCTTCACATTAGAAGCTCCCACTCAAGACAGCAGAGTCCCCTTCAGAACCCCCTTGACAATGGCCTGGATGAAGTGTACAAACTCTGGAATTCTGATGGGGACTCTGCATTACAGGAGGGGAAGAGGCATGAGGGAGAGGAGGAGGGAGTGGAGGAGGGAGTGGAGGAGGCATCAGAGAGCAGAGGAGACTAAAGAAACTGAGAAAGAATGGGGCAGCGGCGGGGGCACCAACATTTTTCAAAAATGGGGTTGAAAGGTGGCTGTAGAGATTATAGCCTGAGGGACTTCAGTGGACAGAAGGGTTTTTGAAACTGGCCTACTGCAAGCAGTTCTGCTCCTACATTACCCTTACATCCAAGGCAGTAAAAGGTTTAAGGTACTCCCCAATCATGTTTTTTAAAAGATGTGTATATTTTCAATGTTGAACCCAATACTGAATTAAAAAAGTCCCACTCCCCCACCGTCTGGTTATTTCAAGTTTTTTTTGCATTGATACATGACCCCCCCCATAGTATTACCCAACAGCCATAGTCGTGCCTTTGTTGACAGTAGTTTGCATAATAGCCCTATTAGCCCTACAAATGGCCAGAACCTACTAACAAGGCTTGCCTCCCATAGACTTCAATGGGGTTCACAGACAACTTTAGGGTTTGTGAATTTCAAACAGAATTTGCCGAACCCTCTGCATATTGGACTTGGGCAGATTTCTAACATATCTAAAGCTGGCAATACACCTATAGATTTTCGATCAGAAATTTTTGTTGCGGCCAAGAACCCTCTTTCGATCCTAGCTCAAATAGGCCATCAAGCACCGACCAATGCCGATTTCGATAATCGTTCCTTAGCAATACTAACTCACCAAATTTCGTCGATTGACAGAATGGATTTTCGTTTACACATGTGCAGTGTTCTTGCTGCGATTTCTTTCGTACGCAAACACCACTAATCCATCGATTTTCGTTTGATGTGAAAAAAGTTTACCAGCCTGACCGATCATGGAAATTCGTCCAGGAGTACAGTAATTAAAATTGTTGGCGTCCCATCAACTGAGCGCTTAATAGTATTATGAGACTGGGAAACATATAACCATCTACAGTTTAAATCCCTGCACATCGGAAGGATCTTTTCTACCCACATACACTGGAAGGATCTTTTCTACCCACATACACTTGAATGAGTGTTGATTCATGAAATTGACTTTGAGGTTTCAAAAAGTTACAACAAATTTTGGGTGTTCAAAAGGCCTCATTTGTAGATTTTCATTAAAAAGCTTATTGAGCATATTTCAAAATATTCTTTCAATAATGAATCCAGATCATTTACCAGCAAAGTATTAAATTTTTGCCCATGCACTTACAGTCATCATGTTTCCAAACAGATGGTTCCATCTTACTCAGCTCGGCTTCCCTGAACTTCCTATCTAATACAAGATCACAAGGGACAGAGCAGTCTCCAGAAACTCTCCATCTACTAGCCAGGAGAAGGAAGAAAGGAGCAGGGGGAAGGGAAGTGGCTTGCCCTGCTGTGCCTGTGTGTTTGTGGAGACTCACACAGCTTAGGGTGGCTCCATAGGACCCTGCAAGGGAAAGGAGGCACCCTAAAAAAGGATATCAGAGCAAGTGCTCAGAGGGCAAGCTGATACTGCAGGAAGCTAAATGTTTAAACATAAAGGAGTAGCATCAATTGTAAGTGATTTAATTAGCATTTGAAATAGCTTAACAAATGTTGACTTTAATTTCACTTTAAAGCATAGGGGAGCAACAACAATTTTACAGCCTGCAATACTACATAATGTCTGTCACTGCCATGCCTCCTGTCTGCTCACTAGGCTGCCTTTCCCGCCAAACAGTTTATATGCCCACTGCATACCTAATCTCAGCTTCCAGCTGGTGTAGGGTGGTTCATTATAAATGCACACTTAGGTGATTACTCTTACTGATTTGATAACTTTTGATGGGATGAATAAAGTGAACTAAAAGGCGTTTTACACATTTATCATGAGCTGTTCATGTGAAGAGGACTATACAAAGAGATCCTGACTGTCATCAGACGTCATCTCAGTGATGAGTAATCCCATTGATGAGTCATCCCAGGAGATGAGAAGAGTACAAGAGTATTGTGATGTTAGCCTTTGGGTCTGAGAGTTAGAAATCTCCTACAGTAATATCAAGAGACATTATAAAGTTATACTAGTTTGCTTTATTGTTAGATTACAGAATGTCCTGTCACATTTGTCTTGACCTTGCAGCTGCATAAGGAGAAAATACCTAGTACTCATAGAAATGCTAATACAAATACGGTAGTTATGCAAAGGTTCCTGCTAGCAGTAGAGATGTGTGTAACTGATAAAGTACATAAGCAAAAATCCTTTTCATTTAAATTGTCATTTTACTGTTTGCTTGGAGAGGACCTGTATATATTATTTGGTGTGGAATTAACATATCAGCTGGGATGCCTGATGACTTCTGATTCCAGCACTTCAGGTTCCATTTCCATGTAAATATAAAAACATTAAAGTGCTTTTAAATATGTTAACACATTTTTTTATAATAAAAAAAAAAATATTTTAATGCAATTATCAGAATTTGTCTTAATATCTGCTTCGTGTTATCCAATGCAATCTAATGCAATCCACTCCAGAGTTAGTTAGAGAACACTGACAGTGTTTCCAGAAGGTTGAAGGCCCATAAAGTGACAGCTACATACACTGAGTGGCCAGTTTATTATGACCACCTGACATTTGTAGGCAAATTAGCTATAATTAGCTATAATTTAGCGCTGAAGTTGCTAGAGGGCCAGACCATTATAAATAGGGAAGCAGGTTGTTTACCACGACAGTAGAAGTGATATTTTTCTGAAGATATGGGTAAACAACGCGATTTAACAGCCTTTCAACGTAGGATGATTGATGGCGCAAGCCATGGAGTGTGTATCAGCAAAACAGCAGAATTTGTTAAATGTTCAAGAGGGGCTCATTGTTAAAGTGTTTAAAGACTGGACTGTAAGCCGAAAATCTGGGTCTGAACATGCGAATCCGTTAGCGACTAGTCAATGTTAGGGCAGAACGGAGAGTGGCAAGACTGGTACAAGACAACAGAAGGGCAACAGTGCAGTGTCAGATTCCTCGCATCACCTTTCAACATCTCGTGGAGTCACGAGGCGGCCCAACGGAGTTATCTCATGGAGTTATCTCGTGGCCCAACGCAGTACTGATGGGGTGTTCATAATAATCTGGCCACTCAGTGTATACAAAGACTCTTGTGTTAGCACACAACCAATTCACTTCCAGATTTGCGTGAAAGGAGAAATGGAAATATGGATAGAAGGAGAGGAGGCAAACACTAGCATCAGAAAATTGCCCGTAAACTTTCATTAGTGAAAAGAGAAATTGAAAATATAAATAAACTGGTCATTGGTCATTCTTGCATTTCCTTTCACCATATAAAGGGGTTGATTTACTAACCTTATAAACACACCACAAACATGTATACACCTCTGTAGTGTGTTCCCTCCCAGCATGATCTATGGGTGGAATCTAAACACCTTTGTAGTGTGTTGTGCAAAGCCCTGCCCTGAATTGCAAGGTGATGTTGTGTAAATTAGCTCTACATTGTGTTGCTTGCGTTGATGAATGCAGGAATGTAAAAGCATGAGCTAACCATTTTTGTCTAAACTGTGAAGCAGCATTATATATGCATCATGTGCATGATTTTTCCATATATGGCATTAGTGGAAATATGCTTATAGAGACTTTTTGGTTGATAAATACGCTTTGCTGTGTAAAAATCACACGCACCTGGTGCGTGCGTGTGTTTAGGTTAGTAAATCACCCCCAAAGTGTCAATAGAAATGATAGCAACAGCAGCAGTAATAATAGTATGCTGCATGCACACAGCACAGAACAAACATATAGTAGCTGGATAATATTTAGAACTTCCCCAAAACCAGTGTGTGAAAAGGAAAGTGAAATATGACCAATCCAATTTTTATGATGGAAAGATGACAAACAGTTAGTGCTATTTTACACCTCAACGGTGCCTGAGCCTATTTTTTATGTAGCCAAACAGTAATGAAATCCTAAAACCAGTGTAATTTAGGACCTGGAGCAGTAAAAATGAAGAGATATTAGCTGGGGTTTATGTGATAAGGAATGTTTCCCTACTTCTGTGCATTGTGATATGATTTGGCAATCAGCTTAACAAAATAAGACCATTAGTGTTAATTTTTAACAGCTTTGCTCTAAAATAACTTGTAGCAAAACCGCTTAATGGTAATAACGTTAATGCTATATAAAATTGCAGATGGAGGGGACCTTGGGCTGTCATATCCTGCTACAGTTGTTTCCACTGGTAATGTCTGATACAGCAATTTCCTGGGTAACCTTTTACTCAGCATCATTCTGAGAGCTCAAATGTGTTCATATGCCATACAAAGTATGCCAGTTTAAAGGACAGGTAATCCTAAAAAACAATGAACTTGATTCACTAGACTGCAAAGTACAACATTTTTTCCATGTGCCTGATTCAAGAATTTGTACTGACGAGTTGAAAAGAGTATGGGGCACGCTAAACGGCTACTCAACCTTTCACGTGAGTGCTGCAATGATTTACAATGAAAGAAGCCATTGTTCTTATTCTAGAAATCATAGATATATCCAGCACATCATTGTTGTAAATTATGATTGAAGTAGATATATTAGGGGTATATTTAGGGTGTATGCTCATGTATTGAAGGAAATTCTTTTGGCTGAGGTTATTGAACACACCCATGCTAACTAGGTTTGTATTACCAGTTTACCAGTTGTTTAGTTAACTAACATCAAAGGGGTAATTAGTAGACATGTGCGATTCGTTTCGTTCCGAATCAAAATTCGGACGAATTTTCAGAAATTCGGACATTTGGATGTATCCGAATTCCGAATTACAGACATAACGAATGCAAACGAATCCGAATTTCCATTTCCGAAATTCGGTAGCGTTAGTACGAACGTTCGTTTCATTTTCGTTTCTTATTCGTTTCGTTCGTTGGAGCAAAGTGACATTAGAGAAGGAGAAAAATATTTTTTCCCCCTCAAATGTCACTTTTGCTGCAAACGAACGAACGAAACGAATAAGAAACGAATAAGAACAGAAAATGAAACGAACGTTCGTACTAACGCTACCGAATTTCGTCCGAATCCGAATTCCGAATCCGAATTGACTTTCACACCCGAATCCTGAAAAACGAAATAACACAAATCCGAATTTAAAACGAAACGAAACACATTTTTTGGCAGTGCACATGTCTAGTAATTAGCCCAGCCAATCAGAAATTCTTTCAGTGCCAGTGACTGGCACTAAACTATATATGAACTCAGAGCCTAAAGTGGCTGGGGGTATCAGAGTCATGAAGAGAGGCACATAGGTGCATATATAGATTGGAAATATATGCTGGGTAGATAGAGTGGGTCCTTATGGAACCTTTATCATCTGAGGTCTAGATATTTTATTTTGATTATAACTCTGTCGGACTGTTTCTGTTCATCTGTTACTTCGATTCAATTAAACGCTACTCTCTGGAAAAGAACTGAGGTTGCTTAGATATTTCCTGAAGATCCAATTTTCACAACGCACATAAATATAAATATATATGTTTATATATTTATACACCCAAACTATTTGATCACTACAATCATATTCCTCAAAAATCAGCAATGTATTAGTCACATAACATGTCCTGCCTCCGGCATACATTATAGGCTTGGTTTCCAAATTGGCCACAATACACAAGATGGAGCCGAAGGAAAATATCTTGCTTATAGCCGTTTCAGGACTGTTTTGTCTTTAATTTATTTGTTTATTTATTACAAGTATTTCTACAGTGCGGACAATTTACACAGTGTTTTACATGCACATTTATGTGCACATTCACATCAGACCTTGCCCTCAAGGAACTTACAATCTAAAGTCTCTATCTCAAATGCATACATACAGGCTGATTTAGACCATATCCAATTAATCTACCAGCATGTCTTTGGAGGGTGGGAGAAGTCCGGAGTACCCGGAGGAAACCCACACCTTTAATACACTGTCAACATCCTTCTGCCCAAAGAGAGGTAATCAAGAGCATTTTGGGAGTTCAGCCTCTATTTTAGGACTGAGGAAAAGAGAATTCACTGCCATCCGCAGCACGTGTCTGGAGGAAAAGGCCTAAATCCTTCTTATGCAGCATTGCTGGTATGGATGGCTGTGTTTCTTTCTGCATTTGTAAGCTGCCACTATATTTATATGTTTTATATACTGATTGGTATGTTTCCATGTTCTTTTACCAGTTTCACCCACCCTGTTTTGTTAATAAAGCATCAAGGCTTCACTCAGTCTGGCATATTGCAGAATAGAAGGGTTTAGCTGCATGTCAAGCTATACACAGGCTACAGTGCTACATATAGCAGGGATAGAACATAACAAGCATGTTGGTGCTCTAATCAGTGCATACCTCAGACAAACAGTGCTGATGCCCGGAGGCTGAAAAATTGTACTAGGAGAGGTGTTGCTGAGCACCACACCACACTTTTTTGGACAAGAGGTTAAAGGATTGAGCAGTGCTAACGTTCAGCTGTATATCTAATTACTTTGTAAGTAAAGGTGCCCATACACCTTACGATTATCGGACGATTTTCGTATGCGATCGACTTTTCGTCCGATAATCGTATGTGTGCATTGCAGTGTCCGACCGACATTACTGTACAATCGTACGACTTTTGACGGTCAAGCATGTTTGAAAACTTTGCTAGATCGTATGATTGTCGTAAGGTTGCTGGCGTTTCCGTCCGTCAAAAGTCGTACGATCTATACTGCGCCTGCGAAAATACGACAAATCAATTACCGCATTTCGTACAGATGCTTTTCGTTAATTATGGCTAAATTAATCTTGCGATCATCGGGACAGGATGGGGCTGCCGTACGAAAATCGTACGACTATTCGATCATCGGACGAAAAGTTTTGTCCGATAATCGTAAGGTGTATGGGCACCTTAAGTCTTTGCAATACATAGTTGATGGTAAATCTAATAGACTGTACAATCCAAATGATTATGTGGACAGTTTTAGTCCACATTCAGTGAAGATTCCCCTAAATCCCCTATTTGCATTCACTAGCATTAATCTGCAACATTGGTCAACGTTAGAAATTCCAGTGAACGTAGCTGGTGAATGCAAGATGTTTCAGTCAGGAGAGTATGCCTAGAAGCACCAATCTTTTATAACTAGACACAAGTCCTTAAGCTTAATGCCACACTTTCCAGACTTCCAGTCTTGTGACTCTGCCATGGATAATACGAATGTACACTATGGTGCTTTTATATTAAAAAAGATGTTAGGAAGAACAGGTCTTGTTGCCCATAGAAACCAGCTGTCATTTCTACCATACATGATTTGACAATGAAACAAGAATAGTGACTCGCTGCTATGGGCAACATGATATTCTTTTAACTTTTTAAAACATATGCACCTTATTTGATTTTAGGTCAATTTCAAATTCTACTTTTACATACCTTTCTGTAGCAAAACAATGGTAGGATTTTACTATAGCACTAATGTAACTACATCTGCAGGATTTCCTGGTCACTATTTGTATTCATGGCTTTGTAGTCAGCCTGCAATCACAAGCAACTATTACCCAGCAGATGCCCTACCAAGTCTTCACAGCTGGATCTCATTTCATTTCCAGGAACACTAACAAGGATTAACATAATGTAATATTACAGTGCTTCAGTTTGACTTAACAGCGCAATCATAGCAACCTTAAACACACCTGCAATACAGAATTTGGGTCATTGGTTTTAGAAATAGTGTATTTTCACATTTTGAAACATTACACACACACACATACAGATCAGAAAATACGATGAATGCTGCTACCGAGTGCCATCCAACGGTAAGTCAGGGATCCTCAATACAAGAAGCGGCGCATCAAACCTTAGTAACAGTGTATGACAAGTATCAACTTGTTTGGTGCAGTCAGTCGGTTGTGAGCTTGTGAGCACTGGTTGCCAGGAGCTGGACAGGACGCTGGCCCATGTATTTCATGTTGCTAAGAGTTGGACAGGGAGATGCATATATCCCTTAAGCTGCCCATACACCTTACAATTATCTGCAAATTATATGTGGTCAGATGGAAAAAGTGCAACAGATTGGCCCAGGTGGAGATTACTCCATCCACACAGTTAAGTGTAAATGGAAGAATCTGTTGCACCTTTTCCATCTGACCATACAAAATAATTGTAAGGTGTATGGCAAGCTTTACACAACACCCTGCTTGGCTCTTAGCAACCTGGGATGCTCTGGCCAGAAAGGGGGCGAAGGTTTCAGTGCAGGATAACACTTTTGGTAAATAAATAGAACATTTTTATAGATATCTGTACAAACCAAAAAGAGGGACAACTGAGGAGGAAAGAAGGACAGAGGGATATAGTATCAAAAGAGGGGAAGTGACTCTTAAGGTGCCCATACACTGTGCGATTATCGCAAGATAATCGCAGGAAATCCTGCGATCGTACGATAATCGCAAAGTGTATGGAAGGGGTGCGACCGTTTTTACTGTACGGTCGCACGTCTTTTGTCTAAGGAGCATGTTAAAAAGCCAGCCGAAAATCTTACGATTTTCGGCTGGTTTGTGGCATGCTCGGGAGACAAATGCCGAACGGGCCGGTGTGCGCACGCCCGTTCAGCGGGGCGGGCTTGCGATGATCGCAAGTACGATTTGCCTGTCCAAGATGGGCAGGTTGTACGTTTTTAAAATTACTTTACAACCATTGCAAGACTAAGGTCTTGCGATGGTTGTAAAGTGTATGGCCACCTTAAGGCAGGGTGGCCAAACTCCAGCCCTCCAGCTGTGGTGAAACTACAAATCCCATGAAGCATCTCATGTCTGTGGCTGTGAGAATCTTGCAAAGCCTCATGGGATTCGTAGTTCCACCACAGCTGGAGGGCCGCAGTTTGGCCACCCTGCTTTAAGGGCTTGTTCACACCAAATGCAGTCCAGATCTGCATGAGTTTCTGCACACGCAGTGCAGTGTGTTTTGCCGCGTTCCGGGCCGTTCTTTTTTTTCAGCCAATGGGCTTTCAGTGCGTTCCAGGGCATTTGCATGCATTCCAGAGCAGGAAAAATAGGTTATGCTGCAGTTTTTTTACATGCTCTGGAATTGAACGTTGTGATGTGAACTAGAGCCCAAAATGCCATTGGAATACATTGGACGCAGTTTTGATCCGGTCTGTAACTGCTCTGCTCTGCTCCTGGAATGCGCTTGGTGTGAACAAGCCCTAAGGCCTTGTTAACACCAAATGCAGAGCTGATCTGCATGAGTTTATGCACGTGCAGTGGGTTGTGCCGCATTTTTTGCCGCGTTTTTTATGCGTTCAGGGCCGTTTTTGGTTAAAAAAATTTAGTTTAAAATGGGCTTTCAGTGCGTTCCAGTGCGTGTGCATGCATTGCATGCGTTCCAGAGCAGGTAAAATAGGGCTTGCTGCAGTTTTTTTACATGCTCTGGAACTGAACGCTGTGGTGTGAACTAGAGCCCAAAATACTATTGAAATACATTGTACACACAGTTTTGATCCAGTCTGTAACTGCTCTGCTCCTGGAATGCGCTTGGTGTGAACTAGCCCTAAATAAGGGAAGTATACTGGAGCAGGGAGGGGAGAAGTTGGGAAAACCAATTAGACTGCTTTTTGCTCTTTAGTCCCAAGCAAAAATAGTATGTTGCCAAATAATACCTACAGTAATGAAATAAGACATATGTCGTTTACAGCAGCCTGCCATTAGAATTTATTTCTCACCATTTATACAATAAAAAGAAAATGTTTTTATTTTTAAGGAAGCACGTATAATAAAAACAGTTAGCTCTGATTTGTAGCCCTGCAAAAAGAGTCATGAAAAAGCGCAGTAGAAGTTCCAGACGGAGAACACAAATACGTCAAAACAAAGTAAACAGACTAGGTTTATTTACTGTTGCTCAAGTAGTTTAAAAGATGTCAGTTGACAGCTCAGATGTATACGAGATGCAGACATCTGACAGACAGCACAAATGCACACTACAGATATGATTCCTGCTGAAAAGAGAGTAGGAGTGTGTTGTAGGAAGATGTATCAATCTATGAATTCACAGTTGGCTTCAAAGTTGCATTAAAGCCCTACTCTGTCTTCTGACAAATATGATATGGTAACTTAGCTCAGTGCAAACATTGTATTTATTACCCATCTTTGTACACTACAGGTGATTTGACTTATCCATATGGGAAATTTGCTAAGACAGAGCAGAGTGGATCAGACAAACAATTCAGCTTTTAAAGGAATTGGAGATGTTTTGCCTTGAATTTGCACCTTTAACCAGTTGACATCCGCGATGTTAAACCCCCTTCCCATCCAGGCCATTTTTCAGTATTCAGCGCTGCGGTACTTTGACTGACATTTATTCCGTCATGCAGCGCTGTACTGAAATGAATTTTATACCCTTTTTACGCCGAGGGACATTCCACCGCCGTAGAGGAGGGGGAGAGAGGCTGCGGGGACCATTCTAGAAGCCAGGCAGGACCAAGGTTCTGGTGAGTATATCTTTGTTATTTTAGAGCAGCATTTCTCAACCTGTTTAAAAAGAATGCAAAATCTCAAGGCACCCGCACTAATAAAAAATGTAAACGCAAAAATGAAAAAAAGATGAGTGGTCCCCCCACCCCCAAAATTAATACCAAACCCTTATACTAGACAGGAGTCTGGTATGGATTTAAAGGGGGACCACAGGAAAAAAAAACAACAAAAAAGACGATGTTGAGTTTCCCCCTTCATTTCAGAAGTGCCCTTTCACATCAGGAGCCTCTTTCATATCAGAGATCCCCCTTTAGCAAAAATTGGAAGGCACCCCTGCAAAAACCAGAATGTACCCCAGAGTGTGACAGCGCCCTGGTTGAGAAAGGCTGTTTTAGACCCTAAACGAGCACTTACCCCTTGCAGTGTGGAGGTAGCCCCACTGCAGGGGTTACGTTTTATTCTTCTTTATTGCATTTAATTGCACGCTGTGCTTATTATGCCCCTCAATGCACTTATATTCTACTGAAAAAACAAATTATATAAATTATATATATGTTTGGGCCACTGGGGAACCACAGAAGAACCGTCTTATTGAGGGCCCATTCATACCAGTGGGTGTGCATTATGGTGTGCCTAATGTGCGCATGCTGGTTTGCGTTGTGCACAAATGCTGTGATGCATTATTACATTGCATCAGTGTTTACTTATTTTTCTTTTATGCCGGTGACTTTTATGTTCATGGCTGTATATACTTATATCTGACACAGCTAAGCTCTCTACTCTACTCTTGTTTTATAATCTGCAACCAGCTACTAAAAATAAAATCAGTCCTTATAATGCCTTTCTATATTTGTTTGATCTGGATCCAATATTGAAAAAAAGTTTGAGAGTTTAATATTATGTTAAGTAGTTACAGCTACCAGTATTTATTTGGATTGTGTAAAGAAATCATGGAAAAAGAAATCCCATGCAAACACAGGAAAATTGCATTGATCTCATGTTTCTGGTGGAAATTGACTCCTGAACCATAACACCATCCCCCCGTGTGGATTTTATAAAAATGTTTTCTACTTATAAATATAATTTAAAAAACTACAACTTTAAGGGCTTGTTCACACCAAGCGCGGAGCAGATCCAGAGCAGAGCAGGTGCAGACCGGATCAAAACTGTGTCCAATGTATTCCTATGGTATTTTGAGCCCCAGTTCACATCACACCGTGCAGATCCAGAGCAGATCCGGGGCAGGTGAAAAAACTGCGGCAAGCCCTATTTTACCTGCTCTGGAACGCATCAAAAACGCATGCAAAATGCAAAAACGCATCAAAAACGCATGCAAGTGCCTGAAAGCCCATGTTAAACTTAAAAAAATTAATATTTTTTTTTTTTAGCAAAAGCGGCCCGGAACGCATCAAAAACGCATCAAAACGCAAAACAACCCACTGCACTGCGTGTGCAGAAACCTGACTGGATCTGCTCTGCATTTGTTGTGAACAAGGCCTTAAGAACAGCGCAGTATTTCACCAGCCTGCACACTTTTTCCTTAGAAGAATGGTGCCAATTACAAGACCTCTTTAGCCTATAACGGATGATAACATAGAACTACATGTTTCAAAACAACTTTAAACCCAATATCAACTATTTCAATATCTCTTCTTCATACAAATTAGCTACTATTAAGATTCACTTTAGCACAAAAGACAGACACCAGTATTTGGCTTGTGGGACAGTTGCAAGTTTTGTTTATACAGGATGCTACTCATTTGGTTCTGACTCTCAGTCTGTTTGCCTGACTCATCATCATTTTATTTTTCCAGTGTCAGCTTCCAGAAGAATTTAAAATGCTTTTTTAATAAATCTGGCAAAGTAATAGTTTTACTGCAGTACTGCAGATATTTGTTATATATATATATA
>NW_017306419.1:257333-269640 GCF_000935625.1 Nanorana parkeri
TATATACATACATAATAATAATTTTTCACAACAGATTTGATTAATGTTCTAATTGTATATTGTTTATAAGTGCCTAGTCATAGCTGTTTTTTCTCCAGCAGTTGTCTGAATTGAATTAATGTCCTCTACCAGATACTGGCAGAGTAGAGAAGATCGAAGAAGAACTAATGTGATTTCATGGAATGTCGGACTATCCATAGATCTGCTGAATTGCTGAAATGATGTTAAATTGAATGGTATAAAAAAGCCCTTATAAACTGTGCTCCAGTCACTCGGCACTCTCGTACTTTGCTTAAAATGCAGGATTTTCCACCTGGAAATACAAAACTAGATAAATAATACATGCACATATGGATTCGTGTCTTAGTTCTTCAACATTTAACTTGCATTTAGGATTGGAAGCAAATATGTGGGTTTACCTCCTACAGGATATTAACTGAGCTTCATAGCTGAAAAAATATCAGTACATTTGAATCTTTTAGTTGCCTGGAGAATAGATAATCCATGAGCAATATGAAAAATGTATATTTGAACTATGTGCTTGATTTCAACGTCTTGAAGAAACTGCATATTGCTATAAAACAGAACACAACCTTTCACATTTGAATGTGTAAGACAGAGCTATGAGATTATAAAGGCACTTGAATTGAAGTTAAAAACTCTAGATAAATGGCTGAATCCACAATTGAAATATAAAGGGTGTCCCAAAAGTCTGGAGCCCTAGGCATCAAATTAAATAAAGTGCAGGTGATCCAGGAACTGCATGTTGATGACACAGACAGGCATATGAAGTATGGTGAGTGGTTCTTACAACAGCTTGGAATTAATGGTGTTTTATGGTGAGAAAGCTTACATTTGATCTCAATGGCAGTGTCATCTTGCACAATGCATATTACTGGTGTGAAAACAACTCAAACTGTATAGCTGGAGTCCATTTTCTAACTGATCCATGTGTTATGGTGGGTGTAGGAATATTTGGTGACTGATTAATTGGGCCATATTTTTGGGGGAAACTTAGTTCTATATGTTACAATCTTTTCTTGTCTTACAATTACATGAGGTTCCTTTGTTACAATGATGTAAAATGTGGCTTCAGCAAGACGGTCCCCCACCACACTTTGCTCTTGCAGTATTTTTTCTTTTTAAATCAAACTTTTGTAAACAGGTGGATCAGAATGTGAGTTCCAGTATAATGGTCTTCTAGGCCTCCAGACCTAACATCTCTCCACTTTTTTCATTGAGGTCATCTGAAGTCAGTAGTTTATGGAAATCAGCCCAGAACAACCGTTGCACTAAAGGAGGAAATCATCTCTGCATGTTGAAACATAATTTCTGCTACATTAAGAAATGTTCAACATTCTTGTATTTAGGATATGCTCAAGTCCAAGACCGTTAATTTAAGCAATACAAACTTAAATACATTTTTGCCTATGGATCCAGACAGCCTGTATACACAGGAGCAGTTGGACATCCTGTATATAAAGGAGTAGTGTTACCTGACCAATAATTTATATTTCTGTCCATCTAGTCCTCAGATTTATCAGCTCCACACAGCTACACTTTTCTATGGTGCAGTTAAGCAACACAGCCTGGTCAACTCCCTATCCCTCGCCTGTGACTGGACACTGCAGAAGCAGCAACAGCCTGATAAGGTCTGGTCTTTGCTCCGTCCCGCTGTCAGCATGTTGCTTGTTATGTACTTTGGTGTTTTAATATCTGCCTGGAGTCCAGCTATAATTCTTTTAATCCTTCAAAATCATAGGGCATTAACCTAAGCTTTTCACTGTGCACACATTTTTTTTATACATTGCTGTATTTCTAGGAGTCTTACCCAAGAAGCTCCAGGGCTCAAGCTCCTCCTAGGTTGCTGAGGGTTGGTACTAGTGCCAGCTTTGGACAAAATGTATGCTATGACTAAATAGCCAGGGTTATGAACACATTGGGGACATTTAATTATAGCCACAGTAGTTTAATTTTACCAGATAAAAACATCTTACAAAGAGGCGGAGTTATTCCATGCCAGAGATACAACAGAATAACATGGCTAGAATAAAGTGATGTTGCCAGAGGGAATTAGTTACCAAATTTCTAGGGCAACAACTGCAACGTTTTTAGGATATTGGCTATAACTGATTTTAGCTCTGTGTATATTAGATGGATACTCTGGAAATGTGTGCAATACTTTAATAATAATAAGTACATAAATCATCAATCTTTTCTTCAAGCGATGCCACAGGATTGTAATCCTCGCCTGTCAGCATGCATATAAATTAGCATGCCTATATTCTCTGACTGGCAAACAAAAGGTTAGCACAGCAATACATTTAAATGTGTATACAGAACTTGGCCAGGTTATGGACTTTCAAATATTTAAATATACTTAACCAACAGCCAATGAAGTTTACAACAAGACCTCGCTGATCTCTGTAACTGAAGGTACTATGGAGAAATTAATAATTAAAGATTCCAGGAAAAGTACTGGTCATCATCATATTCCCCCTTCCCAGCTGTGACTCAGTGGTGACTTTGAACCATTTAATCTTACATAAAAACACAGAGAAGGTGCATCTGCTGTGTAATTTTGAAATTAACTTTCCCAGTACCTGCAGTTACAGAGGTCAGCAGGGGCTTGAGTTTGAATGCACTTACAGCTTGGGACTTGCAGTTGCCTGTCCTGGTCTAGAGGCTAGTTATCTACAGCTGAAGGTTTTAGTACCAACACATCAGTACTGCATTCCAAAATGTACAAATTTTTGTCATTCACATCACCTCTTATCCCTTGGGGCTCCCAGTCTTCCCCTCCCACAAATGTTCATGTTCTCGGATCAATTTACCCAGCTTGAGGATCATTACACCCAAAACTGATATTTCAGAGGCTGGAGAGATAAACCACCTGACAGATTCTTATATCTGTTGAGTACTCTGTGCCTGAGTTGCTGGGTCTCTACACCTACTGTGATCATTATGAACAGTCTTACTTATCGTGTTAGATTTTTATTTATTGTATGTTATATTAAAAGCAGCAGGAGGAGCTGAAACATTCAAATTTGCGCTAAAATCTGCAAAACTCCCAGGTGGACAGGGGCAGGGGCAGGGAAATATGGCCAGAAGATCTTGTTGCTGGATAATAAAACACTATAAAAACAATATAGAACAATAATATAAGTGAATGACTAACTCCTCATGTTCCTCTTATAAATAAAATAGAAGCCTTTAGAGGACAGACCCTTTAACCTTTCAGGAATATTTTGTTTTGAAAGGTAAAATTGAAATATTAAATGGAAACTCATGCAAACTCCGGAGGGCAGAGAACTCTATCATGTTATACAGGCTGAATATTTTAAATATTTTTACAAATAGAAATATACCCTACTCGTTGGCTGGCAGGAACTAGACCTGTATGAAGTTTTGACCACATCATGTGCAATTTTGCAGTTGCCACTGACAGCACACTGTAGAAACATGTCACGCATTACTGTACATCAACTCACACAGACACAAAATAAAAAAACAGCAGGATCATTTCCTCAGTCCGGTCACTCAATAAATGACCTAAATATGATCATTGTGAAAGGGAACAATCCTCCTTGTGGACACTAATGAAATATTGACCTGGGGTTCTTCTCTCCTTATCTGAGGCTTTGTCAAGTCACTGAAAAGTGAGAATACTAATGACCTTCCAGCAACACATCTCCTGTCCCAGGATCACTGAATTCTGACAGCTGCTCTCATGTAACATAACACAGATTTATTTTTATGGATAGTATGAAAATGAATCTAAAATGGTTCTGGGCCCGTTGCATTTTATGTTTTTTTTTTATTGAACTCCAGGCAGACAGTTAAATACACAGATAAAATACATATAATGTAGATGTTGTCCTTTGCAAAGGATTTGTACTTAATTTTTGTCCATCCAGTTTTGAGATTTACACAACCTTGTCTAGCAAGGAGACCTAACTTTTCTCTATAGCAGTTAAATAATGCAACTAATTATTGTCCCTCTATTAGCCCCTACTACACCCTGAAAGAGAATGCAGCAACCTAAGGAGTTCATCATTCTGTCCCCTTCTATCTCCTTATTGGCTTCTTCCATTCTGATTTCTCCCAATCACCAGCACTATCATAGGGAGAATTTATATTTTTGTGTTAGCTACGATTTAAGCCACTTGTAGCTAAATCAGAGCAGCTTCCCCTGCTCCTGTCAGAGAAACATAGCAGCGGGGGAGCAAAGGAAAGGTAAGTATGTGCTGCTGGAGGGAGGGGAATTAAATTCAACCTGTTGCTTTGCCCTAAATAGGCAAAGTAGACGTTCACTTCAAGTGGTTATAACCAGCTCCCCCTGGAATATAGAGCAGGACACGTGACCACTGCCACCTCTTTTTCTTGTACCACTGCAATATGCTTACTACTTGTCACTATTTTAAAACCTTACAGTTGAACTCTAGGCAGATATAAAGAACACAAAATAACACAGTTCTGTATTAACTAATACATCACTAAATATTTTTTTAAAAGCCCGCAATGTAAGTACCTGAATGTGACCTGGTATCAGCCTCTTTCAGTCCCTGTACAGCAGGGCTGGAGTATGAGAGGAAGAAACAGTACAAGGAGCCAATCAGTTAATGTGATGGGAAGGAACATGCTGACGAGAAGAGAAAGCAGAATGATAGTGATATAAGATCATCACTTTGCTGCTTCTCCTTTCACAGTCCCAGGCAGGGGTGGGTCCAGGACGATCTGGGCTTAGAGTAAGTTCTTTGAATATGCTGGCCATCAGATCTGAAGACATCTTCAGTCAAAAAAAAAAAAAGCAAGGGAAATGTCTAGATTAAAGCTGAATATTGCAGCATAAAGCTGGGTTTGTTATTTTTATCTTCTAATTGGCTATTCATTTTTACTTTATTTTTGGCTGGAGTTCTGCTTAATTATATTTACTGTCTTTTAGTATATGCACCAATTATAGGTCACATAATCTACACACTTTTTAACATCTATATTTGATCAGTTTGTTTCTTTTGCTAGATAAACAAGACTATTAATGTCTCCTTTTCACTTAAGAGATGGGGGTTAAGGTCAGCTAATGATATGATCGCATACTGTGATTTAATAGCACTTTCAAACCGCTCTGCTTTGTGGTTATTAATGATGTATCAAAGACCCTGAAATAAAGGACATGGCTTTGTTTCTCTGCAATATATTCCCTAAAGAAATCTACTAACAGAAAAAAAAAAAATTGTGATTTCGTCCAGGCTTAATGCACAAATTTACCCAAGTCCAATTAATTTTCCTTTTTAGCAGATTTCCGATAGATGCACAATATTCCAAACACCTTGCATTAAATACCATGGTAGACTTGTTATATCAAATAGAATAAGTGGGAATTACATTCAGCACCACAACGCAGGTGAGACCATTTACTGATCCAAACTAAACATTTATCTCTACCTTTCAAGGTCTCTGTTTTTCAGTAAAGAGTCATGAAGAATGGTTCTCTCCCAAGAGACTTTCTATTCACGCCGCTCTCCTGAGGTTACTAAATATTAATATGAGGTGAGCTATTAAAAAAGCTGAGTCTACAGGATGCACAATAGAAAGCTAATGTGTAAAGATATGCTTAATATAAAATAAATTACACCACTGATGACAGTAGCAGCTGCAAAAAGGAAAAAGGTGATAAAATAGTTTTAGGTAGACATTTAGTGCAACAAAGTTAAGAGTTATGAGCTTAGAAATAAGACCTTACTTTAAGGCCTAGTAGACAAGTTAAAAAGAAATACAAGTAGCTTTACTTAAAGAGACTCTCTCATTCAGTCAGTTTAGGACAAAGAGACGAAGTGTGTTACCCCACCTTAGGAATTACCCGAAGTTTCTGGGTATGGGGAGCATGTTATCACCTTCTAGGATGCCAATCATACACTGTCACATGAGGAAGGGGATGACGTCAGAAACCTTGTGTAAGTTTTTAAGAAGAACTCCAGGATTTTAAAAAATTAACCCTTGCAGTGCGGCTACTCCCTGAACTGCAAGGGTTAGGTGAATGTTTTGGTCTAGGGGTGAAAATAAGGAAGAAATACTCACCCTATCCTCGGTCCTGCGGCAGTGACCGCTCATCCTTCTCCCCCTCCACTCCAGCATGCCCGTCCCCAAGTTTAACGGACCTGCTTTAGACGTGAAGATATCGCAGGTCCTTAGACCAATGGAGTCCGGGGGAGAAGTGGCTGCGGGGAACGGTCTAGCAGCCAGGTGGGTAGAGTATTATTTCTCTATTTTCACCCCTAGACCAAAATGAGCATGTAACCCTTGTAGTGCAGGGGCAGCTATACTGCAAGGGTTACAGTGTAGCCTTCTTCTTTACCAGTATCCAGCATGTAATTTAGACATAGTTTGATTCCTGGCTCCAAAGGAGGAACAAAGGGGTGGAGGAGCTTGAAGGAGGTGAGTATAAGTGGATCGAGAGTGGACTTTCTATCAGAGTCTCTTTATAGTGTAACATATTTAGCACATTTCTGCAATACATGTATATTGGACATTACATTTTTGTTTAGTTCTGAATGGATATTTGTATGTATTTTATTAAATTCGGACATTCAGATGCATCCAAATGAAAAATAATCCGAATGTTTGCTTAAAGAAAATCCGGATCCTTCCTAATTTTGTTCAAAATGAAACTAATTCAGACATATGACTGTTCTTTGTCCAATCAGATTTTTTTTGAGCTATCGGGGGTTGCATTACAGGCATGGCCATGTGACTTCCTGTTGTGGATCATTCCAAAATGAAAATTCAGATGGATACAAAATGCAAATAACTGAATCAAATTTTCGGATTTGAAATACAAAAAACTAAGAAATAAAGATCTGGATCAATCAGAAATAAAAATATTTTTTGCGGGGGTTACATGCCTAATGCATATTTCCCCGTTTTATCATTTTAAAAATGCTGCAATTATAGAAAAATAGCTATTGATTTGCCAAACAAATCTAGTGTTTGTTTAACTTCCTGTTTGAAGATAAGGTCTGCGGTCATGCCTACCTAAATAGAAGCTGATTTCCCAGAAACTATACATGCAAAAATTTTACAAGTCTTGTGATAATATCACGCGGAGTATTAAAATCAGTTTTTCACTGCCACCTTAAAACAAGCTAAAAGAATAAATGAATGCTGGAAGGTTATCTAGAGCGAGGTTTGGAAATAAGTTCAGGAAATTTCTACACAAATCCTGAAACAAAGTAAATGTTGTTTTAGTTTTGGAGGATGCTAGAAGGATGAATTACCCCCTGGATCTCTGCAGGTTTCCAATGGCAATATTTTTGAACTAAAGTTCTCATGTCCACCCACTTGCCAGAGCAATTACAAGAAAGTGTCACTCTTGCAGAGAGATCCTCCATACAGTTTTCATTACTTAAACTGTAGCAGAAAGTGCAAACCTCTCCTTATTTTTCAAACCTGTAAGTGTCTTATCAGTGTCCTGACACAGCTGAAATATAGGAGAAGTTTGAGATTAGAGGGCAAGATTCCCCCATGATCTAATAGCTCTAGTATTGTACTTCTTAATTAGGTGTTACCCTAATAAGGTTATGTAATACTTTATAATTAGGCATCAATATGAAAGCAACACTAAACTCAGGAGTTAAACCTGAAAAATATATTCAAGTAGCCTAACTTTTAACAAAAATTTACCGTATTTGGCACTGTATAAGGCGACTGGGCGTATAAGACGACCCCATACTTTTTATGTTAAAATATAGGTTTTGGGCTATACTCGTCGTATAAGACGAGTATAGCCCAAAAATTTTTTTTAATACACACACTAACCTCCATGGCGGTATTCCCGAGTGTGACTCGGGGTTAATTTTCAGTACCATAAGCGGTAACCCCGAGCCACACTCGGGATTACAGTCTCTTACCTTGTCCGCGATCCCCGCTGTGTCCTCCGTCTTCCAGGTTCCATTAGTATACTGCGCTGAGCCAATCACGGCAGGCTTTATATTCATTAATACAGGCTTTGTATTAATGAATACAAAGCCTGCCGTGATTGGGTCAGCGTAGTATAGTTACGGAACCCGGAATATTTGTACTATGTACATCCATACCGGCGTATAAGACGACCCCCGATTTTCGGGGGATGTTTTTAAGTTTAAAAACCCGTCTTGTACGCCGGCAAATACGGTATCTCTTTTATATATCACTGGGCTGTAGATCCTCAAATCATAGCTGAATTTGTACCTACACTGTCCTTCCTTCTGGAGGGTGGCTACTTTTGTTCTCCATGGTCCCTGTGTGTGTTGTAAAGTAGCCACCGCTCCAAACTCACTTCTGTGATGGACTACAATCTCAATAAAAATTAGCTAACTAAACATGAGAATGTAGTCCATCACAGGAGCAAGCTTGGAGCAGTGGCTACTTTACAACACACAGAGGACCCATGGGGTGATACACCAATAAGATACATTTTTGGTAATAGTTAAGGTGCTTGATTGCATTTTTAAGATGGAATTCCTAAGTTTAGGGTCACTTGAAGGGGAGTCTCACTCCATCAGCCCCTGGACATAAATAAAAGCAAGAACCCAAATGGATCGTATTCATATTTCCTAAATAAGGAGCATGCTATGTGGTCTTCAATGGCAAAAGTGAACTAATAAACAAGTCATTTGGGCCTCTTTTCTAGTACAGTGAGCAAATCTGTTCCCTTGACAGAGCAAACTTCCAATTACGGTGGGTCAGCCAGGTACTGTGGGTCAGCCTGACTCACCCCAAATCCAGCTTTGCCCAAGCTCATTTGAATGCACATGGGATACGCATGTAGGGCTTTTAAAAAAATAAACAAAAATGTATTTACTGCAGTAACCCATAGTAACCAGTAATAAATCACCTTTCATAGCTCTTACAACAACACAAAGCTGTTGAAAGATGAGATTGGGTTGGTTGCTACATATTAAAGCAAATAATTTGTCCTTATCCGGCCACTGTTAATAAGCACAAGCCTTTGTTGCTTTTTGTTTCTTCATCTGTGTGTTCAGAAGGATTTTACCAGGAAACCTTTTTAAAACTTAAACTTTAGTCACACTGTCCACATCCCTAGAAGTGCATTATGCTCAATTCCTCTGTGGTTATAAAAGAGACAGATAACGTTTGCAGCAGAGCACATCTATTCTCAGCTCTATAATGTGACTGGATTGTTAAACACAAGGAGAATTTCACGCTTCGCTATTTTCAGCGTGCATATATCAATAACTCGTAAATCCTAGACTTGTACATCTATGCTGGAGGAGAGTTTAAGGTGATTATTATTATTATTTCTGCAGATTATCAGTCCTGGTACACAATGATAAGATTAACTGGATGAAAGGTCATGCAGCAGCAGTTGTCTTATTTTTTCATAGATAACATACTATATTGTCCCTAGATACAGAGCTTATCACCACGATGGTGTAGTATATGTTCATATCTCATGCTAGGAATTTTTTTTAATGTTTAAATAATGTTCAGCTGAATACATGACATTGATCATAAAATCATAAAACTGTGAATATAGAGACAAGATTTCTGTGAGAAGTAACTAAAGCTATGAACGGTTAATATCATGCCCGGAGGTTCAAAGTTAGCCTATCATTAAATATTAAAGCATTAAAAATATCAAACAATGATCTGGTGTCTTGCATAACCTTACCCCAATTAACCAGGGTTTCTAGGGGTAAAAGATACTTTATTTTGCAATGTCTCAAGACCACTCTGCAGCGCTACTGTGGCTAAGGTATGGCCATTTAAATATTTACTTAGCATTATTAACACGCAATAAATGAGCTTTCAATCTGAACTCCAGTTAGCTCTAAAAATTCACAAGGCAGTTTTCCCTTTCCCCTGCATGGGTTAATTGCTTGGTTCATCTATGTGGAAAGGATGACCCTGCAATACTTATCTTACTTCCCCCCAGCCCTGCTATAAGAAGTATACCTGGTTTAAATTTAGCGTTGACAGCTGGGCAATAACAAGCCTGAACTTTTGTTTACATGATCTAGGTTCATTGGGTTTTCCCCATGCACAGGACAGTTTGCAACTGGTAAGTGTTCTCCAATAGATAAGAATGAGAAGATAAAATGATGTAAGTTAAGAATATTTATTCTGACTGGGTCAATCATTGAGGAGTTTATGCAATGATAAAGGCTGAAGAAGGATAAAATATTTGGGTAGACCACTTAAAAGGGCACTTCCCTCCTAGGCTTTGCCTGGAGAGGAAGTGTGTGTAAATGGCCAGTCTTACCTCCCAGGCCTACTGCCCGAGAAAGAGTGTAGTCCAGAGGTCCTTGGCTCTCAGGTTGGCTGCCTGGGGAAGGTGTATCTGCCTAAAGAGGTCCAGTCCATGCTTCTCAGGCCTGTTGCCTGGGGGAAGGAGGTTGAAGAAGAGTCCTGTTTAGTCAATTGTTAGTCCTGGCTTAAAGGTCCACAACTGACCCGTTAGAGGGTACTTAAAAGGTAGCTGTGCACTTGGCTTAACCTATTTGCATTAACTTGTGGCAAAATCATAAAGAAACTGAGAGTTCACTAAAGATACTACTGAGTGGAGGGAATGTTTACTGCTGTTTTGGAGGTATCCTGTAACCCCAACCCTCTATCCCCATACATCTGAGCCCATAAATCTGCAAAAACAAGAATGATGGAGTGGAAATCTGTTTGTCAATCACTTATGGTAAGTTGGTAAGTGTTTGGGTGCAGCAACAAGGCAAATGAGCAATAGGAAGGCTAGGAGGGCCCAAACAAATCCAGCAGCTCCTAGGGAGTCATTGCTACACTTGGTGTGGTAACCCTGCCCCCTTTAAAAAAAAGTTTACAATTTGAAATCTCTACAAGCTGCTATTGTCAGTGGCATCTTCATGATGTGTCCTAGAAAAACAAACCAATAGAATTATGGAAAGTTTACCTTTTGCCACATTGGCAGAAGGTAACCTAGGGATATAATGCTATTTTTATATTTCATCTCCAGCAAATATATCTGGCATTCTTCTATATCTTTTCATATGATCTAAAAGTAACTGTGGGAAGGAGTTTATTTCAGGAATTGTATACGAAATATCAAAGGAGAAGCAATGAAATTACAAGGGTCTGGTACTTGTGCAGCAATAGATTCATAAGAGAGTGAAAAAGGTATTGAAGTAGTTTATAAATCTAAAATAGAGGTTTGGCTGCACCTGTACTTTAACAAAGAGATTCATGTTTTCAGAAGCACACTCTATCCAAAAGAAAAGTGAAATAGGATTGTTAAGTTACAATGCCTTTCTCATAAAACGAACTCATTCCCCGCCAACCAAAAGCAATGTAACCCAATTTATAATAGTAGATGTCCTTGTCAGCTCATTTATATTGCTGCTCACACAGTTGAAGGCGTTGATAATGCAACAGAAAATGTATGCATCCCGCTATTCCACAGGACTGGGAAAGAGGTCTTCGTATGTGAACCCATCATAATTATGTTATGATGAGACCATACATCCTTTCTGTTCAGGTACTGCTGCCACATTTGATTATGACCCTATTGAATGATGCAGGTAGTTTCAAGAGACTATGCCCATTGTTAAATGTTGCTTACCAGTATTATATCCATAAAGGCCTATGCTTCCCATAAAATGTGTGATAAAGCGGTCTGAAGTGCAACTTGTAACTTGCCCACCTACCCACAGTACACTATATTCCTCCATACAGTTTACTTCTCCCATGCAACTGCCTCTTAGTATGCAGTAGTAAGGAATACTGGTATTACACTCACTGCTCCATCTCATATCTTACCCATCCATTCACCTGATAGTGCCAATATTTAGCATTTATTTACTTTTTTGCTTGTTTTGGATAGAATGGCCAAGTGCTAAAGCCCCTATCATACTTTTATTGCTGAGAGATGTAGATAGGAGACAGAGTGAGATCGAGGCGGAGATGAGAGGATGTGAGTAGACGGGGACGGAGCGGCATGAGACAGGGGGTGGAGACAGGTGGAGATGGGAGAGGCCTGTGAAGACTGAGGCAAAGCCGCAGAGACCGCGATGGAGGAGGTGTCGCCAAGGGGCCAGTCGAGCGGCGAAGCTGAGAAGATTGGGCACCGGGGCAGCAGTGAAGGCTGGGCTTCCCGTGTAAGGTAGGAGCACTGTGCTGGCAGGGCTCAGCATAGATTATGCACAGCCCACCAAAGAATCACAGGTGGGCTGTGCAATATCTTTCGGTGGGCTTTGCAGGATCCATGGGGGGCTCTGCAGCCTGCAAAGCCCACCACCGATCCTGCACAGCCCCCCTGAGATCTGGCAGACTGCAGGGTCTCAGG
>NW_017306419.1:270338-282980 GCF_000935625.1 Nanorana parkeri
TGGGGAGGGGGGGTTGGTGGCGCAGGGGGGGGCGTATTGTGGAACCTGGCCTTGGGGCGGCAGGGTGAGTAAATCCAGCCCAAGTAGTATATTGCAGGTGTAATAACTAGGTAGTTGGCCTTGGCATTACTCTCTGCATTTTGATCTACATATATGCTCAAACAGATGTTTTCACAACTGTTAAGTCCATCTCCAAGCTGACTCACAACAGATAATTTAGAAGTGTATGTGTAGCCTGAAAGCTTTAGCTCTTTTAAAGGGGGCTGTCAGGGTAGCGACTGCATCTATGTGGACCTTCAGCTACACTATAGCCAATGAAAGGCAGAAGGCATGTCCTAGAAGTATAGACCGACAGCCAGCCCTTGGTAGCCTTTGGTAGGAGCAAGCACCGTGGAAAACATAGAAAGGGGAGCTGGGTTCACACTGAAGTGACACATGGGAACTGGATCACACGGAAACATGAGTAGAATCAGGAATTGCCAAAGTACGAAGTTGGTTGCATGTGACAGCAGGTGACACAAGACATGCTCACTTGGGTTTTGGCTTAGCTGTGTGCTGACACAGGTTGGGTCCCCTGGGTTCACCCTGCTCAAGCACATGAACAACAAATCACAAAGGCACCAGGCATCAGACAAGGATAACCAGGATACTAGCCAGAGTTCACGATAGGCTGTTGACACTGATAACCACAAACAAGCCAGAGGTCAGGGCAGGCAGTGGACATGATAACCAGGAAACAAAGCCAAAGTCAGTACACAGGAATCAATAGAAGGTTGCAGGCTGGCTATCAGAAAGGCTCACTAGGGGCATGGCAGCTAGCATTAAAACTGTTTTGATTTGGCAGCAAGCCAGAAGATACATTGAGTTTAAATAGGCTGGACAAGGAGGGGATGCTGCTCTTATTGGTTGCAAGCTGACAGGGGGGAAGTGTGTCGCTTTGATTAGCCAGGACCTGGCAGGGAAGGGTGCCAATCTGAAGGACTATGGCCTGTTAGGAGGGGGTGCTGCTCTGATTGGGTGCTGCTCTGATTGGGTGCTGCTTTGCACACTCCAGAAGTGCTTGCTCGCACACCATGGAAGCAGTGGCGGTGCTGGATTGTGGAAGGTAGGTAGTGCTTACGGGTGTGAATCCCTGAAATGTGTTGGGTTGTCCTTTTGACGTTTTATGATAAAATAAACTTTTTATACTCTCTTAATATTTAGTCTGGTGCTCCTATTTTTCCTTGAACCTCTATTAAATTATTGCAGTCTGTGTCCCTGGTGCAGAGATTCAGCCTCTCTACTTGTTCTGGAGACTACTGTCTCCAGGAAAGAAAGTGATGGGAAATTAAAACTTTGTAGCTGGCACCATAACAGGAGTAGAGGATAAACCTTCCAGTGGGGACAACTATTCCAGTGATGCTCTCTAAGGAGATTTCTCCCTGCTTTGGAGAGATTTCCTTCCTGTGTGTCTCCATGACAGAAAAAAACAGAAACCGAAATCTGGCTTGATATAATGTCCTGCACACCAGCACTCAAGCTAGATGAGGGAGAGACAATACAAGGAGCCAATCAGGCTCTGCTGCATTTACATGTGCTGACAGAATATGCTGGTGGAGAGAGCAGAGTTAATGTGTTATCAGTATGTTGCTGCTGCTTTATTGTCCAAACAGTAGGTTGCAGGCAGGGAGGTGTCACCATTGTATGGTGTGTCACCCCCTTGTCTGTGCAGTCTTGCAGAAATTGCCAAATCCCGAAATTGACTGGAGAAAATTACAAAGTATTTGACAGATAAGATGGATCACTTAGGTGTACTTCAGCTGTGTATTTAGCTGTTTGTTTGGAGTTTAGCATTAAGAGCATACCATAAATGATTCTACAACAATAGAACAAAACAGAAAAAGGTTTCTTGGGGAAAAAAAACTGCACAAATATCTAAAGATGTGTTGTGAATAAGTTTCAAGCATGAAAGCATAATGATGGGTTACATTTGTATTAATATTTTTAACTGAAAAAGTATTCCAAAAAAACATACATAGCACAGTGTCAATGGCATAGAGATAGAGATGTGCTTTGATGATGGTTTCACACGACACAGGCATAGTGAAAGTAGGATTACGAGTGTAACTGCAAGAGAAAGTAATTACCAAACTTTTTGCCTTACTCAGGAAAAAGGAAGCCAGACAATTTGATTGTGATGTATGATCTAGTAATGTAGTTTAATGAAGAACTGTTTTCTCTGCCCTATTTTACCTCCTCCGGCAAGATTTTTTTTCGACTGATACAGCAGCAGGTTTTATATAAGAAAATAATTTAAATAAAGTGCCAAATATATTTTATGTAAATAGAATGCTTCAAATTATGATACTATGGTGTAAATAAATAATGTATAGGTCCAAAACCACCCAAGTGTTTTTCTTTTTTTTTGTACAATGTTAAAATTGATATATTGCTGAATAAGCTCCCAGACTTCCTCCCAACAGAAAACCTATTAGATAGACAAACCAACATATTGTAGATGGTAAACACAAATATTTGTATCTATCTATCTATCTATCTATCTATCTATCTAAATGATGGGTTACATTTGTATTAATATTTTTAACTGAAAAAGTATTCCAAAAAAACATACATAGCACAGTGTCAATGGCATAGAGATAGAGATGTGCTTTGATGATGGTTTCACACGACACAGGCATAGTGAAAGTAGGATTACGAGTGTAACTGCAAGAGAAAGTAATTACCAAACTTTTTGCCTTACTCAGGAAAAAGGAAGCCAGACAATTTGATTGTGATGTATGATCTAGTAATGTAGTTTAATGAAGAACTGTTTTCTCTGCCCTATTTTACCTCCTCCGGCAAGATTTTTTTTCGACTGATACAGCAGCAGGTTTTATATAAGAAAATAATTTAAATAAAGTGCCAAATATATTTTATGTAAATAGAATGCTTCAAATTATGATACTATGGTGTAAATAAATAATGTATAGGTCCAAAACCACCCAAGTGTTTTTCTTTTTTTTTGTACAATGTTAAAATTGATATATTGCTGAATAAGCTCCCAGACTTCCTCCCAACAGAAAACCTATTAGATAGACAAACCAACATATTGTAGATGGTAAACACAAATATTTGTATCTATCTATCTATCTATCTATCTATCTATCTATCTATCTATCTATCTATCTATCTATCTATCTATCATAATTAAACAATACCATCAAAATGATTAGATATGAGACATGTCAGATAAAATATAATCCATGGTAAGAATTGTCCCTAACAATCGATACCATATGTGTCTGTTGTGTAGTAAGTTGCTTTTCCATGAGACTAATTTAGATGCAGGTCAATAACATAGCTTCATATTATACATAGATCTTTTCTTACTCTAAGTGCCTCATTTACTCTCCTGTCAATTAGCAAACAAAGCTTTTTCTACACAAATCATCATTTAAGTATACATTTCTAAATGCATGGTTCGATCACTCAGACTATGCTGCATTAGCAAAGAATTGTTATTGCTGTACTCGTCTAATGTTAGCACACTGCATAAGCAAGTTGGATTGTTGCTCTATTTGTAATATTTAAAAAAACTGACTTTAAATCAGCTATCAGCACTTTTGTATTATTTTGCTTTTTCTTTACAGAACATTTGTTCATCTGTTATAATTTCACTCATTTTAGTTAAATATTTTCAGCTAGCAACTTTATGGAAAAAAAAAGGGTACACAATACAGCCTGAGGAAAAGTTGAATTGTTATCCACGCTTTCTGCCACTTTCTCAAGAAATGTCAGCGGTAAAACTAATAAACTGAGCAGCACGTAACTATTAATAGCCAAACAGGAGTCTATAGTGCATGTTGGGAATTTTTTCCAGTCCGTTTATTGTACTTAGTAGGACAGTGAGCTTGTCCGTTGTGCATGAAAACACTGTTCACATTTTAAATTGTTACTAGTAGTCACCAGAAGGTTTGCCAAAGATATACAACTGCGATTCTCAATTCAACCTATTCGTAATCTGTAGATTCCCATTTCCCTGCACAAAGACTGAACATTAATCTATGTTTGATTTTTGACAGCTAGGAGCATGCAGAACTGCATGCTCCTAGCTGTCAAGACATTGCGGACACTGACAGTTCCAAGTGTCTACCACTGATCAAGAACAGATCAACATGGTTCCCAATCATGTGGTCAGCTATGACATGGCGATCAAATGCCTTTAGAAAGAAAGTAAAAGTAAAGAAAGTAAAAACTGTAGTTGTCACATCACAGGCTTAAAATTCTAAATATATACACTCTGGTTCCAAGTTTTAAAAAATAATTGCAATGTGCTGTGTAAATTGAGAAGAATCCCAATTTTCATATTACAGAGAAAGAACTGTTTTTTTAAGGAGGCATTACAGTGTTTACAAAAAAATATATTAAATGTTTTTAAAAAGTTAAACTTTTTTCACATTTTGTCCATTTTCAACTTTTAATAATAAAGCTGGGCAGGGTTTTTGTTAAAACATTGTACCGAATAACATCCTTATATGGGCAAACAAATGGTGTAAAAAATATTGAGGAGGGCAAACTAGAGGTGCACCGAAATGGATATTTTAAAACCGAAACGAAACCAAAATAAAAAAAATTGTCAGGCCCAAACCGATACCAAAAATGTTTTTTATTTTATTTTTTTCAAAATTTTCACATTTTTTTATATACTTTTTACTTTTTATATTTATTTGTATTTTATTTATTAATTCATTTTTTAATAAATAGTTTTATTTTTTACTTTACTTTTAGGGGCTTTTGGGGAAATATTGGGGGTCTAAACAGACCCTTGATATTTCCCTTTTAAAATAGAAAAAGAGGTTGAGGACACAGAGTCCTCAATCTTTTTCTGTGTCCCCTGTTATCAATGAACAGGAATCCTCTATGAGTGTTCCTGTTCATTGATAACATGAGGACATGATATGTTTACTATAACTACAACTATGAATGAACAGGAGGTGATGCCGATCTCTCTCATTCATTCATAATTGAGGATATAGTCACCATACCATATCCTGTGTGGGAGGAGACACCGGCCGCTCACAGCTCTCGCGTCCCGCAGCGCTGGGCTGGCTATCACAGTTTTTCTCCTCCCCACTGGGATACAGAGCAGCGCCCAGCGGGGAGGAAAGACAGCAGGGATGCGCCGATGTATCGGCAGGAAAATGGCACTTTCGGTATTATGCCAAAAGTGCAATTTTCGGCCGATATGTTTCGGCGGCAGATATATCGGTGCATCCCTAGGGCAAACTAATCAGAGTTAACCGATCTATGGTGACACTGCTAAATTTGGTCTGGGCATCAGTAACCCCTGGTTACAAAAGAGTAAAGATGCAGTATTATTTATTACAGGTATTTATATAGCACCAACAATTTATGTAGCGCTTAATATTGCACATTCACATCAGTCCCTGCCCTCAAGGAGCTTACAATCTAAGGTCCCTATCTCACATGCATACATACAAGAACCAATTTAGGCAGGAGCCAATTAACCTACCAGCATGTCTTTGGAGTGTGGGAGGAAACCAGAGTACCCAGAGAAAACCTACGCAAGCAAAAGGAGATCCTTGCAGATAGCGATCTGTCCGGGATTCAAACCAGGGACCTCTAGTGCTGCAAGGCAAAACACTACACCACTGTGCTACCCAAGTAGGTAGACATTTGCATCTTCCAGTGGTATCTTCCAAGTGTACTTGTCCAATCACTAAAAAGTCACCCTGCACTGAAGACAATGAATGCTTCCTTTATCTTCTCAATACCACCCTTCAGGGCCGATGCAAGGATTTTTGCCTACACAGGGGAAGGTGGATTTTTTCACCCAGTAGGCTGCCTATACATCCTAGCACTAGCCTTGACCACATTGCTTGGGTGTAGAATGATCAAATTGTAACCCTGCAGTAGCCAATAGCAGCCTGGCTATTGGCTGCTGTCAATCAGCAGAGGAGAAACTTGGAGAAAGTTGACCTTCAGATCCTCCTCTGCTGATTGACAGCAGGCAATAGCCAGCCAGCTATTGGCTACTGCAATTTAAAAGAGCGAATTGTAGGCTGGCTATTGCTGCCAGTTGCTTGAGTGGAGACTGTTCGTGGCCGACAGCAGGAGCGCAGCACGGGGGGGCTGAGGGGGGAGTAGGCAACTCGTGGGGAAGGAAACTCACAGACTGTCAGTGGTTGCTCCTTACTGACTGTGTCAGAGGGGACAGATAGCCAATTACAGACAACTGCAGCTGATTACAGCCTGTAAGGAGAAACTGCTGACAGTCTGTGAGTCTGCAGCGGGGAGAATAGGACGGGCACAGTTATTGCAGCAGCTATTTCTTTGCTGGGATGGTGCTACCATTTCTCCGACCCCCAACAGCGCCCCCAGGCGGCCACTTGTGTTGCCTTGTAATAGGGCTGGCACTGCCACCCTTTTGTTAGAAAAATAATTTGTTATAAACTGTACAGCTGGGTACACATAGAGAGATGCTCTCCTTCAGTCTGCAAACCTGAATCGGCCGTAATTCAATCTGTGTGTACCCAGCTTAAGTATTTTGCTGGCAATAAAAGCGCTGTTCACATTAATTTTAGAGTTAAATGTATTTTTACTTTTGCAGTCAAATTTTAGAAATGTCCCACTACATTTGTTATGTGTTCCCATTCACACAACAAACATAACTATATATTTTTTTAAAAACAAATTTTTTAGCTGTTTCTTTGGAGCAGGATTGTACATAAGACACTACAGGCAGCTTCTAGTGCCTTGAATACTTGGCAGTTTGGAGATAAAGGGGCATTTTTTTTAAAAGGAGCATTACCATACAATGCCTTGAAGTGTTTAACCCTTTGTTAGTACAGACAGTCCTGCACAAGCAGTTTACAACTCATATCGAAATCTCCCAACACAGTACAGAGAGGGTTTATTTAAGCAAACACAATTGCCCAGTCCCCAGTCACATAGAAGGGCAACTATAGCTGGGTACCAAGAGAAAGAATTTCCACCGAAATTCAATCCATGGGTGGCTGATTCTCTCAACAGAAGTCAATCATTATATCAACTTTTGCCAAAGGGACATGCTGGAAAATCATTGGCTTAAATGATGCTTGCACTGTTCAGGTATTACTATGTACACAGTGGAAGAGTCGCTCATCCAAGCTGTTTGTAGATGGAGAAATCCATCATATTAAGCATGATTTTTCACTACAAGAGATTGCAGCAAACAACGTCTAAAAAGGTAAGGTACAATTTTGTAAATATATTTTAAAGTTATTTGTTCTGTAAAGAACTTGTAACAAATATAAAATTGTTATTCCAGTTTGGCTGCAAAAGTGGAAATACACTTTAACCAGTTGACATCCGGGGTGTTAAACCCCCTTCCCATCCAGACCATTTTTCAGTATTCAGCGCTGCGGTACTTTGAATGACATTTATTCCGTCATGCAGCGCTGTACTGAAATTAATTTTATACCCTTTTTTGGGGACACTTGGAGCTTTATTTTGGTGGTATTTATTCACCACTGGGGTTTTAATTTTTTAATATATTAAGGAAAAATTACAGAATAAAAAAAAATCGGTTGTATGTGAAACAGCCGTTAACGGCTGTAGAAACGGGGGGGTCTTTCTTGCCCGTGCGCGCGCTGGGGGGCGCACGCGAGCAGGAAAAAAATGCCGTCTGGAGACGGCAACCCGCTGATGCGAGTCAAGACGTTAAGCTGGGTATACCCAGTTAGAATTTCATATGAGCATTCATACACAAATTCTCATTAGAACATTCGATAATGCTTTCAGAGACTTGTCATTCAAAATTTATTTTGATTTTTAACTTACGATTTTTGAAATGAATAGTTTCTTGAAGGAACCATTTTTTTGAGTTTTGACAGGGGAACAGATAACTCCACTGTAATTGTTGGTTTAAAATAGACAAAGTCGGAAAGAAAGCTGGGCAGAAACTGCTGGAGTAAATTCTGCCAGCATCTTCAGTCAATTCTGCAGCTTTAACATTAACACTGCCTGCAATAGGGCTACAGAAAGGCAGTAGGGCAATCAGTCACCCTGCACAAAGCCAGCAGGCAGAGGTTACCAATCCATAAAACATAGTTACATAGTATTTGAGGTTGAATAAAGACATTTGTCCATCAAGTCCAACCTATTGTGTGTGTGTGTGTGGGTGTGGGTGTAAAGATCGTCGAGTCATCTCGTTTTTAGGAGCACTTGTACCCCTGTATATTACCGTTTCTCAGGAAATCGTCCAAAAGCCTCTTGAATGATTCCAGACTATTAGCTGAAATCACTGCTTGCGGCAGTGAGTTCCAGACCCTAACCGCGCGAACTGAGAAGAATCACCTTCGCCCCTTGTGTTTGAATTTTTTTTCTACCAGTTTTAGGTAAAACAGGAAACAGAAGTTTATTTTCCTTTTAATACGATGACCATTTTATTGGAAAATCTAATTAGCAGAAAGAAGAAAGAAGACCAGCAAATAAGGTCATAGTGAGGTGATTGCTACAAAAATCTTAAAATGTTTTTTTTGTTTTTGTTTGGAGATCAGCTTTAAACTGAGCATTTCATAATGTATATGTGCCTGGAATATAGGCACTAAATGACAAGACAGAAAATGCTAAAATATTTTATTTAATATCAGCCCACACACAGTCCAGTGACTTTAGGCATAGACCCTGCAGGGCTAAAATGGCACTTTAAGTAGCAGTTATTGTAATGATGGTAATCTTGCTGTGTGCCTTTGCAAACACATTAAGTCTTATTCATCAAAATGTGCCTACATTTCAGAATTAAATTACTGTAATGAGAGCTCAGGATAAAGTGAACTGTGGTGTTTATAATTTCAGATTAAGGGCCAACAAACAGTCCCCAGATTCAGACAAAATAACATTAAAGCATAGCTCAGTCAAATATAATATTGCAGTATGTGGTGAAAATACACATTCACCCTTGTCTGTTTTTGAGCTTGAATGCATAGTTTGGCACACAAAAAAACATTTTAACCCCATTTTCTGCATTTACTGGTTCCAAGGTAGACTGGCTGTCAACAGCTTGCTTGAGTTAAAATAAACTGTAAAGGAAGCAACCTTCTTCTTGTCTTCCTAAGCAAAAATAATGTAATTTCATCCTACACAGCTGCCAAAATTGGTTTCTAATCCTCAAAAGGAGATACTTCTTCAATTCTTAATAATTATACCTTTAGGCCGACTCACAAAAGCATTGTGTGATATAGCTGCTTTTGTTGTGACTAAAGTTTTCAGAGTTCCTTAAATAAAGACCAGTAAAGTGCACAGAATTTAAGGGTAAATTCCAAATAGATAAATAAGGATCACAATCTAAATAAACCCAGTTACCAACTAAAAAATTGCAGGAAAAAGAACAGAAAAAGAAAATATTGCGAATGTTTACTTGCAGCATTTTTTCATTCCATAAACTATTTTCTTTATTCCTCTGCAATGTTCCTTTAACCACTTTACTTCCAGAACATTTTTACTTTTAGCTCAAATGTTAAAATCTGCATTTTTGGCTAGACTATAACTCAAAACCCGCAAACAAGTATATATTTTCTGAAAGCAGAGACCCTGAAGAATAAAAAGACTGTAATTTTAATCTTTTTATGTTGCATGATATTTGTACACCTGTTTTTAAAATCTATCTGAAGGAATAAATACAATAAAATTAATTTTAGTGCATGCAAACACAATTTGATCCCCATTTGTTTGTACAAAATAAGAGATGAGGTTGTGATGAATAAATAGATTACAAATATATCAAGCCTCAAAAGTGTGTTCCCACAAAATGGTGAAACATTACAGCACCCTAAATTATCAATAGGCAACGCTGTAAAAGCCAATACCACTCATCAGTTTAGAATTAACTGAATATAAGGAATTAAGATTTAAAGGGATCTAGAATGTAAAAAGTGATATGGGTGACTCTATAGCCACCTAGATCACTTTTACATTAAAGCTCTACCAGCTGCAGAAAAAGTAGGCACTGTTGGGAAGAACATAAGCAAAACCCATGGTGTGATAGATTCAGTTCCAATCTATCACACTGAGTGTTAATCACACTGAGTCATGGCCTGCGGGATGCTGGGTTTATGTTCAAATACTTGGACAGCTGGGTGCTATATAAGAGAGATCTGGGAAGTTCTGATAGTGGTCATTACCACAGAGGTTTCATTGAGGGCCCTTACACCATACCATACCTTACTGGAATGCACAATAGTACACTCTATGTATGTGTTGTCGTGCTTTGACATTCTTTGTTAATTGCACTCCAACAAACATATAAAATGTGCTACAGCACACCACATTGTACTAATGCAAATGCAAATAGTTTTTGAAAAACAGAGCAGGATCAGTTTTTTGTGCCTTTTGGCCTTGCCAGTTTTTTATGAGCCATTTATTTAAAATAAATGGGCTGTCTAACACAACACCCCTCAACACAACAAAATGCACGTGTTAAAAGGAATACTTTGTTATGTAAAAGGACAATAAATCTATAGGGCCAGGTTAAGAAAAAAAAATGACTTGTCCTATGCTGCACTAATCTCCTCTCTTCTGAAGATTGCCCCCCTATCCACCCCGCTTTGTGAACTCCACTTGATTCTGAACAACCTGAAGTAGGTAGAGGCCAGCTCAGATTTACCCAACTGTGCTGATTACACTGTGCTGTACTGGGCATTGGACCCCACTGTGCTGATTGGATTCATACAGGGCATTGTGGAATCATCCAAAGAGCCATAGAACCCTGACATTTTAGTGAAGCCACAGGACAGTCCAGGACTGTTGGGAGGTGTGATGACGACATTCCTTGACATTCTTGGGCCTAGCATTCCTTGTCTCAATTCCAGATCTGAGTTTAATGTTGCTCTTTTATTGTCCAATAATCATGCTTTTTGTGCTATCTGGCAAGGGTGACAGGAGCTAAAAATGTGCTGTTCAGAGTTACAAATCTTACCCTTACATTGTAATATATATGATCTATTTGTCTTGACAGAATTAGGAAGCACTAAGAAGATCACAGTTGAATAATTTTATATTTAAAATTTGTATCTAAATCAGGGGTAGGCAACCTCGGCACTTCAGCTGTGGTGAAACTACAAATCCCATGAGACATTGCAGAACTTTGACCACCACAGACATGACTCCCAGAAGCAGAGGCATGATAGGATTTCTGGATTCATCACAGCTGGAGTGACAAGATTACCCTTCCCTGATCTAAATATAGAGCCAACCCCCCAACCCCCTAACGTATACAAAATTAAGTCCTAATTTCAAAACTCTATTACTGATTAAGACATCTCATTAATTTATGATGCAAAATAAAGTCAATCTTTGCTCATTTTCAGCTGCATATTCAAGTAGGTAAGTGATAAAGTCCATCACCATCGGCAAATTAACTGAACATCCTTTACAGACAGCTGGTGTATAATTCATGAAAAGGGAGCTACACCTGAGAATTGTAGTGATGATTAGCCGACGTTAAATACTCTTTCACTATTCTGCAGACATGTAATATATTCTAAATTAAACATCAAATACTGAAAATCCAGAATTTAGACTTTCTACAAAAATGTGGAGTCAGTATGTGTGTTTTCTGCACAATTCTGAACCAATATATAAAAACTTAGTGTGCAGCATTCCTTAAAATCTTCTTTAATTTGATTATATGCTGACATCGTAAATATATTACTCTTTAGAGAAACTGGATATTTCAGTGAACAGTAAAAAATGGAATTGTAGTGTGGTCATATATACAGTACATCATCATACATTTAGCCACATATATACATACAAAATGTATCAACATAGAAGACCGATGGAAGAAAAAGATCGAATGGTCAGAGGAGAGACCTAATTCTATCCCAAGCATGTTTAAATTCACTTACTGTTGACGTACTCACAACCTGTGCTGGAAGTCTGTTCCAAGCATTGGTAAAATAATACTTTATAATGTTATTCTTGAAGCCCCCGTGTTCTTGAGCTCAGCTCTATACTGAAAATATTGCCCTCATGAACCGTATTAACAGTCATAATGTACTAAAAAGGTTTAAATCATGCCCTCTTTCCCTTTTTACCTCAAGGCTGTACATATTAGGTTCCTGCCGTCTCTCCTGATGTGTGTTATCCCACAGACCGTGTACTAATGTTATTGCCCATTTTTGAACACACTATCCTATCAATATTTTATGTAAGTAAGGCCTCCAGAAGTAGTAACTGTATTCTCACTAAAGTTCTATATGCTGGAACCACTACCTCCTTCTTTCTGCTGCAGATCCCTCTAGAGATGCACTCCAGAAATCTATTTGCATTGCCTGCTTCCTGGCCACACTGATTGCTAATGTTGCAATCTTGTTAAATATAGACCTCAAATTTTTTACTTCTCTAGCTCTGTCTTGCATGCTAGAATGTGGGGCGCTACCACCAGGAGCTTCCCAAATATCCACAATATTACTAACAAAATACAAGGACTGGGGCACCAATGTAAACCATTTATTCAAAATGCATACAGAACCTACATATACAGCGACAGCGACGGTTCTTCTTGATGGCCACTGCACCAGTACTGTGTGCTTTGGTGATGTAGCGGCTGGTGAGAGGAACTGTAGGGGGAATCGAGTAATATATATATATACATATATA
>NW_017306419.1:283003-289468 GCF_000935625.1 Nanorana parkeri
TCTGAGGTTTGTGAATGTAAAGACATCCATGTCCTGAAAGATGTTAAACCAAACTGTAAAGTGGTACCTTTCCTAAATATCTTGGGACAAATAATACTTACCTACTAATTTAGATGCTCGCCTTCTTACTCATTACATTACATTATTAATATTATTATACAGGATTTATATAGCCCCAACAATTTGCGCAGCGCTTTACAATATAAGGAAGACATTACAATCACAATACCATTCAATATATATATATATTCTTCTTTTTGTGTTTCTTTGTCCTTTTTTCTCCTCACCCTAAGGAGAACTATGGGGAAAAGCCTTAACCCCATAGTTCTCCTTTAAGGAAATCTCTTATAGATGGAATGTATCTAAAAACTAGAAAGAAAAGTATTATGTAACATTTAACTGGATGTGTGTATATGTGTATATGTATTTATATGTATTTATATGTATATTTGTTATTAGAAACATGTAATATATAGATATTGAATAAGATGCTGATGTTCCTTGAAGACAGTAAAGTTAGAACCAATTGCCCTCCTGAGGAGTAAGTATTAATAGTCTTCTGCAACAGGAGGTATTTTTCAAAACTTTTTTTTCTTTTGCAGGCAGCAGAGTCACTTTAAGACGGTCTTTTAGCTGCTTATTAGGTTTTGAGCCAAGTTGTGCCAATGCCCTGCAACATTTAGCTCCACCACCTTGTACCAGCATTGCACATACTGTATAGAGTGACCAGCATAGACCTGCTGCCCTGTTCTTAGTACATATTCAGCAAAACAAAACCATAAAGAAACACCTAGATGGCGGCAAAATGTAACATGCTGACTTTTGGAAATGAAGCCTAAGTGAGAAAATATGCAAACTGCATTGTACCGTAATGCCATCTTACGGAAGAGATGTGTGTTGAATCAGCCCACAATATGTTGTCATAAGGCAGCACTATGGGCAGATTAGTTACTAAACTAAATATATTGGAATATAGCACATCATAATAATAAAAATCTCAACATGAAAACAGAATAGGCTCAGCATCTCACTCATGCGCAAACAAATGGCACTAATTAAATGAGCAAGAACACATCTTGCACTATAGAGCCGTGGGAATTCAAGATTTCAGGTACCCTAATGTAATACAGATGTAAAGTGGTTTGAAAGCGTCACCATTTATGCCTGTTATGTATCCGCTCCAGCATGAAACAGCACTTGAGGGCAGCTGTGACACTTAGGAGAGCAATGAATAGAATAAGGAATACTCTAACCATTCCCACACTTGAGATCCGTGAAGTGGTTTCAAAGCCCTGCGACTTGAGATCATGGTATAAGTATCAAAGGATCGAGAATGTCAGATGCCTGGCGCTAATATATTCAGGGTTTATCAAGTGTATAATACTTTTACACATGAATGACACAAATACAAAACTGATTGATATGGCAATCATGTTTCACATTTTCAACTTTTGAAAAGCAATTTTAAACTGCCAGTATTCATATCCACAGCAGAAAATACCATTACACCGGGAAAGTTTGGGATTATTATTTAGCAAAAAGTAGGTGCTTTGTATCAGGGCTGACAAGTTTAATTCTTTTCCTGCATAGGATTCTAAAGAAGAACATGTATTCCATGCTGTTACACAGAACAAAATTGAATGGCTAACTAATAAAGAATTAAAAGTCCTTCTCCCATAAAATCTGACAGATGCTTTGGACCCTTCTGTGTAGAACACACAACACTTATATACACTATTGCTTATCTCTGTTTAGTTAAAACCTAGTCCACTTTAAAGTAAAAATAAAATATCTATTGCCCAGTGTATATTGAGATACAAGAAGCAGCTTTCGCTGCAATCCTCTCCTCTCCACTGGCACTGTACCCTTAAGACTCACCACACTATCTTGCTGCTGCCAGTGGTCTTCTGGATTGTGTTTCTCTCATTAACTTCATTAACAAACAATGAAGAAACCAAACTTTTAAACCTTTAATCCCTCACCCTTCACAGCCCCTCCTAACAGTACAAAGAAGGAGAAGCAAGTAGAAATTTAACCCATAAAGGAGAACTATGAGGTGAGTGATTTTCACTCATCCTCATAGTTCTAGCCGACCTGTGACAATGAGACTGTCACAGGTCGACTCAGTAGATCGAGAAGTGAGTGCACACATACTGGTGTTCGCTCACTTCTCGATCCTGTCACCGCTCCGATCCTCCAGCGCTGACTGGCGGAACGGACGGGGGAGGGTACAGCTGGCTGTGCCTCTAGATAGGCAGAGCCAGCTGTCACTCACGCAGCTGGGTGGATCCAGACATAATTGTTGTAAGCTGTAGCCCGTTACCCTAAGGAGAACTATGGGGAAAAGCCCTAACCCCATAGTTCTCCTTTAAGAAGCCAATAATCTCTAACACAAGTAAAAGCAATTTAAACTGCAAGAAGCATTTTTTAAATATTTAGTTAGCTTATACTATGTGAATGGGAACAAGTAACAAATATAAAATAGATGTTATCCCAATTTGGCTGCAATAGTGGAAATGCACTTTACTGAAATGCACCATACTGAAAAAAGAGATGTAGGGTTTATATACATTTTAATAGAAATCTCCATCCTCCTGGTTACCATTAATATTTCTCAAACACAGCACCTATAAGAAGAACTGCATACAAACCTTTGGAAGGAAGCTGTTTGCCAGAAGTTCTACTTTCAGTCTCTTTAGGAATAGCCTTCTGACTAGCAATAATAACAATTGTTCATTTACTTAATTCCAAGTGGAGTTACCTTTTTATTAGGCAAACCTATGTTATACTGATAGAATATGTGAGGCTAGAAAAAACAGGTAACCAGTATTTTTAGAAAGAGGTCAGTAATGGCTAACTACATATTTGTAATGACCCTGAACTAGTGAAGTCAGAACTTCTAATCTTCGTACTTGTTCCGGGTCCATGACACAACGTTTTGAAGCTATTGGAGTATGACAGGTATGACCACCAGGCAACCAGCCTGGACAGATCAGCAACATAGCAATTTCTCTAAAAATAAAAAATATAAGCAGAGAATATCAACAGAGGCTTATGTGTTCACTTGGGGTTCCTTTTAAGTGCCCTTTAACTATACTGATATTTCTTCCTTTTTATAAGCAAAAGACTATTACTTTTCCTCAACAGGCCTGAATGATTTAATAAAACTAGGAGACATAAAATAAGAATTAATTACCAAGAAGAATAGAAGTGAAGTGTAATCTGCATCTCTATTATGCCTCATTATTACTTTGCTTTAGGTACAGTGAGGAATTAATATCTCATTATTACTATTGATAGATGCTTTGCATTCATTGTCATTATTACTGTCACCTAGATATAGACCACAAAGCTCTTCATGTGACTTCATTATAATGACTCAATTTAAAATTATGAAAAGAAATATTTACCAGGATATCTATCACTTAAGAGACAATTATTAACATGTCATTAAATGTGAAGTGATTGAATTAGGTGAGAAATATTTACCATATGCCACAATTTCACAAATTCCATTAACCACTTGAAGTATGGGGTGTTAAATCCCCTTCCTGTCCAGGCCATTTGTCTGTGAAGGTTCTCATTCATCCAAGTCATGGTATATCAAGCTAGTTAGATGACCAGTGAAACGTCTTCAAGAAAAATACAGCAAGTTGCCCTGACTTATTTTTTACAGATATGTCCAGTCCATTTTTTAGTATTCAGCGCTGCAGTACTTTGACTGACATTTATTCTGTCATGCAATGCTGTGCTGAAATTCATTTTATCCATTTTTTTTATGTAATTACCACTGGGGATTTTAGTTTTTACTATAGTAAGGAAAAATTACCGGAAAAAAAAACAAAAACTTTGCCCTATATTAAATTATAAAACATTTATTATTACCTAATTTGTTGGTAAAATATAAAAGTCGGGGTCACGTCGGGTAAATAGACACCAAACATGTTAAGCCTTAAAATTGCGCGCCCCGTGAAACCTCAAAAAACTGCAATACCAAAAATTGGCCATAGGCGACGCTTTAAAAGCTTTAACCGCTCATCAGTTTAGTGTTATCAATGATTTATCTTCTCTCTGGCTATAGCAGCCAGATGACTGACAGGTGAATGTGGAAATAATGTATTACACATCACTTCTGCATTCAGACGTCAGAGAGAGATCAGCAAAGAGGAAGATGCTGATCTCCCTCCCATCTTCCTCCTGACACCCTCCTGAGCCGGTCCCGGGCCGCAGATGGGGCAGCGGATCCTGGGATTGAAGGTGAGGGTGCAGGAGGGGGGCACAGAGAGAAGGCAGCACTGCGGGAGGGGGGCCTCGCAGGCAGCACATACAAGCGATTGGACGGCTATAGAGCCGCCGATTGCTTGTATGTGAAATAGCTGGTAATGGCTGTTTGCAATGGACAGGTTTTTTCTGCCCATGCGCGCGCTAGGTTAAATACAGTATTTAAATGGACACTAAACTCCGGAGTTAAATCTTAAAAATGCATTCAAATACCTTAACTATTAACAAAAATGTATCTTATTTGTGTATCACTCAGCTGTAGATCCTCAAATCATCTCTGAATTTGTGCTGATACTGTCCTTCCTTCTGGATGGTGGCTACTTTTGTTCCCCATGGTCCCTGTGTTTGCTGTAAAGTAGTCACCATTCCAAGCTCACTCAATACAACTGAGCAAACTAAACATGAGATTGTAGTCCATTATAGGAGTGAGCTTGGAGCTGTGACTACTTTACAGCACACAGCGACCATGAGGAACAAAAGTAGCAACCCTTCAGAAGGACGGACAATGTAAGCATGAACTGAGAGATGATTTGAGGATCTACAGCTGAGTGGTACACAACTAAGGTACATTTTTTGTTAATAGTTAAGGTACCTAATTGCATTTTTAAGGTTTAACTCTTACGTTTAGTGTCACATTATCGAGGTGATCAGGTTATGCAAGTCTAAAGATAAATATTAATCTTGTCCCTAAGAGAGCAACCTATGCCTGAGCCTGGAGTACAGAGACACCTGCAGTTTTTTTTTTAATTTTAATCTGTAAATCCCAAAAAGTAGCACTGCGATGCTACAACTTCATTAAAAACAACTTGATTGACTCCAACAGATACTACCCAGTCCCTCTTAAGGTTTTCCTCACTCTAACATGTTTCACAACAACCAAGCCTAATCATAGAGGTGGAGCATCCTACAGGAACGAAGGTCTATATGCATCTAACCTTGATTAATTATACGAAAAAGATGAGATAATTGGAAGAACACAATACATCCACATAAAGCAAACATTTATCCTTGATATACAGTAAATGAACTCACAATAATGAAGGATACATAACAATGTTCCACCATGACAAGCTCCATGAGCAGGCACCTAATCTCTCTTTCTGCACTGGTTAATTTGTAACTACCGGGAAGGAGCGGTGTCATCTTATTCACATGATGTTAGTGGGGTTTTTTTTGTAAATTGGGCTAATTTTTGTTTTTTTGTTTTATTTTTGCTGGAGGGAGAACAGAAACTCTGTCAGATGTTTACTGCTGCCTATGGCCGGTACTGGTAGCACAACCAGGGGCAGACTGGGCCGGGGGGCAGGGTGGCAATTGCCCCCCGGGCCTCTCTGATGCCACCGCGAACGGCCCCTTGACCCCCGGCCGCTGCCACCTGCACCCGGCCGCCTGCCCTCTGCATCCGACGCGGCTCTGTTAATGGTGCGGCCGCTGCTCTTCAAGGTGCTCAGGAGGCTCCAGCAGGGGGCACTCTAACATGCCGCATCTACCTGGTACAGCCAGCGCGGATCGCCTCGGTATGCGATCTGGCTGGCTGGATCAGGCAGACGCGGCCCTGTAATCAAGCAATGTAGAGGGCAGCCTGTTGGGTCCTTCTGAGGACCCCCTTGAGGACCGAGCAGCCGCCGATCGCAGAGCCGCATCGGATGCGGTCCGGCCGCCCGGCCGGGTGCAAGTGACAAACAGGCGGCAGAGGGAGAGAGCCACTGCAGCTGCGGCCACAGCAGACACCCCCCCACAACCAGGGTCCATGGAGCCCCCCACTGACCACCAGGCCAAGGTAAGGTGACAACATTTTTTTAAACAAAATCCGGGGACATTTTATCCCCGGGAGCATAAAACAAACTTTTTTTTAATATATATATTCACCTGATCCCTGCATCCACCAAAAGTGCGGCCTCCCGTCTCCCACGCTGTTAGAAGCTGCATAAGGCGCGTGCTGGTTACTACTTAAACTGGCACATGCTGTGTGCAGCTTCTGAGAAGATACGCTATTAGCGTTGCGGGAGCGATGCAAAATGCGCAGCCGGCTTCCTCGCTATGCTAATAGCGTATCTTCTCAGAAGCTGCACACTGCGCGCGCCAATTTAAGTAGTAACCAGCACACGCTCTGTAAGCAGCGTGGGAGACGGGAGGCCGCGCTTGTCGTGGATCCAGGGATCAGGTGAGCATTAAAAAAAAAAA
>NW_017306419.1:289590-302226 GCF_000935625.1 Nanorana parkeri
TTCTCTATAGCTGTTGGTAGTCATTATTGCTGTGATTTATAGTCCGCTATAGCTGATGGTATTCTGCATTGCTGTATAATGGTATTGCTGGGAATTGTAGTTCTCTATAGCCAATGCCATTCTGCAATGCTGTACAATAAATTTCTGAGTTAGTGGCAGAACTACCAGGGTCGATTTTTTTACAAAATTTAGTGTACTTTTTTTGTTATATAGTAAAAAATAAAAACCCCAGTGGTGATTAAATACCACCAAAAGAAAGCTCTATGTGTCCCCAAAAAATGGTATAAAATTAATTTCAGTACAACGTTGCATGACGGAATAAACGTCAGCCAAAGTACCGCAGCGCTGAACACTGAAAAATGGCCTGGCCAGGAAGGGGGTGAAACACCACGGTCTTCAAGTGGTTAATAGCGCCGAAGCTTGCACTAATTATGCAGGTGTTTCATCCTACGGTGGTCCTATGGTGATTCTCCAAAAAGGTACTAGACAGTATGCATTTTGTACAACAGAAAAATGCAGCGCATATTGTTTATTAGTCTCAACTATATTTGCTGGCACCAAATTATTCTAATCTTTTGCTGTTTGACAATCAATTTAATAGAAAACAATCCAGTCTCCAGAGAATCCCTTATTGTATTTTCCAGTGTAAAAATGAATTCAGTATCACCATTCATCGCAGCAATTATAGTAATTAGTTTTGGTATGTAAAGGAGAATACCTTATTGATCCCGTAATTGTAAAGGTGGATGTTCCTGCTAGGGCCTCTGTATCACTGCTAAAGACCAAAAGGTCCTTTACAAATCCATCCCAGCAAAATAAATATTTTCAGCTTTAAACACACAATTCAAAGATACACACAACATTCAATAATAAGGATGCTGTGCAAATAGATAATCCATGTTTTATTTTTGTTTTCAGATATAGTATTGCTGTGGGCTTTGATGTAACATATAAAAAAAAAAGATGGAGGATCTATACACGAAAAATTACTTTTGGACCTTGGGAGAAATATTATAGAACATTAAATTAAAACTTGAATTTGCCGAACGAGGACCTTCATGGAATGATCAACAGTTATTGATTTAATAAAAGTTGCAGATTTTAAAGTGTATGTAAAGCTAACATTTTAGAGTGAGAAAGTGCTGTCTGTGTCCCGTTGGGGAGAATTACCCTCTCTTTTTGTCCTGGGGATCATTTTCTCATTGTTATAAAAATGATGAAAATCCAAAAAGTAAGATAAGTTGGTGGAGTGCTTGATCACAATTTTAGCAGATATAGCGGTCTATTCACGAAGCTGCCGAAGGATCTGGCCGTAGCTTCGGCCGATCCTTCGGCTAGCTTCGGCCACAGGACCCCTTCGGTTCTGTAGAACCGAAGGGGTGCTGTACGGGCTATTCACAATAGCCCGTACAACTCCCGAACATGGCAGAGCGGCTCAGTCGAGCCGAACGCATATGCATCGGCTCGGCTCAGCCGTGCTGAAAGCCGAAGCTGCCCGAGCGGCCAGCCGACAGCCTGCTTCTGACAGCTGGGCGGAGCAAGCCGTGATCTTACGGCTGGCTCCGGCCATTTGCAGAGAGATCAGCGTCCGTGTTTTTTTTTTTTTTACGGCAGCAGAACCGCCGGCCAATAGAAAACTGTTGGGCGGAGCTAGCTGTCATTGCTAGCTCCGCACAATCGTTTTCTATTTATGTATTTTTACTTTTTGGCTCTGGCCACTTGCAGAGAGATCAGCGTCCCTGGTTACCTGCTAACCAGGGACACTTATCTCCAAACAGCTAACTCTCCCTGGCGCCCCGGGAGTCTCCTGCTCTTGGCCGCCAAGGAGAGAAACACTGCTGTTTCTTTTTTTTCTTTATTCTGACACAAGCAATGTCAGAATAGAAAAAAAAAATGTCCCATTGAAAAGCATTGGGACATTACTATTGGCTATTTCAATTTGCAATAGCCAATAGTAAACTAGCATTGTACCCGCCCTCTGCTGCAGTTCTCCATCAGGTCCATCAGCAGAGGGCGGGTACAATGCTAGTTTACTATTGGCTATTGCAAATTGAAATAGCCAATAGTAATGTCCCAATGCTTTTCAATGGGAAAATCTTTTTTTTTTCTATACTGACAGCGCTCGTGTCAGAATAAAGAAAAAAAAGAAACAGTGTTCGGCTCATTTCACTTCAAGTCGGTCATTCACTCGGCTGCCTACGGCAGCTTAGTGAATAGACCCCATGTAGATCTGTTGATAATTCAGCCAACAAGAGGTTGTTTTAGGATCTGATGGGTCTGAAGAGGATGTTCACAGAATGAAAGTAGTAAGTTTGATAAGATAAAGCCCCAAACATGTAATTGACAGTCCAGTTCAATTTTTGTCATAAAAGTTAAAAAATTATAGCTAGCGCATTTGGCCATGTTTTGAGGGCTTTATCAAGACTGGTTGGCTGCTAGACCAGCAACCAGAGCAGGTATTTAATTCATGCTAGAGGAGTTCACTCAAGGATACTTTTCAGTCCAGCTTTTACCCAACCTTTACTTGCATAAGCCCTGTAGAAGGGGAATTAGTACAGCCGTCAAAATGCATTGCCTCTCATTTCTTACTTTAATGATGACTAAAAGTTGAACTGGACTGTAAATAATAATCTGGGACTCTCTTCATTCTACCAAAGTTGAAAATTAAAATTTTTCACAGGAACAGAATGTAGAATGGTAATCTTTCAGTAGGGACACCTGTTCTAATAACAACTTCCTAAGATGAATTCCCCGTCTCTGTGGAAATATTTCCTCTTACTTTCTGTAGTGTTTCTGGGACAGGAAGAAAAAAAAATCCCCCTGAAAGAACACAAAACCCCTGACGGGATCTTAACCATTTCCAATTCTATCCAAGCCAAAAGAAAAAAAGTTTTGTCTTTAAATACACTTTTAATAATCAAAAGCAACTTGGCTTTAGTATGGTAAAGTTTATATGAGATTTTTGCCACAGTTATTTGTGGAACATTTTTTAGAAACAAAGCATGTTGACCAACAGCCTTTTTAACTACAGACAACACATCTTTATAGTGCTTATGTCATATTTAGCCCGAGAGGATTGTCACTAGGGAAGCCATCTAGGGTTTCATCAACAGAATTACCTGGGTGACAAAAAGGAACATCAGCAATCTGTAAACATGATGGCTTTATGTGTCCTTAACCTAACATTAGTGTTCCAGGCACATCCATAATATGGCTATAGATTATAGCTTTGTCAGTTCATTTGAATCGTTAATGTCATAATGGAGAAAGCAGTCACTTCCTGGGTAATTACTGTATATCTATTAAAATGAATTAATCTCTTTCCAAAAGACTTGTTTGTTCCATATTCATTCTGGCAATGCATATCTTCTGCTTCATTATAACTAGGAAAATGTCAAACCTGCCATGTTGGTGAATTCAATAATTAAATAACTTTACAGTAATTACCTCAAATAACATAACATTCCTCGAAAACATTATTTAAATTCAGAAAAAAAACAAAGCATGCATGTGCGGAAATGGCAGGCAAAGGTGCTCAGCTGAGTCAACAGCATAGAACCAGGAAATCTAGATGTATTTATTATCAGCTTATGGGGAACCAATGGGAACTATTCATTAGATTATGCGTATATACTGTATATATAAAGCAGATTAAACAAATGAAAGTAGCCTAATGTTTTCCACTCTACAGAATTTCAGATCCGTTCAAAGCTCATTGCTTTACCCTCCCCATTGACTTCAAAACATCTCACCAAAATGGAAAAATGTCACCAAAGTGTAAAATTGAAAAAGTGTAAAATGAAATCTGATTGGTTGGTGTGTTTAGTTGCTATACACACACCACAGAGAATATGCCTGTTACATAGTACGTCAGAAATATGTAATCAATCCCACATTGTTTTTCCTGCTTCATAACCCTAAAACTGCCATCTCCCAAGCAATACCTAATACTGAAAAACACTGGCTAGACTAAGTTATTCTGCCTGACAGCATTGTTTGGAAATCCATTTTACAATCATTGTACTTGTGTCCGAGGTTGTGCAATATTGAATTATGGTTTGAATTATAAATAAATTACATCCAATCATCTGTTCTCCTGGGCGGCATGTAGCAGAAAATGTCATTATGTCAAGTTACAGCAAATACACATTCCTTTGGGTCATAAATAACAAGTCCTATCTACTTTACCCATTTAAGTGGCTGAATAAAAAAGGATAACACAATCATTTTGGTCAGGCTCCAAACTTAGCTCTTTAAGGGGGAACTCTAGTCCGAGAAGGGAAACCTCTTCTGAAGAAGTTAAATATTGAACTATCTGCCTTAAAAATATTCACTTTTTTCCTGATAAGTCACTCTTTGGTTCTAGTGATATTTCTTAGACATATACTGTAGAGGCTTTTGTCCTGTCAAGTAAGACCTCTAAATCTAACCCCACAATCGCCTGTCTATAGAGCTTTAACCCATTTTAACCACCCAGCCCTTTCCTCCCAGAAGTGTTTTTTTTTAAATTTCAGCATTGTCTTGATAACACAACATTAAGTCTTTTAGGATTTGTAGTTTACACAATGTAATACACATTGTTTTTTTCTGGACAAATAGGGCTATAATTTGGTAGCAAATTTGGATACATATATCTTTATTGTATTGTTGCAACTGTGACGGGGCCCGGTGCTCCACCACTGTCCTAAAATGATTAGTCTGCATTGTTTTAGAAATACTGTCACATGACATCACAAAAAGGTATCAGTAATTGGTAAAGGTGACTACTTGAGGAAAAGTATCGGTACTTGTACTCGGTCTGGAAAAAATTGTACCGGCGCATCCCTTATATATATATATGTATATATACATACACACATTTTTTTTTTTTTAAAGATACTTTTTATTATTTTTTTTAATGATGAGGTTACAACATTTCCCGCACAAAGGGAAAAACCCGGGCAACATACCCAGTGACAAGAACATCAAAACAAACAACAACAAACAAAACAAAACCAAAAAAAAAAAGAAAATAAATAAATAAATCCAGTAGCCTAATTAGTGCACAGTCTCATTACACAAATACTTTACAGTCTCAGTACAGGCATATTAAATGCATAGCATCACCTCATTATACAATGATTATGGAGCGCCTTTAGATGAACCTGGACCTCCCGCTCTTATACTAGGACACGTAGTACCTTTATGCAGGATAGTAATAGAGGAGAGCCAAGGGCCCCAAATACGTTCAAACCGGGCCGGGCTACCCCTCTGTGCATAGGTAAGCTTATACAGCGGCAGTGACTGATTGACCAGTTTTTTCCAGCAACCAAGGGAGGGGGGCGCGGGCCCGGCCCATACAAAAAGGATAGCCTTCTTAGCGTAGAACAAAAGTATCCGGATGAGGGTCTGGGCCCTAACAAGTCATACTCCCTCTTTTTGTCCATCCAGGCCCTATAGGCTTCGATGGAGGGGTCAGAAACATAGGCAGCTTCCACGCCACACACAGACCTTCAAGGGTCTCGAGGGATTCTGTTTTAAGTCTGCGGGCAGGGCCCGAAGCTGCCATAAAAGACCCCCTGAGAGTGGGCTTGAAGGCTTCCCATTTAAGGGACGAAGAAGACACAGAGGCGTTATCTTCCAGTAGTGACCTATAGTCTGTGTGCAGGCGTTTGCTACCAATGGCTCAGACAACCAGGCCGAATTCATCCTCCATACTCGCATGGAAAAGGAATTGCCCCAGCAGAGTTCAAGTGAAAGAGGAGCATGATCCGAAATCCCCCTCGGAAGGTAGCCTACCGCCTGCAACCAAGGAAGTACAGTAGGAGTGCCAAACGCCAAATCTATTCTAGAGAGAGTCCTGTGGGTAGCAGAATGACATGAGTATACACTGGAATCCGGATACTTCCGTCTCCAGAGATCAATAAGCCCAAAGCTATTTATCCAAGAAGAGAAACCAGGGCATGGGCGACCCGTGCCTCCCATTCTATCCTCCACTAGGTTAGGAACTGAGTTAAAGTCTCCCAGCAGTAGCAGGGGAGCCACGGGCATACCCAATGCCGCTAGGGTAATGGTGTGTAAAAGGTCAGTATCTGGGGGTGGTGGAAGATACACAGAAGCCAACGTCAGAGGAACTATATCTATGGTCATGTGAACAATGACGTATCTCCCGAGGGGGTCTGTCTTAACCTGGAGGATCTCAGCAGCGAGGGACTTGTCTATTAAAATCGACACACCTCTAGAGTACGAAGAATATATGGCATTAAAGGATTTGACCACCCAGTGTTTCTTTAGGGCCATTACTTTAGATCCCATCAGATGAGTTTCTTGAAGACACACCACATGTGGCCAATGTCTATACAGAAAATCAAAGACCAGGGATCGCTTAAGTTTGGAGTTCAGTCCTCTGACGTTCCATGAAATAAATGTATACACCATAAGGAGGGAGACATAATATTAGTAACACCAGAATGGAAACATGAGTGTACAGAGACTGAAGATAGACAACCCAATAAGGGACAGAGTACGTCCACATAGAACCGTAAGAAATCCAGTAAGGCCTATATAGTAGTAACAAAAGCGGTACATGCAAGTAAGGCAATCTGCAGGGCGCCCAGTGCTGAACCTGGTAAGTCAAGGAGAACTGTCAATTATACTCAGACTGTTCAACGATCATCATTGCGACGGCATCTGCATTGAGGGACACCTTTACCATCCAGCCAGTTGGGCACTTCAATGGGAGTAGAGAAGAAGTGAGTTGTACCCCCTAACGCCACTCGCAGTTTAGCAGGATACATCATGGCGTAGGAGATTCCCTCCTGGCGAAGGCGTTTTTTAATTTCCAGGAATGATGACCTCTGGCGTTGCACTTCCGCAGAGAAATCAGGAAAGATGTAAACTCGACCCCCATTGTAGAAAAGTTCCCTTGCAGCACGAACAGCCCGAAGCAGTGCAACCTTACCTCTAAAGCTGAGAAGCTTAGCAATCAGCGGTCTAGGCGGTGTTCCTGGAGGGGGTGTAGAGGGGGGAGTGCGGTGTGCTCTTTCAATCGCAAACGCAGCAGATGGAACAAAATCAGGAAAAACTTCACGGAGCCATTCTTGCAGGAACGCTTCAGGAGTAGAGCCTTCCGATCTTTCAGGGAATCCCACAAAACGGAGGTTGTTGCGTCTAGATCGGTTCTCCAGATCATCCAATTTAGCTTTGCAGGCTGTAAGCTCCTTATGCAGCACAGTGTTATCTCTAGTGAGGGGAGAAACAGTCTCCTCTAAGGTGTTAAGTCTGACCTCTGTTTCAGTAACCCTCTCCCGCAGGCCCTGCACATCTTGTTTCAGAAACGAGAGATCCACATGTACCCCTTCAATTTGCGAGGCCAGGGTTGTTTTACAGTCCTGTATTGCCTCCATCAGTTGTGAAAGAGTAGGCTCGGCAGTGTCTGTTGCAGCTGTGAGCGGGACCCCGTCCCCCTTCCCCATGGCAGGCTTGTCTGAATGAGAGGGAGCAGGGCAGGCCCGGGTGGTGTGCGGGGGGGTGCGCTGGCTATGCACCGCAGCTCCCTGATGTGGAGCCATCCCCGTCCCCTTCTGTGTGCCCTGCTTATCTGTTCCAGTGCGGTTAGGGACCGGGATCTTCGTCCGGTCGGAAGACGAGCGTGCAGGGGGGGAGGCCGCATGTTCACCGCCGCCATCTTGGGACCTCTGAAATCTTGCCAGCCTCTCCGCCGGCGACTGATCTCTCTGGTCCCCTATCTTGACCATGTTCGCGGCCGGAGTATGTGGAGGGATGATCGGAGTTGCTGGGAGGAAATAACGGCTCGGAGTGAGCGAGCAGGATGGCTGTAGGAGAATCAAGGGACCGGAGCAGCGCGATTAGCGTCCGTCCATGTCGGCAGTTAGGCCATGCCCCCATACATACACACATTTATTTACACTTTTTTTCTTCATATGGGTTCAGGATTAGGTCAGACCCCCGTACAGCTGTGCAGCAGGAGATCACATTTAATAGTGATACATTTTTGATTGCAATCATCCAGCAATATATTACTCATCCAGCAATATATTACTATAGCAAAGACCTATTGCTGCAGGGAGACACTGGACAGAGCAGCAGCAGGTCTGTCCCAGCCTCTGTACTGGCAGGAACTGCGTTGCTCTTGATGTCGCTACACTTCTGATGTAAACAGAATGCGAAAGCATAGTGTTTGGTTTCGCTTCTGCAGTGCACTCTGATGGAGCAATCTTTAAACCTTAGGAAGCCTGGGAGCTGATCATTTCAGCTTTGGGGCTTAGTGAGGGATGCCGGCTATCATAGACAGCCAGCAGTTCCAGGCTAACACCCGCTGGAATCTGCAGGATATGCTGAATTCTGCCGTTGTTTTAAAATGACACTGGGACAAATAGCTGCCACTCAAGTGGCTAAAGAGCATCAAATTGATTAAAGAAAACCTTTGGTGATAGAATTTGTAGGTTGCCATTCCTCACCTTGTTTTCTGAAAATGCTAAATGCCTGTCCATCATGCTGATAAAATATCCAATATTGTTCTATGTACAATCCTTGTTTTATTGATTGCATGTAATATTCTAATTTTCTGAGATTGTGGATTTGGGGTTTTCATGAGCTGTAAGCCATAATCATCACAATTATGACAAATCACGGCTTGAACTATCTTGCTTTGCATGTAATGAGTCCATCTCATATATTAGTTTCACCTTTCAAGTTGCATTAGTGAAATAAATGAACTTTTGCACGATAATCTAATTATTCGAGTTTCACCTGTATATTATAGAGCAGAAACAATTATGTAGATCAAGAGTCCTGAAACCATTTAGACTTTCCTCAACTGCACATGTATTCCAGGTCAGTGACTGACAAAGTACTGAACCAAAAACAGCCAGGCTGCTTGGTTCTTAAAAGAGGACAGCAATAGCAGTCTCAATATTTATCTATAAGGATTTTACATTAAGGACACGGATACTTCTCTGGGTGTGTCGGACTATATAACTAAACTTCTCTTGGTCTGGCACTCTCATTCTACCCATTACATTTGGACTGTATAACTGGCATTTTACTGTACATCAGGATTGGATGTATTGTTTCTTGTTAAGTGCATACATGCTGGGTAATGTGTAAGTGTATTTATTAAATGTCACAGAGATCACAATGCTCCCTATGAAAATACCTTGGCCTTTGTCCGGGCGAAAAGTTGTTTGGGCATCATTAACGTGATAGTAAAGTCAAAAGGTAAGCTATTTCAAATGCTGATCAAATCACTTACAATGCTGCGTCTTGATGTTTAAAAAGTCAAACGTTCTCCTTTCTGCAGAATAAGCTGGTTCCCTGATCACTGGCCCTGATATCCTGTTATAGGGTGACTCCTCTCCACTTGCAGGTCCTATGGGGCCACCTTGTGTGTGCTAGTAAGCTATGTGTCTCTACAAACACAGCAAAGCAAGCCACTCCCCTGCTCTTTGCCCCCACTCCTCTGTTTGGCTTCTTCCATTCTCCAAGCTAGGAGACAGATGGCTGCTGGAGACTGTTCTGTCCCTTGTGATCTTGTAGAGGATAAGAAGATCAGGGAAGCAGAGCTGAGAGAGTTGGAGCTGTTCAGAAACATAATAGCTGTAAATGCATGGGCAAAAATGTAAAGAAATACTTTGCTGGGCAATGTATATTTGTTTGATCTGGAATAATGATTGAAAAAAGTTTGAGAGTTTAACACTATTTTCAGGATTAGCATGTACTTCCTCAATGGATATGTTGGCTTAAAAATGACATAATTATGTAAATCCTGGTGCCTGTGCAGTTCTTGGCTGTGCTAACACATGTCTAACACAGATCATCCCACTGCTGCAGCTCTTTACCTTCTGATTTGCTACAAAGTTACAATGTTGCATTCTAATAACTGAGGCAGAGAAGAGGAGAGGACAAGATCCTCCTGCCTGTTGTAGACTGATGACATCATTTCAGCTTGGAGTTTAAGGACTGCAGTTCAATATTTTGTATTAAAAAATGTTCATTTTAATGACAAACAGTGTTAAGACTGTGACATACTAATGTTTTAATATATTCAGTTATATATAAATAATGTTCTCAGGGCACAGTTAATAAAAAAAATTAACTATCATTAATTGTTTTAATTATAACTAATTATCTCTAGCATTGTCTGATATTTATACCTTGTGGTTTGTATGGGTCTGGGTGGAAGAACCAACAAAGCAGTTTAAAAAGGTTCTATCAGTCATTCTTTCGTAATTGTAAGATTCTGTCATGACCTAATATGTCTTCCAATGTGAATGCTTATTCCACCTATCTGAAACCTCTGAAACCTCTTTCCCCCACAAAAATCACACGCACTGAGGGTGATGTGACATTCATCACCACCTTCAACAACAATCACAATGCAATACAACGCATCTTACGTAAAAACTGGCACATTCTGAAACAAGATCCCAAACTAGACCCTTCCATCCCAGCCAGACACTCTGTGACCTTCAGGAAGGCTAGAAATTTGAAAAATAGATTAGCACCCAGCAGAATCCGTGATCTTGGTGAAGATAAGATACAACCCCCTAGGTTTGACAATAGAGTAGGTACCTACCAGTGTAGGAAACCACGCTGCCTCACCTGCCAATTTATTACCCATGGTCAATCCGTATTTACAGACAATTTGAATAACACTCATTCCATCAAACAGTATATCACTTGTTCACATGACCATGTCATCTGTGGCCTAACATGTCCATGCAATCTGTTGTACGTCGGCCGCACTATCCGCCACTGCAGAAAAGGATAGGTGAGCATAGACGTTTTATTGGAGAGGGTGACCTAGATCACAGCGTTCCACGACATTTTGCCCAAAAACATGGCAAATGCATACAAGACCTAGATGCATTTGCCATTGAACAGATTCCAGAACACTACTCCCCATCTGAGCGTTTCCAGCGGTTTTGTAAAGGGAAATATATTGGATTTACCAACTCAACACCCTTGTTCCCTCAGGACTCAATGAGGAATTAGAAATCCTCACTATCATCTAAACCAGTTTTAAAATAGTTTTATAACAGTTAAAGTTGGCGCACCATGGGCCTCTGGGTTGTACTTGCCCCCTGGGCTAAAAGTTGCCAGTCAGCCCCTGGTTCATATCATCATCCTATTCCTACTCCATACTTGCACAGAGAGTTCCACACACCTTAATCGATAAGGCATATACACAAATATCATCATTGACCACAGTGTCACAAATTTTTAAACAATCTCTATATATATATAAAAAACTTTTACATTTTTAATTTTTAATAAACTATACTGTTTTTTTCTTTCAGGACATATACGTCCATTCATTTTAATATAGGACCTTTTTACCCTAATCAATTATCGTTCTCATCTCTCAATCTTATTATAAAAATGTTTATACATGTCCCAATGCATTCACCCTAACACAGCTATGCGAGGAGGGCCTCCCCACAGTGACTAAGACACGTCAGGGATTTCCCTGATTCATCGTTCACTGTGTCTAGCTCCACCCACCTGTCATTTTTAAACTTGTCAGGTCTTCCGCCAAAGTAACATGCTTTTTTTCAGAGCTTGAGAAAGAGGACTCCCTCGAAACGCGTTCCTCCTTTTTTCTTTGCCTTTCCCACACCTCATACTACCATTCTTTTTGACCGCCCACCGCCCAAACTCTTTTGCCTCCAATACCGCTGTCACACGGTTCAAATGCCACCCATTTCCACTGGACTCATGGCCCTCTGACTCCATCCACCAGCACCGGAGAATCTCTCTGCCACCCGGAGCTGCCTGGTCCGCATAAGAGCCGACAGCCTTTTACAGTAACGCACTGACTCCCCAACTCAATCATTTTGATCGCAACTATGCCCACTCCGTATGTCCCAGAACCACAGTGAGGAGTATCACATACACCGTTGTGATCCTTTACCAGAGTCCTTTCCTGTCACATCTTTAGGATTCACAAGTAAGTCCTTTTCTGTTTTTCCTCACATAGAGACTGGCAGTCTCCACAAACTATGTAACCTTATGGTCATTGTGCTCTTGTGCTACCATTGCAATGTGATTTTTCAACATATTATAAAGTAAAACTACAAGAAAAAAAATGACATAAACAAAGTGGAAGGTGGGGCAAATTAACGGTAGAAAGTAAAAATAGCTTAGAGCAGTGACTGGAGATTTACTGTTCTCAGGAACAGTAAATCTGAATTTCGTGGAATTTACTGGAATTGAGAAAGCTGATTGGATGACCAGTGAAACGTCTTCAAGAAAAAAAAAAATACAGCAAGTCCAGTTGCCTTGACTTATTCTTTACAGATATACCATGACCCAGATAAATGGGAACCTTCACAGACATGTTCTCAGGAAGTCATCAGCTACATCCATGCCATCATAAGTGATCATGGGCAGGGCCCTCCTTACCATCTTGTCTTGAATGGTATTGTGATTGTAATGTCTTCCTTATATTGTAAAGCGCTGCGCAAATTGTTGGGGCTATATAAATCCTGTATAATAATATTAATAATGTAATGTAATGAGTAAGAAGGCGAGCATCTAAATTAGTAGGTAAGTATTATTTGTCCCAAGATATTTAGGAAAGGTACCACTTTACAGTTTGGTTTAACATCTTTCAAGACATGGATGTCTTTACAT
>NW_017306419.1:302264-346071 GCF_000935625.1 Nanorana parkeri
ATGCTGATGTTGTGTGATTCCTTCAGGCTTTTCATATAGTAGTATTGCACTAAAGATAGATGAGCAACGGGTAGAGATAAAGCACAGTGCTTTGTAATGTCCTTGGACAGTACACTCTTGTCCTTGGGTGAACAGAAATTAAGATCCTCTGGTAGGTAATACTTCTCTAATACCTGTATTTCAACTCTTTATTTAGTGCTTTGTCTGCAATACAGCTTTAAGCAATCAACAGCTAGAATCAGTTCCTGTGGAAGCGTATTCTACATTTTCACAGCTCTTGCTATAAAGAACCCTTTCTGTAAGCAAAGGCTAAACCTCTTTTCCTCTAGTCACAAAAAGTGCATGCATTTCTTTTTTAGAGATGACTATTCGAACCATACGTATGAATACATAAAATCCCTAAAAATGTTTTTTTCTTTACTATTTTATTGGAATCCATTTTGTGACTATCTATTGAAAACTAGCATTACATAAGCCTTTGAGGCAAACTTCACAAGTAGTAATAAAACTCTACATAAGTGAGGTCTGAATGTTTAATCATGCACAGCTCTATTCGGCAGTACAAAATATAGTGGTAGACCGTAAATTACTGTTATCAAATCTGACAATCAGGTGAACACAATTTCATTATGCACCTGGAGAACGGGAAACTGTAAAAATATACAAATGACTTCTAATGTTTAATGTATTCACAAACAGCGCTTGTTTTATTCAAATGAGTGTGAGGAAATATGCAGCAAGCGATTTTCCTGGTATGGTTAAAACATATATTTTCAGTTGATTAGAAAATGAGGTTCAGTACTGTACATTAACTTTACAGGTGAAAAATGTTCATCTAAAAGGTGATTCTACTATTCATGTTTTAACTGTAGACAGGAGTGCATGAAAATAAATATGAGATCTTGGGAATGATTCTGGCCACCTATAAACAGATGCGGACATCCCAACCTGTAAAAACTAATTTCAGGGAGGTGCCTATCAACAAGGGGGAGGGGGGTTGATGGGATGGGGGAGAGGGCACCTCCCTGATATGATGGCAGATAGCAGGGGGATCAGTAGATAGCAGAGGAGCTAATGCTTCCTCTGCAATCTGCTGGTGTTTTTTGTATTCAGACAGCAGCCATCTTCAGAAAAAAAAGCATGTCAGAATCAGATCTCAGTAAAGGTTTCTGATCCTGCCCAGACGATCATAAGTGATACATTTCAGGCACAGAGATACATTGTAACATTGTGCCTGAAATGCATCAAACAACTTCATAAACATGCAGCCAGTCTATGGAGCTGTCAAAACAAATAGCAGAGAGTTGACTCACTCTGCTACCTCTTTGCTATCTTTAGCTGTCAAATACCGGATCGCTATTTAGTGTCCAGTATTTGTAGGTAACTGCTTCATTCTTTAATTAATGAATGGTAACCGCATTCATTAATAAATGAATGGTAACCGCTGAGAATCAGCGATTACAAGCATTACAGAGCTGCAAATAACTGCTCACGTACAGTGTACGTGGCCAATCATTTAAACACTTCATAGCGAGATGTACAGTGTACATCTACCGTCACAAAGGGGTTAAAGAGCAAGTTGAATGTGACTAACTACTATTAACCAAAACCATAAACAGTATTTGGAAAAGATGTTTCCAAAACTGGAGCACTCAAATGCCTACAGATATCAGGGTGTGCAAAGTGGGTCAATGACTTGGAGTGGCCCAGCTTGCCTTCTGTGTTTTTGCCTGCTGGCCTTGAATATGCCAACTTAAAGAGTTCTTAGCATAACTGGTGGCATTGTCACCCACAAAAGTAAAGTCATTATATCCTGTACTACTTTCTGCCATGGTTTGGCTGCTTCACAAAAAAAAGCAAACAGAGTAGCAAAAGCACACCCTGTTATATATTTGCTATTTCCAATCTCCTTTAATTTAAAATTAAAGCAAATAGTATGCCCCATATTTCCAGTAAATACCAAAAGTAGCAAAAATAACGCTGCAATGCTTTTTAGCACAACACATGTTTTTCTTATAATATTTTACCTTGTGTCTTCAAGTAAAAAATAAATAAATATGAAATGAAATATGTTGAAATTGATAAGGAAGCTAGTATATTTTAATAGCACAAAAAGTATTTTTTACAAAAGTCCATAGTTGGAAAACTACAACATATTTTGGTGGACATTCACATTAGGAACCAGGAAGCAAATAGGACCTAGTGGCAGATATGTTTTGACCTTTTAAGATATGTGCTTATGGGTAACACTTAAAAGGCATTTGCTGCTTCTCACAGCACTTAGTCCAGATTACAGTAGTCCCACTGACAATGTCTTCTTCCCATTCAGATGTTGGACACTGTCTTTGATTATACATCATTTAAGACCACCTTTATTCTTGACTAAGATGTAAGTCCAGGTAAATCCTGGTGCATATTTGGTTTTTGGTGTGGGCATATACATTTTTTAAAATAGTTCAGCATCCCCTGCTGTTCACACTCACTTCCTGACATACCATAAAGTTACCTAGTCCATTTTGAGTGACTAATCACTGGTGTATAGGTAGACTGAGCAAATGCTGACAGCAGTACACTCAGGTGACACTATTCTTCCAGTTTCCTATTATTAGGCAGACAAAAAAGACTTTTCCTTGGTACACTTTCTTGACTGGAGCTCAAGAACATGTCAGGTATTAATTCATACAGATTTTCAAAGTTCACTTTAATGCAATTTTGTATACCACAAGAGGCCTGAGCTGTTCTATAAGCTGAACGTTTACCTTTTAAATTTTTATAACAGCAGAAGTAAAAACCAGGCTGTTGAAACTTATGTTCTCTATAAACTTTTGAAATCCCCAGCGGGGACAAGGCCTTTACAAAGCTTTCCAAGCTGGTAGCTTGGAGTACTGCCCAACTGTCTTTTGATTTCTGCACCTATAAATAAAATGAACCAAGTGCTATTTTTTAATCATATAATGTACACATTTTGTTTTGCTCAAAAAATAGAATGACCTTCTATTACAGTGCAGTCTTGTTAAGTGCTCAGGCTACAGCTGAAATGTGAATTGTTAAAAATTAGATTGTTTTCAGTCTTTTACCCTGAAATGTTCTCACAACTGCATTTATTACAACTTCTTTCATATTTTTCTCTTTCATTTAACAGAAATAAAAAAAACTAATATGAACACATCTGGTTCTTCTCCAATATAATTGGGAATCCAATAAAATATTTATAATTGCTTTATATAACCTGTTGAACATTACAGCCCCAACTTTAGACTGGCACGATGCTGGGCAGAAAGAGAGACAGGTGTTGTAGCAGTAGAGCCCATAAAAGCTTTTTTTATTTTTTTTTTGAAAAATCTTTTTATTCATTTTGCATAGTAAACAATTACATTACAGTAACATTCCGGCACCAACATAGCACCCCATCCATACACAACAGTGTATACATTACGGCATAACGTATGCCAACAACCGTAAAGGACCATGCAAGGTCCGATAAACTAACCCTCTGACCATAAACCTCCCCCTGCCCAACTTACAGGAGTAGTCAGAGGATCCGTCTCCATTTCGTCCCACACCGCTGTCTGTGTGCCTGCAGAGGTGAGAGAAGCAGTTCGTGCAGCCAAGATGGCGCCGGCGCACGTGTCAGCAGGCCGGCCTGGAGTGCCACCGCTCACTCTGGACCGGATCGATCGTCTCCTGGTCCGCATCAAGGAGAAGGCAGGAGTCACCGGATCACCCGACAGTACGGGGTGAGTATTTCGGCCGGTTTGTCAGTCGGCTAAGGGTCAGGATGTAGCACGGATGTCGGGAGCTGCAGTGAGACACGTCTGCTCAGTCTCACATCCCGGCCACGCCCCCGCCCATAAAAGCTTTGACATGAGAGGAAGCTATACTCCAAAGAAAGGCACAACTTACACTTCCGAAGGAGCCAAAATCTTAAGTCTGGCATATGCAAAATGTGTAGTTACTGTACCCTTCAGATCAACACATGGGACTGCCCTGTTTGGGATTCAAACCCCAGTGATGCGAGACAGAAGTGCTAAACCTGCTGGTTTGATAAAATGCTAAATCCATCTCTTCACCTTGCAATAGGTGCCTTTAATTACCTTTCGTTTTGCTCCTCTGCCACTGCAGTACATTAGAAGGTTTATCAACCATCCACTACACAGGCTATCCCCCCTTCAGTCTATCATGAATGCTGCTGCTAGACTCATCCACCTCACCAACCGCTCAGTGTCTGCATCCCCCCTCTGTCAATCCCTGCACTGGCTTCCACTCGCCCAAAGGATAAAATGCAAAATATTAACATTCACTTATAAAGCCATCCACAACTCTTCCCCCAGATATATCTCAAACCTTGTCTCAAAGTATCACCTTAACCGTCCCCTCTGCTCTTCCAAAGACCTCCTGCTTTCCAGCTCCCTCGTCAACTCCTCCCATACTCGCCTCCAGGACTTCTCTAGAGTCTCCCCCATCCTCTGGAACTCTTTACCCCAATCTGTCCATCTGTCTCCCACCTTGACTACCTTTAGGCGTTCCCTAAAGACTCATCTCTTCAGGGAAGCCTATCCCACCTCAACCTAACCATTGTACCGTCATGTTCTCAAACAATTCCCCCCCACATAGCTACCTCCTCATGTATCACTTCCCCTTCCCTTTTAGATTGTAAGCCCTCAGGGGCAGGGCCCTCCTTACCATCTTGTCTTGAATTGTATTGTGATCTGTATATTGTAAACCGCTGCACAAACTGTTGGCGCTATATAAATACTATGTAATAATAATAATGATATGTCATCATCCCAATATGACAGTGCTATATTGTAGGATGGCAGGTACTATGTCACTTGATTTCCATAGCTAGAAACAAAGCTAAATATATTTTTATTGGAGGATCCATCACAGAGGATGGGGGAGCAGTTTTGATATTTGGTAAAATGACAGGTTTGCCTTAAAATATGTAGATTTATTACATTTGTTTTTTTTTCTAAATACCAACAATATATTTATTACAAAATGACTTTATAAAGGTAAATGGAAAAAAAATTGTGTCTATTATTCCGTGCTCACAAAACCTGATGGCTTATATATTTATTTTTTCAATTACATTTAATGTATTTGGTCAAGGGCAAAGCCACCACAGGTAGCAGACAGAACCCTGGAATCAAGCATAGCCTAGGAGGGAGTGAAATTCAGTTCAAGTTCACTGAACCATTCAGCTATCCCTGGGCTTTAAATTGATCTTTCTCTGGGCTGTGTATCCCGTAAGCATATACAGTACCACCTTTCAATGTCAATCATGCAACTGTTTAGCTAAGGGCAAGAGTCTCTTTTGGGAGATGTGATTAAAATGTGTACCGCGGTGACTATAATCCGTATGATTCATTCTTCATGGCTGTATTAAATTATGCTTTTGTATTGTTTGACTGTGCTGCATGTATTTTCCAAAAATATTAGACATATCAGAAGGTCATGTTAAAGAGTTAGTTAAAGAATTTACAGTTTTTCTCCGTATTATGACAGATGGAAATACTTTCATATTAAGCCAATGTGGAGAACAGGTTAATTTTAGGGCTAAGCTATGAAGCTAAGGTAAATAACCTATTAAATAAAAAATCAATAATGAACCTCCACCAGCCTCTGCAACAAAAATAAAAAGGATCCAGTACGTTTATCCAGGAAACTATTACTAATGTGTGTGTTTACCAGCTCCTCTGTGTTGTAACTCTCAAAAGGGTCAGGTGCATGTGTGCAGAGATCAACTGAATACCTACACATTTATTCTTTTTTTTTTTTAGTCTTGTAGTGCTGAAAGTTATGACTTTTAATTCATTTTCACTTACTGAAAATGAACACACACACAGACACACACACACACACACACACACACACACACACACAGACACACAGACACACAGTGCTCTAAGTTGGCACAGAAGGGCAATGGCCCCATCCCTAGCCATGCTCATGTAGGAAGAGAAGGGTGTGTGTCTGTCTAGGTCTGTTAGATTACAGAGAGTACTGGGCAGGATGGTCAATTTCTGGTGCTTAATGGACGGCCATATTTAAACACACTACAAAACTAACAACAAAATGGATATTGCTCGTACAATGTATATTTGGCTGAATGTCCATATCTGAGAATTTTGTGACTGCAATTGGGCTTTAAGTCAGAGAAGTAAAGCCTCGAGTAATTAAAAATGACAAATGGCAAATGGCTACCTGGCTGCATGAAAGGGGATTTGGGAATAATCAAGGTATGAGCAGGCATCCTGTTGTACCTGACATAGGCAATTCCAATGGCTCAGCTGCCGCCAGATCACTTCCAGGGGCCAAGATAGTGCCCCCCCCCCCCTCAAATGACCCCCTCGCCTTGCTTCCCGGGTTTCGCCGCCCCTCCTGCGGGTCCAGGACTGGCATGTTGGGTGTCAGCAGAAAGCCGGGTAAGGAGTACAGTGAACATCTATTTGCCGATCTCCTCTCGGCTCTATGGGACCAGAATCATTGCTGATTGCATTACTTCCGGACCTGTAGCTGTCATTGCTCGGCTACAGAAGCCGAGCAATAAACTACTGGAGTTCAATCTGCTCTTCAATAGCTTATTTAGAGTAGGAAGGTGACCCCTAGTGTCACCTTAAATAGTACATGTAACTACTAATATGCTATCAGATAGGGAGCGTGCAACCTATGTGATAGCATATAGTAAAAAAAAAAAGTTTAAAAAAACCCGCTGATCGCCTATATGTGAAACACCCGGTAACGGGTGTGTGCAACGGTCGGGTCTTTTCTGCCCGTGCATGCCCGCTAGGGGGCGCGCGCGAGCAGAAAAAAATTGCCGTCTGGAGACGGCAACCCGTAGATGTAACAGTGCCGTCCGTCCGTCCATTTTTTTACTACGGGCGGACGGCAAGAGGTTAAATAAAATGAATGAAAAAATAATGTAATTTTTCCTTGCGAACGCACGCACATTAATGCAAACACACGTCAGGTACGCCTACATACGAAAACGATGATTGTGCTACACATATTGGGTATCGTCGTGCATGCCAGAGTAAAACCAATAATTCTAGGGACAATATTCATGGATATTTCAAAATTAATGACCTTGAAGGGCTTTTAAATCGTCACCAATGGACAATTTGGGGTGCCATATTTTGTCGCTGTTTCAAGGACACATGCAATTTTAAACCTGGGCATGTTGGGTATCTATTTACTCGCTGTAACCTCATCTTTTATATTTTACACAGCTTGTGACAGCTTAGACAGGAAGTGCAGTGAGTATAGCACTCTTGTCTCACTGATCACACGGAGCAGATCGGAGAATGGATGTTCTCTGGTCTGTTCCCTGTTCTCCATCCTGAATTCATTTGCCATGGTCCCACGCTGTGCAGCCATCCAGATCACTTGTACAAAACAAGTGGTGGCTCCCCTGCTCTACATTTAGCCCTGCTTGCCCACAGCAGGGTTAAATGTAGAAAAAAACACCTGGCGCTGCCCACAAATGCATGTGCTGGGTGTCGGGCGATAGGAATTGGGCACCCCTGCCCTACCAGGTTGATTTTTGGTTTCTGTGTTCTGCTGGGAAGATTACCTTCCTGTCTTGAAAATACAACTGAAAGTGAATGGAAATCTCCCCAAATTGAACGTCATGAAAACATTTATAACCCTTAGAGCAGGGGTGTCAAACTCAATTTAATCGTGGGCCGCATCAACATTATGGTTGCCCTCAAAGGTATCTGTAAGACTATATAAATGTGTCTAATCTTTATCATAATTGCCTCTGCATTCGATTAGCACTGGTTTTAGTAATAACTTAATACCTAGATCTGAAAGTAGACGTCTAGGAAATGGCCTGGTGGGCCGGATTCGGCCCCTGGGCCTTGATTTTGACACATGTGCCTTAGAGGGTGTCCCCTACCTTCTCCTGTCATGACAAATATAAAATGTCTCTTTCTGCCTCTAATATGACACTTTCTGTCTTTGTGAAAGTGGCCACCAGAACTAATAAAGCTGTGGCTCTCTTTAGCACAGACAACACAAACTTGACAGAGGGTCTAATCCTTACATACACTATCCAAAATGTAAAACAAAAGTAATTCCTAATTTAAACATTGGCATAAAGAGGAATTGAACTGTGGAAGCTGTTCCCAAAAAATGTAGGCAGAGGGAAAGGGTAGTCACCAGTATTGCCTGTGGCTTCCTTGCAGCTGATCTTAACTTATTACTGACTTACCAAGCCGTGTTCTGCACTGTGCCTCTATGTGGATGCAGCCATCATTGCTTCCTCATGTCAGAGTGAAATCACAAAATCTCACTCTAACTCTCCTTAGACTAGCGGTGTCTTAGATATTGCACTGCAGATCTATGGGACTCTAGGCACAGGGGAGCCTTGGCACCCTCACATACCAGGAAATAGACATGTGAATTGGGATGCATCCAAATTCCGAATTACAGATATAACGAATGCAAACAAATTTGAATTTCCGATTCCAAATTTCCGATTAGTTTTTTTTGGACGAAATTTCGCTGCAGAAAAGTGACATTTGAGAACAAAGACCCTTTTTTTCCTCTTAAATGTCACTTTGCTGCAACGAAATGACATTTCGTACGGATTACCGCTAACGAATTTCGTCCGAATCCGAATTCCGAAACGAATTGACTTTCGGACCCGAATTCCGAAAAACAAAATAAAGCAAAATCCGAATCAAAATGAAACAATTTTTTTGCTGGTGCACATGTGTACCGGGAAATGCATTGCTAGGAGAAATTCAAGAAAAAAGGTTCATTTTTTAGGGTACTGTTTTAACATTTCAATGTTCCTTTAACAGCAAATCTTCACTTTTTGAGTTCATGACTACAGTATTTAAATGTGCCTAATGCTATTTCACAATGACAACACCATCATACAGTATAAGGTTGGTACTGGTAGAAGACAAGATTTTACAGACACTGCACACTAACTGTGTGCTGCTAGGATTTTAGCAGACACATCATAACATGCCACATATAATGAGAATTCCTGACATGGGATTAAAGCTGCCAGATGTGTCAGAACTAAAGATAAGCTCTGTGTAGCCAAAATGGATAAATATCTATTTGGCTAGCCCTTGGGGTAAGTGGCTCAGTCTGTTCATATATTGGCACATTTTATTCCATTAGGGCTGCACTATGACTCAATATATATTGATTAATTTACATGGGTTTACTCAGGCAACAACTAAGCTTGACAGTTATTGAAGAAATACAAGTTATCTATGGTAGGGCACATCTGCCATACTGCCCAAAAACGCAATTAACTTGAATATACATGCTGTGATTGTGACAGGCAATTAGGCCAGTGAAGCTTCTTTGGTCTTGAAACTGTACCCAAGTATGCCACAGTATACTATGGATCAAACTACCTCAAGAGTTTCATAAGTAATGTATGTTAATGTAAATTTAACAAAGGAATAACTAGCATTTAAGTAAGAGTGTCCGTATAAATTATTCAAACAACAAAAAAGGCTATGCAGTATACATAAAAGAGCAAGGATAAGTACTTTTGACCTATGGGATGGTCTTTATCCCATACAGAATTTTTGGTGATTTTGGAAAATTCCTTTGTTGCCAATAATTCATGTGAAGAAAAGGAAATTAAAGACACACTGGTATGCGGCCCAAAGTGACAGTGTTTGTGTAAAGCTGCCCCCTAGACCCACTAACACTACCACCCCAGTGATATCCCACTGATCCTTCCTCCGCTGACACAAAATATCAGAAGCTTCTAGCCCTGGGGGACCATATGACTTCATCTAAAGACACTGGGGGGAATTTATCACGTATTTTGCCCAAAGCTTGCACTACTTTTCCAACTGCACATGTTTTTTGCCCCTGTTTGCACCTGTTTTCTTCAGAGCTTGCACTACTTTTTCAACTGCATGTTTTTTGCACCTGTTTTCTTCTGCACTTGTTCTGGGGCTGTATGAAACTGGAGCATCACCTAAGAAAACACAACTTAAGAAGACCCCATGACCACTTCTTCAAGATGCAACAGTTAAGCTTTTTGCCTGAAGTTAGAAGTCTTTTTTCCTGGAGTCTATTAAACCGCATTTATTAACAACATTACACTAGCATCATAAATCTGGTGCAAATATATTCCGTGCAAGTTCAAACACTCGCAATTGCTATGATAAATTCCCCCCAACATGTCTAATGAAAATTACATTTATTATCAAGGCTTGGACTGCATTGATAAATAAGGTGCAAATAACGTGGAAAATTTGTCACTTAAAGAAAAGTGGAGCAACTCCCTTGATAAATTCCCCCAACAGTGCTTTGGTTTAGAAGCCAATTATTAGCCCTGAGCTGGTCATGTTCCTAATACCAGTCAACACCGGGTATTTTGGTGGTGGTTGCAATGGAGGAAGCAGTGTTGGGGAATCATTTAAGCTTTACCATCATCTTTAAGCTTTACCATATCCATTGCATCAGTCTGCCATCAGTCAAGAAGACGCTAAAAGCACGTCCCAATATTGAACAGATTGTTTTAGGATAATCAGATATCTTGCTGCCTATTGCTTCATGTGAGACATCTGGTTTCTATGACCACTATATACAACATGTTCAATTAACTGTAATTCTTCACTCCAGAGGTTTCACTAGCACTGGGTGCCTGGCAGAGTAACCCAAGTCCCGGGGCCACGACTGCCTGCCATTTATAATTTATTTTTTCATTTTACAGCTTCGGTACTGCAATGCCATTACCACTTTTATTGCACCACATTTTTTCACTGTCACCATCAGATACAGTGTCACGTTAGAGCCAAGCGAGGGCTCCACTAGGCTCCTTATTGGCTTTGATCATATGACTAAAGTGTCAAAAGGTCCAAAAACTAGGGCACATATAAAGCATTTCCTTTCAAGATCCCCTGGATTATGATAGGTCATTGCTCCTTTCTGAGTTTCTGTAAATTATAAAACAATAATTAAAAAAACAACATGCCAACACAACTGCCATTGGAGGAGAGGCCATCCCTCACAATGCACTGTGGCTGCATCTGAAGTCTGATGAGTGCAGGAAGGAGGGGAGAGATCTGTACTAGGGGGATTTGGGGGACAACCTGTACCAGGGGGTGAGAGGTCGCTGTATTGGTAGGGGAATTGAAGGTGGGGGTGCTACTCTTCTTTGGGTGCCTTAGGTTGTCCCGAGTCTTTTACAATCTTTTACTCTAATTTAATAGATGTTTTATTGCGCGCATCATGCAGTCTTTGAAATGTCAGACAAATTCTGCATACACAAGCTACACCTGACTCTAGATCTGAAAGGCAGATGCACAAAACTGTATGCAAATATATGCCGGCAATGCAGATTTTGCCTATTTGGAATTGCATGTTGGAGTCATAGGTCATATAGATGTTTTATTTTGAGACATTACATTACCCTGTTGATGTCATATGCATAAATTCAAGTACTTTAAAAAATGTATATTTTCCATATGCACCATATGTCACGATTTGATATTCTGAGAATTTCCAGAAATCGCTTTTCTTCTTCTTTGTCTGGGTAGAGGTGTTCCTGACATCTGTGCAGTGTATATGAGATTTTTAGTAAAGTGTAAAAACTACTTGCTGCAACCAACAATAGGCTACCTATAACATGCAAGAAAATCACTATAATAAACAATAAGCTATTTTTATTTAAATGTTGCCTTTAACTTTGGAAAGGGTAAAACAGTACAGAGAATTTAAGTCTTGAGTGAACAAAATGTCAGGGTTAGGGCTCATGCAAATGAGATGCCTTGGGCTATACAACATAAAATGTGGGCGTATTTCCCCATCTGGGGGCCACAGGAATAGCCACCAATAGAAATCAATGACTTACGCAGCTGTAGATGGGTTTACACCAGTAATATAAAGACATACACACTTGGATGCTGTCTATCTGCATCCGGGATTGTATGTCCATATGCATGTATGTGTTTACTCAAGTACTGGCGTATACCTACTGTATGTGTAACTGCAAGCTGCCATTAATTTCTATGGGTGGCTGTAGACAGCACTCGTGGCTCATAAGCCAGAAAATATGCTTCAATTTAACATTGTATGGCCTGAGGTGCCCATGTGCTTGAGCGCTCATGGTGGCAGCCTACTGTATCAGGCAAGGATGGTGGGCCAAGGGGACGTTGATGCTCAGTGCTCATTGTTCATTTTATGTATTGCTGTTCTTCTGATTTGCCTCTAAACTGTGATAGTTTATCCTAACCGGGTTTATCTTAACCGTTTTCAGTTAATTTGCCTTTTTTAATGGTTTGTCACCTAGGGCTACTTATAAAAATGGTAAACATGTTAATGTTATGTACAAGATACTTTTATCATGTTGTCCGGGCCCCATACAAAATTTTGATATGGGGCCCTGTGATTTCTAGTTACGCCCCTGGTAGGTTAGTAACACCGGGGTTTCAGGGTGCACAGTTAGCTTACAGGGGCATAAAGAAATGGTTTGTACGTCACCATCCACTATCCTAAAACAAGGAAGAAACCCTCATTCTTTAGATTTATGATGTAAGACATGTACACATTTTCAAGTTGTAAAAAGGCAATATGGCACTTCATAGTGTATTTTGGCTCTCTTTGGTCCACCTCACCAAATACTACATTTCTCTCCAAAATTAGTTGCTAGGAGCTTCACTGCAGACCTGCCCTAGTTGTATTCTTACTCCAATGCTTAATTTATATTCTGAAATAGAATGCTAATACTGCACTTATAGTTTTCTTTCTGTGTGTGTTCACAATGCTGCAGAGATGATTAAGGCAAAATCCCAAGGAAGGTTTCAATGGAAATGTTGTTTTACATATGTTAATGAAATTTTACATCGGTTGGCTTCACATCTTTAAAAGCAATGCGGATTATACTGTCCTTTAATATATTAATAAAGCAATTGTTCATGATGTTTAATATATATTTACTCAGCTTAAATAACCTTATTATGAGAGTTTGACTTCCACAGTTGTTTCATTTTCTTTTTTATTTAAAATAGTACATGTGAGATTTCTGCTCCTATATTTTGCTATTATCATTATGAAATGTATATTGAAAGAGATTCAACTCGTCTCAGAGGAAATAACAGAACTGCTGTGGAAAGTGAAAATAAAAATTATATGTTTATTAAAAAACTACAGAAAAAAAAAACAATATAAAAAGGAAAAGTGGTTCAATGATTTTGGGTGTCTCACACAGTTACACACAGTAACACAATACTGCACAGATACTAGAAGTTTATTCGATTGTTCTATGTATATTTTATAATATAACAACAAACATTTTTATGGCAAAATATGCGTTTGAAAAAAGTCTGCTCACATGAGGATGCATCAACAACCTCTTCATTTAGTAACATTATACCAGATACAGGTGAAACTCAAATAATTAGAATATCATGCAAAAGTAATTGCAGTAAGTGCTGCAAAAGGGGCCCAAACCAAGTACTGAGTACATATGCATGCTTGTACTTTTCAGAGGTCCGATATTGTTCTATGTACAATCCTTGTTTTATTGATTGCATGTAATAATCTACTTTTTTGAGGTTGTGGATTTGGGGTTCTTGGGGTTTTCATGAGCTGTAAGCCATAATCATCACAATTATGACAAATCACGGCTTGAATTATCTTGCTTTGCATGTAATGAGTCTATCTCATATATTAGTTTCACCTTTTAAGTTGCATTAGTGAAATAAATGAACTTTGCACGATATTCTAATTATTCGAGTTTCACCTGTATATTACTTCTGCTTGTATTTAATTAGGTGGGGCAGTAATATTGGAGACCAAGGGTCATATTTGGGGCATCACTTGGTGATATTAAGGGTGAGGTTTAAATATTTATCATTAAATATTTATATTATTGATAATAAATATTGGGACAGAGAACAGCCGAGCTTTTCAAATACAAATGACATCCATATGAGTGTGCTGCTTGAGTGTGCCAGCTGGGAAAGGACCCCTGAACAGTTTAAAAATGTATTGGGCACACAAAAGAGAGTATTCTCTAGCAGGGTCGTAACTAGAAATCCTAGGGCCCCATAGCAAAATTTTGTAAGGCCCCCCCCACAACGAAACCCCCGCCCCCATTTTAATAGAAATGTGAGTGTTTTTAATTGCGTTTCAGCGCTGAAACGCGACTTATAACAGCCAAAAATGCTCTTTCAAAAATCGTGCGGAAACCACGGTGAAACGCTTCTGCCCTGGTGTGAATGTTGCCTGAATGAGGCCTAACTCTTGACTTTAATACTGCCACACCAATGAGAGGCTGAGGAAAGGGGGATTATTACAAAAATTAACATCTGTTCTGATGAAGGGGCGTGCCCCGGAAACGCGTTAACGTCACCACTATACTGGTATCACCTAGTGGACATCTCACTGCTTGTCAGTCCTCAGAACATCTGTTCTGATGAAGGGGGCGTGCCCCGGAAACGCGTTAACGTCACCACTATACTGGTATCACCTAGTGGACATCTCACTGCTTGTCAGTCCTCACCTTATGACTTTGTGACACTCATGTTTGTGAGTATGATTCGGTTTTTTATTTATGTTTATTGAAATAAAAGTGATCTGCACCAGGAAAGGCGCCCCTCTTTGTGCTTATTTCCCTTATATTTAATTACAACACAAGGTATCAGAACGCATGGCAATGCGTCACAAAGCTTTGCCATGTGCTGCCACAGTTAAATTAATGTTTTTTTACAAAAGAAAAAAATCATGCACTGTGATGCTTTCTAACAATGCACTGCAGCGCATGTGCCTGGTGTACACCACAATATGGTGTACGCGTATGTTATGTGTGTGTGTTGGAGGGAGGGTTTGTGCTTTTTTTACATTTTTTTTATTATTTATTATTATTATTTTACTATTGGGGGGCTTCTGGGAAATATTAGGGGTCTATACAGACCCCTGACATTTCCCTTTTGAAATAGAAAAAGGACATTGAATCCAGTGTTTGTGCTGCACACGGAGGATCGGTAAATATCAATGATACTTACTGATCCAAAAAAATCAGCCCAAATAAGCGGGGCAGAGCAGCGGGGATACGGGCCCCCCAGTGCCGCGGGCCCCATAGCGACCGCATCGGTCGCCATGGTGGTAGTTCCGCCACTCTAGTCAGTCCTTGCTCCTATGTGCTGCAAATGAAGGTTAAAATGGGAAGTGCATATCATGGCCTGTCTGGGCTACACAGGCAAGTTGCTACCCCAGACTGGCTTCTGAGATTTGGACATTGTGAAGGGACAGAGCTAAGCAAGTAGCAGTCTGCATATGAGCAAAAAACAGGTCCAATCTGGTGACTACAAGAACCAGTTAAGTCAAGAGGCTGAGGCAGCTCTGTCCTAACAAGAAATGCTGTGCAACAAAATAGCCAGGAGGCTGGAAGACATTTGATGCTAAACAAACCCTATGTGGCTACTTTACAACACACACAGGGACCATGGGGAACTAACGTAGCCACCCTCCAGAAAGAAGGACAATATCGGCACCAATTCAGAGATGATTTGAGGATCTTCAGCTGAGTGATATAAAAATAAGATACATTTTAGCTAATAGTTGGGGTACTTGAATGCATTTCTAAGATTTAATAAAATGCTAATAATATTGTCCCTGTAATTTCAGAATGCGTTGTAAATAGGTAATTCATCAGAACGACTAGGATCATAAGAAGCCCCAATGTGTGGGTTCTTTAAAATCATCACTGATTAAATGGTACATCTCAAGACTCCAGTATATGTCTATGGACACACTCATGCTTCATTAGTGGCGTACGTTGTGTGTGAATGACAGCCTGCATTTCTCATAGTGGTGAGGGATGAGATCATGAATGCATGTACCCTCCAAATGCCTGGTGATGTCAGACAGGTATGTGCATGCTAATATGTTTCTGTCTTTTCTCTGTAAAAAGGAATTGGAAGTTTTGTAAAGACTTTCACTGATATTGTAAAGTCTCTGCATGTAATAACAAGCAAATCCAATGCTTGGAAGTGATTTTTCAATATTCCCTATTAACCCCATGTGGCATGACTGTTACAATGATTGCTTTTGCTAGATTGCACATGGCTACCTAAGATGGCATTTCAAGTATGCATACACACCTGTAAATCATAATTATCTAATAAATGCTTCTTTGTCCCTGAATAGATATAAATATACCATAAAAGGTAACTTTTTAGATATCCTTATATTTAAGTTATACACATAATTTGCACAATTCTTACATATTAAAAATATCACAAACATAATATCAAAGATTTACTATTGTTGCAACAAGAACATAATTCAAGGTCAGATTTTTATGACAGTGCTGAAAGCCTCAGGCACTATTTTTTGTTACAAATAAGTCTGATGTAATTATTTTTCCATTAGCAGCAATCATTAATAACAAGGCATATAGTTACAATGGGAGCACTATAGACGTGGCCTGTGTATTAACAGTGTTAAATGATTTGCAGCCATTTTATCTTCCATGGTGCCTGAAGTTATATATTTTATTTAAATTACCAAATGAGATGCATGGTGAGGTCTGCAGCTAATTAATTATTTTTTATACCATTTATATATTTTGTGCCGGCTCAGCAGTCCTCGTCGTACCTCCATCCCCTCCAGCCAGACGACGAGCTGGAAGATGACAGAAGATTTTTGTGATTTGTGATTGGCCTGAAAACAGTCACATGTCCAAATTTGGTTAATTTTGAATGAAATTCAGATGATCCGAAATTTCATTAAAAGAACATTCGGATTTGTTTGCATTCTGCATACTTGGAATGAATTCATGACATTTTTTCCGAATTGCAATCGGAATGAAATTAAATTTACATGTTTACTCATGACACAGGGTTGGAGTCTCTTTTTTAAAAGTAGTGTTAACCTCTCAATCGTTTTTTCAATAATGAATTCAGTTCAAACAAATATAAATTTTCCAGCAAAAAGTGTTTCTTTACATTATTGTCTGAACACTTAGGGGTCTATTCACAAAGCTGCCGAAGGATCTGGCCGTAGCTTCAGCCGATCCTTCGGCTAGCTTCGGCCCTAGGACCCCTTCAGTTCAGGAGAACTGAGGGGGTGCTGTACGTGCTATTCACAATAGCCCGTACAGCTCCCGATCACGGCCGAGCGGCTCAGTCAGCCGATCGCATATGCCTCGGCTCGGCTGAGCCGTGCTCAAAGCCGAAGCTGGCCGAGCGGCCGGCCTTTGGCCGGCCGACAGCCTGCTTCTGACAGCTGGGCGGAGCCAGCCGTGATCTTACGGCTGGCTCCGGCCACTTTCAGAGAGATCAGCGTCCCTGGTTGCTAACCAGGGACACTGATCTCCAAACATCTGACTCTCCCTGGCGCCCCGGGAGTCTCCTGCTCCCGGCCGCCAAGGATAAAAACCCCGCTGTGTCTTTTTTCTTTATTCTGACACGGAGCGATGTCAGAATAGAGAAAAAAAAAAAAGTCCCATTCAAAAGCATTGGGACATTACTATTGGCTATTTCTATTGCAATAGCCAATAGTAAACTAGCATTGTACCCGCCCTCTTTTGCAGTTCCCCACCAGGTCCACCAGCAGAGGGCGGGAACAATGCTAGTTTACTATTGGCTATTGCAAATTGAAATAGCCAATAGTAATCTCTCAATGCTTTTGAATGGGAATTTTTTTTTTCTCTATTCTGACATCGCTCGTGCCAGAATGAAGAAAAAAAGACACAGCTGTGTTTCTCTCCTTGGCGGCCGGGAGCGGGGGGCTCCCGGGGCGCCAGGGAGAGTTTTTAAATTTTTTTAACTTTTTTTTTTTTTACAGCAGCAGAGCCGCCGGACAATAGGAAACTATTGGGCGGAGCTAGCTGTCACTGCTAGCTCTGCACAATCGTTTTCTATTTACTTTTTTCTACTTTTTTCACTCTTTTTCTGTTCTGCTCGGTGCCTCTGAGGGACCGAGCAGAACAGCCGAGCCAAATGCCGCTCGGCGGCATTCGGCTATTCTCTCACTGCTGTTCGGGATCTTTCAGAATAGCCCGAACAGCAGTGTGAAGCCTGCCGGAGGTTCGGCTCAGCCGATCCAGATGTTGGATCGGCTGAGTCGACCTCCTTCTGCACTTCAGGTCAGTCGAACATGCTGAGCATGTTCGGCTGATCCGAAGCCACACTGAAATCAGCCGTACCAGCCTGAAGTGAATAGCCGAACAGTGTTTGGCTCACTTCACTTCTGATCGGTCATTCACTCGGCTGCCCTCGGCAGCTTTGTGAATAGACCCCTTAGTCATAATTTTTCTGCATAGTTAGCTCTATCTCTCTCAGCTTAGCTTTCCTGAACTTCCTGTCCAGTACAAGATCACAAAGGACCACAGTCACCATCTACTAGATTGGAGAAGAGAGAAGGAAGGAGGGAGGAAGGAGGGGGGAGGGAGGAAGGAGGGGGGAGGAGAAGCGGGAAGAGAGGAAGAAGGGGGACAGGGAAGAGGGGAACATCTTGCCTTGCTGTTCCTGTGCGTTTGTAGAGACACACACAGCTTACTAGCACACACAAGGGTGGCTTCATAGGACTCTGCAAGGAAATGGAGCCACCCTAATACAGGATATCAGGGCCAGTGCTTAGGGGAGCAGCTGATTCTGCAGGAAACAAACGTTTAGACACCGAGAAGCAGCATCCATATTAAGGGATTAAATCAGCATTTGAAATAGATTAAAATCTTTTTGATTGTAAAATCCCTTTAAGGAGGAAGTCCAAGAGTGCCAGATATTAACTACTTCTGATCATCACTATAACGTTTATTTTGTAATATTAGAATCTTTGTATGGAGCCTACTTCATAATACAGTGCAATACTTTACAGCTTTTCATGATTTAAAAGGGGACCATGTTCCCACACCAGCATATCCAAGCTCTGCCCCAAATTCGATCATTCCTGGGCAGATGTGGCCTTGATTCAGGAAACCGCCATCACATATCAAATGTAAACTAAAAAAATTATACATTTTGATTCGTCAAAATGAAGAAACTACAGGCATTATATATGCTTGTAATATTTTCCCTGTGATTTTAACTTTTGAGTCACAAAAAAATGGAATTGAAAATATTCTCTTCCTAAAATACCAAACCAGCATATGAGGCGTTTGGGCTAGTATATCTATCATTGAAAGGTTGAGTGCTGTCTCCAGAAGCAAGACACTCTTCTCAAACACTAGTGCCTAATTATTATTATACAGTACAGGATTTTTATAGCGCCAACAGTTTACGCAGCGCTTTACAATGTAAGGAAGACATCACAATTACAATACAATTTATGACAAGATGATAAGGAGGACCCTGCTTGATGCGGAATACAGATTTGCAAGAGAAAATAAATCTGCAAAGATATTCAATATAAAGAAATAATTAAAGGAGCTTTCGCAAACTTATTTCTAGCCCATACTCGCAACCTATGTTTTCTTAGTCTAGGTTATATGAAAGCCTTAACTTTTCAAGTCAAGATTGGCTTTGCCTTCTGCTGCCCCCAAAGATTTCATCTTTGAGTCTGTCTTTCATATTACGTTTTTAAAGCATCTTTCAAAGTCTCGAATCTGTCACTATTTTTAAAACAAAAAAAAAAGCTTTCTTGTATAGAAACTAAATAATACTTACATATCCTGTCACCCCGGACACTGACCTTCTGTTCTCCTGCAAAGCTAAGGTTAAAAGTGTTCGATGTCAGTTCCTCAGCTACATGCTGTGGTTCCTCCTGATAATCATTTTGTCACAACAGCACATAGTATTGACGTAGAACTGAAGGAAGAAACCAGAGCAGGCAGCAGAGAACCAGGTATCCAACACCACCTGGAAGGGTTTCTTCAACAAGCTAATCTCTTCAAAAATCAGCATCCTAGGTGGCATAATAGGTCAGTATGAATTATTTTCTTTACAGGGAGGTCTTCTGCTCTCCTGAAAAGCTAAGCATGCTGAAGAAACGTCTGCACACAACACTTCCTGTGGTGTTCAGAGCTAGTCCCCCAGCTGCACACTGTGGTTCCACCTGTCAGCCATTTTGTCACAACAGAAAAAAATATTGTTATAGAACTGGAGGAAGGAACCACAGTGGGCAGAAGGGAACCAGGCATCCAACACTACCTGGAAAGGTTTCTTCAATAAGCTTCCCTTTTTAAGAGGGGAAGATCAGTGTCACGGTGATGGAATAGGCCAGAATTAATTATTTTATTTACAGGGAGGACTTTCTTTTTGTTTTTAAAATAGCAACCAAAAGGGAACCTTAAGAGGTGGGAGGGACAAAAAGGGACTTTTAGAAAAAATCAAGATTTGCAAATATTTTTAACTGTCTATGTCTGTGCATCTACCGATTGTTTGACATTGTTACTGTAGTGAGTCTGTGCTCATTGATTTCTTATGTTATGCTTATTTTGAAATACTCAGGTTCACATTAACCCACATCTGAAAGCAATGGGTTTGTACAAAGGAAAGATTTTTACCAATAACAAAAGTGCAGCCATTAAAACAACAGCTAATTTTCAATATGTAGGAATACAAGAAACGTGTGTTTTTGGCTGGCAAAGCATGCTGGAACTTGTGGATCTACACCAGAAACAGGCTCACAGGTAGTTGTTCTCTGTCTATTTTTCTCTTCTTTTTCCCCAAACTGCACAATAACAGCTTTCCTTATCTTTGCCTGGATGAGAGAGCCTGTCAGCTGCTGGCTAGAGCTGAATACATCAGCTTTCTTTTGCTTTTCCCTCACAGACAAAACTGTCATCTGTCATTTGTTTGAATCTAATCATTATGTAGTAACTAACAATGGAGTAAGCCTACTCATTATTCACAGAGCTGACTATAAAACATATATATACCTCTTCATTTCTGTCTCTTCTTTTCCACTATGACTCAAATGAAGTGTTCACCTGCTTTAGGTGTCAAATGGATTCAACATCTTTTTTAAAAGCAATTTTGAAAATAATGAGTGAGAAGAAAAGAATGTAAATGTTCTTTTAAAAAGTCACATAAGTTTCAGAAAGGGATTGCTTCATATGGACAAACTATTACTGAGGACAAAGGTAATCTATTCTGAAGGGTAGAAGGGGCAATACAACTTAAGACCACCCTGCCTTGAAAATGAAACTGGCCAAAAAGCTATGCCTGCAAAAGAAGAGTGTAAACACCTACATCTCTTGCTGCCCACACTGCCGAATAGCACTCTGTTAAATATGGATTGCCCTTTCCATTGCTTACATCTTTTAACTAATATAGATCTATTTGACATAGTTGATCAAAAACAGAGAAAATTTTCTTTGCCTATTCTCTTTAAGGTCCAAAATGTGTAATAACATGTAATCAACCACTTACTTACTGCGCATATAAATCACAGGCAACAGTTAGTCCCATGCGCATCATCAATACAATTAGTACAATCAGATTTATGCTCTGCCATCTGTTAAACGTTATGGCCGTTATCTATACTGAAGGACAGGCATGCTTAAGTGTGCCTGTGATGTCACCAAGTGGCAAAATGTATGTTCCGCTCAGTGAACCGGGTTTAAAGCCTGAGACAAATCTTTATTTTGGTACTTTGTGGTGCTTTGGTCATTCATCTGTAATTCCTTTAGTTGAATGCCTTATGACTCCAGAATCGTTTAGGACTTCTGTTGATTTTCTGCTCTGAACTTTACCACATTTATGATCTGTTCACTCTCTGACCTGATTTGTGCTGTCTTGGTACCTTGCCTCAGTTTTCTACCATGTCAACCATCTCTAGCAGGGCAAATTGGAAGTTGGCACTGTGTGTCACACAGTGAAATCCATGCCTCCTTGCAGGAGTTCCTAGTGAAGACCGAACACTACTTTTTGAAGATCAGGGAAGTCTATGGTTCCAATTAGTGACACAAATTTTCAACAGTGAAATGTAACATAGTCTTGTCAAAACAGTTGGCAGAAACCGGGGTTAATGAATTATAATTGAGAAAGCAGATTCAAGATTCAACCCAATCAAGCATACACGTAAACATCAGCCAATTCAACAAATTGGTTTGTTGCATGCAATTTTTTATGTCTTTGTTAACTTTATCCCCATGGTAAGAGGGTTGTGAGCAGGGGCCCACATTCAGTAATTCTCCCCAACATTTATGCTCATTAGTACTCGGCAGAAGCTTCAAGAGATTGTGTTATGGTAAGCTCAGAGTACCTGTCCGGGTTTACCGTTCTCTTCTGAGAATCCCAGCCAGGACTTCCATGAGATCCTCTACTAATGGATCTCACAGGGTCCAGGCCAGTACGGCTGATAATAGTAACAGATTCAAGACCAGGACTTCCAGGGTAATCTGAGGCTTGGCGTGTTGTCTCTAATTCAGAGGGGTATTTAAGCACCTGCTCTGCAAGGAGTTGGTGCTGTGTCTTTTTGCCAGCTTCCTGTTTGTGAAAGAGTTTATACTTCTGCTGTTTTCTCGTTGCTGACCTGGACTGTCTGACCCTTCTTCGCTTGCTGCCCGCCCTGATCTCCTGCCTGCACCCGAATCTTCTCTTGTCTCCTGCGTTTATCCTCTGATTGCTAGTTGCCGACCTTAGACTGTCCAACCACCCTCTGCTAGCTGCCTGCCTTGAACTCTGCCTGGATCTGACTACTGTCTCCTCATTGGAGCCCTCCTGTTCTTGTCCATCCCTTGGCAGGGCAACCCTGGGGACCACGACCTGGTAACAGCAAGCAGCCTAGCCCATCTCCACCATCAGGAGCTCAGGTGAACACTGGCTGGCACTTAGACTCCCTAACAGATGGGCCCAAAAAGGGTGCACTACATTCAAACCACCAGCTCAGTGCAGGTGGGTTCCACAACAAAAATAAATAAAATGTACAGGTATTTCTTATTTATTAGTATATTTTAGTAAAATGTGAGATTCTAGAAGATTTACACATTCCCGTTCCAGGCTATGACTGGTTATTTATTTAGTAATAGTTACATTTGGTGCTTTGCTGCAGTGCTATAACACTGAATGTTTCAAATCCCTTCACAGCATCCAAGCGCCAGTTCCTTTTATCAAGGTAAGGGGATGAGGGGAAAGTTCACTGTCAGATCAAACTGCGTCATGGTTAGTTTGTTTATAGGAATCTACAGAGGCAGGAAGTTTTTTCCTACTTCTGGTCCAAAAGAGATATTTACTTTAAAAACTCCTGAATTTTCCTACAGTTCCCTTTGAAACATTTTTTTTTATGTCATTGCTAAATGTTTGGCTTGCGGTATTATTATGTTCCTTCTACTCAAGTGTAATGTTACTAATAATAATTACCTTCCGGCTGGCAATCTGCACTATGAACTAACAATGTTATAATGCCAATCAGACTGCCTGTGCAGGTGCAGATGTGTAATAACACCCGTGAACTGTGCCCCCACTAGTGAAAAGCAGAAGAAAGAACTCAATACAACCCATCCAGAGTTCATGGCAAGACTAACATATTCACTTTCAGCTCTCTCTGCCCTGATACCGAAATGCACATTTTTAGTTTCAATGATTAATATCCTGTTTTCTTAACCCAATGCCCTTAGTCAGATTCCCTCTTATTCGCTGGCGAAACTCTCCAAGCTTCAAAAGTTTGTGTAGTGGCTTAATTTCAGATAAAGAGATAGGCAAGTGTCAAAATAAATCTTCAGTAATAAATCACTATTCACCTTCAAGTGCCTCTTACCATTTTTAGAATGAAATTACACAGCTGAGCACTGTAAACCTCGCACAGGGAACACATGTTTATTAATTATCTTATCTTACTTTCCCATCTTACTTCTATTTTAGCGTTATTTTTCCAGAAAGTTTGAAAAGGTTTTTCAATAGTTGTTTCAGAATTGATAAAAACAGCAACAAAACACTCTAATATATATGTTTTTTCCCCTGACAAACAATGAATAATAAACGTTTGCAAGGAAAATTGTATGGGTGTAAAAGCAAGTTTAATAAAGTGCAGAAGCCAATTACTCAAATAAAAAAAGGTGCCAAGTACTTACCTGGCACCCCTTTTGTCCTTTCAATCTAATTTTTCAAACACCCTTTGAAGAACCTCTGGCAACTGGCTGTCATGGTAATCATATAGAACAGGGTTAGACAACCTTGGCACTCCAGCTGTGGAGAAACTACAAATCCCAAAATGTCACTGGCTCTAGGGGGCATGCCTGTGGGTATCAGAGTTTTGCAGTGCCTCATTGGAATTGGTTCCACCTCAGCTAGAGTGCAGAGGTTGCCTACCCCGATATAGAAGAATAACAGCAGAAAGTCTGCCCTTTTTTCTATCCCTTTTGTCTGAGAATATTCCTATGTCAAACATATTCAAGTTCACTTACTCTAAACTAGTGATGAGTCTGGGCTTGGTGCGAACCCAGTTCGCCTGAGTTCACCAAAGCCCGCTCAAAACCCACTCTACCTGACCCAATCAGTTGCAGAGAGGCAAACTGGGTTCACACCAAGTCCTGGCTCATCACTACTCTTGATTGACATACAAGATCTGCTGAAGTCTGTTGCAAGCACCCATGACACTTTCTGTAAAATAATACTTTCTATGGTTAGTTTTGCACTTTAGAGCCAGGTCTAGAAAAGGATCCATTTTACTAACTCTTTTAGAGAAACCCCATTTAATAACTTCCAAAAATCTCTACTCCTGCTTGTATATGCAGTCCGAAAATTCCAGTAATTGTCTGGCATGTTGAAGCCAGCCATAATTAAAACCGCTCCCTTCATTGCCATTGGAGATATCTAATCAATACACTGGTTATTTTAATCAGGTTATCATATCCACGGACTACAATACTTGGCTACTGAATGTTATTATTAAACCAAAAATAATACTATGACGACACTCCCCATATATTTCCAAAAAAGCAATCCGATAGATTTATGTCTTGTGACATACATGTTTTTTCTAAAGACACCATGGCAGCCGGAGGCTGTTGCCTCACGCAGCATCTCTTTGGGAGGCATTGGGGGGAGGGGGCGGTAGGCAGAGTGGCATGGCAGCTCTGATGCACACAATTTGCAGTGTGCCTGCCACCCCCTTTCTGACCAGAAAATCCCTGGTTGCTATCATATAGTAATACGTAATAATATATTAATGGGACTTCCACATGTTTACTTGCTTACTGTTTCACATTTTAACAAATATATACAGATACATAAGACCAAAAGAGGGATAACTGCAGAGGAAAGAGGGACAGAGAGATTTGGTTCCAAATGAGGGACAGTTGGGAGGCATGCTCAATGACACTTGAAATTATTTTCCCTCGCTCCTCCCACAGCAGCTAAATAATAAGTTGCGTAGGGAGGGCAGGGATGGTGGAAAAAAGATAGGTGGTGGTGGTGTTAGGGAATTGACACCCAGGGGCATCCCAAGGCCAGGTGTCACCCAGAGCGTGACACCCCGCCGTGACGTCACCGCGCATGCACGGTCATCTAATTGATGCCTGCCGGCGGCCATATTGGTGATGGACGCCGGCAGAGAGAGGAGGGGACGTTCACCCGGCGGGATGAGGTATGCCGTCTGGTCCCCTCCCCTCTCCTGACACGGTCGTGACTCAATCCAAAAATGTCCCCAGGTCCCTATACTACTGATCAGTAGTAATGCTTTCAACTAGCCATTGTCGAAGCCCAGACTCCATTGCAGATGCAGGTTAAATCCAGCAATAACAGGTGGCCATTGGCCTCTCACCACTCCTGTAGCAGACTGACTTGGATGGCGATTCTCCTGCTGTTCCCCAGACTGTCAGCAGAATCGTGTGTAGCAGTAGCTGGTGGGCCCAGCATCGTCCGATCGTTTGGAGAGGCAGCTGTAATGTAGCAGGCAAATTCTCTCTCCACAGCAGAACTGATATTCGATGTACAGATGATCGGGCAGTCCCCTCAGCGGTGCCCATGGCTATTTCTCAGCATCTACAGCCATAACGACTACCAAGGCTCTCTCTCTCTGGAGCAACAGATCAAACAGTCCTCAGCTCCAGAACCTGTCACCTTCTGTGTCAGTCCAGAGGTCAGTCCACCCTTCCCCAGGTTGTAAAAACCACCAGGAAGCTGTAGTTTATTCAGTAGGTGTCTCCTCCTACCTCAGCACTACAGTTCCAAAAAGTCTCTATGGCAGGGATCCCAGACAGTTTTAGCCAATCAAATCTCTCCCCAACCTTCCACAGTCTATCTGCATAAGCCCAGGCTGCTGCAATTAATCCTTTGCAGGGATGAGTGCTCCAGCAGTATGCCAACTATGCCTGGACTACAGTTGCCATGCACAGCTGCTTCAGATTTTGTCCGCTCCAGTTTTGATAAATACCCCTGACTGTGTCTCAATATAAATATGGAGGTTTTCAGTAAGGACCACCAGTATGTAACTGTCCCTGATACCACTCTGAAAATCTCTCCCTAATCTGCTATAACACTGCAAAACAAACTCTGTGACTATGTCTGTCACTGCATATAAAACATAGAGAGCAATCAGCACCAGCATCTAACTGTCTCTGTTAACATTCTCACATCTCTGCCTAACTTGCTAGACAACTGTACAACACAATGGGGATTGTATCAGAACTGGAGCAGACATACATTATGAGCATTTGCCCATAATGACAAAATTGGTTTCTATCTTTAGTGTGTTCAGCTAAGCTTTTCAAATGAAAGATAGAAGTTGATTGGCTGCCATGGACAACTGCTCCAAATTTGGTCTGCTCCAGTTTTAATGAATTCCCCTCACTGTCGGAGTGTCTGTGACTGCATGTAAAAAAGAGAGAAATATTTTCAGCAATGAGCATTGAGCACCAGCATGGACACCTAACTTTCCCTGCCATCTGTGAGCTTTCACTAACTACTCCATATTTCTTCTAACATACACTGAATAATGGCTCTTAGGAACCCTGGCTTTTATAGGGAAGAGGTTGGCACATTAGAAAACCTCCATGATTGGCACTTTCAAGCCAACTGACCATAAGTCAGAGGCCAGCATGTACATGATTGGTAATAGTTTCTATGGCAGCGAATGATTGCAATAGTTCGCCAAAACTCATCCATATTCATCACTATTATTTGCCAGTTTTTATGTGTTAAAAAAAGACGAGTGTATACTAATATAACAGCCGGCAGGGAGGCTGCCTACTGATTATTTTGGTATGTCGGATAAACAAGACACAGTCATCTGCCTTGCTGGGAAGTACGATTTTTGTTGTTATCAAAGAGCAGCGAAAAAGAAAATGTTCTTTTCTTTTTCTCATCGCACAAGGGACAATTGTCTCCACAAAGAACCATCACAGATATCTTCAGTAACCTGTATTAAATCTCTTTATGATCATTAGGAATGCCTATTTGCGGTCTACCTGGAACAAGGACAAGCTTTTTCATCTAGGAAAGTACTAGAATTGTGTTTGTTGCTGTTTTCTTAAACAGTTCTAAAAGAAAAAAACAAGTCACATTTATTTCCAGATTCTCTATACACTGAGGGGAATTCATCAAAACTGGAGCAGACAGAATCTGGAGCAACTGTCCATGGCAATCAATCAGCTTCTCTCTTTCATTTTCAAATCTACACTGAAAAAAATGAAGAGAGAAGCTGATTGGTTACTATGGGCAACTGCTCCAGATTCTGTCTACTCCAAATGCCCACACTATGTAATATGAAATTAACCTAAAAGTAGAAAAGTTGAATTCCAGCCAAGACACTATCTGCAAGGAGTTTGCATGTTCTCCCTGTGCTGGTGAGGGTTTCCTCCGTGTACTCCGGTTTCCTCCCACACTCAAAGGACATGCTGTAATGTTAATTGGCTCCTGTCTAAATTGGCTCTAGTGTGCATGTATGTATCCATGTGAAATAGGGACATCAGATTGTGAGCTCCTTGAGGGCAGGGACTGATGTGAATGTGCACTATGTAAAGCACTATGTAAATTGGTGGTGCTATATAAATACTAGGGATGCACCGATACCGGTATTTTGGTACCGATAAAAATTTTTTGGTACTCGCCGATACCAATTACCAAGTAACGGAAGTCCCATTCAGGAAGCCAGGTGGTGTGTAATGACTCGCCACCTGGCTTCCTGATTAGCCGGGAAGCCGGGCAGCGTGTAAAGAGTCGCCACCCGGCTTCCCGATTAACAAGAAAGTCCCCTCTTACCTTAGTATGTGCAGCCTGTCACCCCCCGGGGCCTCTCCAGCGAGAACGCTGCCTTCGTCCGGTACCCAGCTGGAGCCATCTAGCCGGCCAATCAGGAAGCCGGGCGCGTGTAATGACGCGACGCCCTGCTTTCTGATTGGCCTGGAGGCCGGCTTCATGCTCTCGTCATGAGATGATGAGGGAGCATGAAGCCAGCTTCCCGGCCAATCAGAAAGCAGGGCGTCGCGTCATTAGACGGCGCCCGGCTTTGTGATTGGACGGCTTGGGCTGGGTACCGGACGAAGGCCGCATTCCTGCTGGAGAGGCCCCGGGGGATGACAGGCTGCACATACTAAGGTAAGGTAACCTTACCTCACGAGGCCAGCTTCCGGTCAATCGCGAAACCGGGCAGCGTGTAATGACGCACTGCCCGGCTTCCTGATACCGGAAGTACTCGTGCTAGGCATCGGAGCATTTGGGCGAGTACGAGTACTTGCCCAAATACTCGGAATCGGGTACCGATTACTAGTATCGATATCGGTGCATCCCTAATAAATACCTGTAATAAATAATATAAATACCTGTATTAAAAGCATTACACTTCACCTTATAATTAACTAATGGCCTTATTTAAAGAGTTCTGTTACCCATAGCAACCAATCAGGATTCAAACTGCTGTTAGACCACTGCAATATGAATTCTGATTGGTTGGTATGGATTACTGTACTCAAAGAGTAACTTTACTCACCAATTTAATGTCTCCTAAAGCAGTTAATTGTCAGTCCCCATTCACACCTTGGTGTACCGGGAGCATGTGTCGAGTTCCTACGTGTTTTTGTCAATTCGCACATTTTCCCCCCCTTGTTTGTCGCACATCCCTATTGATTTGAACGGTTGCCACATGCGCAACAAGTGTAAATTAGCTCACGTAGCAAATTCGTCTAGATCCATCTTGAGTTTTTTCCACGCATTAGTACGCATTTTAATATGCATCTCTGAGAAAAACAAGTGTTTTCCTGGCCGCATTTGAGGTGCCATTAACAAGTAATGGCTCCACAAGTGCCTTGGATGACCTTGGTGTGTTCCATGAATGTGTGTCAAAGCACGTACTTTTGTGCTCGTTTGCCACATGTTTACGGAACGTGAAGGTTTGAACAGAGAGTCAAGGTTGCCAGTGTTCTTATTTCAGCTCTCAACCAAACTTTCAAGCCCTCAAATGGTTGGTGTCATAGCTGATCACATGTGCAGCACCATGGCAACTGCAATCCAAATAGAGGCTAAGATGGCACCATTCTTGCCTGTAAAGGATTGGAAGAACAGCATCACTTGTATGTAAAACATACCTGCATATACTTATCTTTGCAGCAGACCATTTATGAAAAAGTACCTTTATCACTGATATCCACGTAGCAAAATGGCAGCTTTTCAAGAAATGGACCACCAGAAAGGAAATTACAGTGTATGCAGGCTTCTTTTAGAAGGTATGTTTTTATTTAATACTTTATTTTCATAGTTTTATACAATATTTCTATATTTTACACAATATATAGAAAGAAAACAAGTATACCACGTGACAAAAACAGACGTATGTAGGCCTAAAATGCAAACTAAGCATATTAGACAGACATCTCAACTCTCCCGGATGTTCTGGGAGTCTCCAGCTATAAGATAGTGGCTCCCCGACACCTGGGAGGGAAACATTTTCTCCCAGAAAGGTTTACTCTGCCTATCTAGTAGAGTAAACCTTCCCTGCTGTTTTTTATTCTTGACTTATTTCAGATTGGGATCCCTGATAAGATAGAAAATGTATTACGCTTCATGGGCCTAAATCTTGGTGGTGTGTATCTCTTAACAGTCCAGGAAACTAGATAGCAGTTGGAATGGGTAATATTTCATAAAAGGCCTCATTTCACTTTGCGGCCTTATCCACATGCATTTGCACAGCTGTACAGCATCCATGCAGAGACCTGCACCCTGGAGGAGTAGATGCTGCCTGTAGTCATCTGTACATCTCTATGACAGGACATGGCTGCATGCCTACCAGAACTTGCACATCCGTAATAGGAGTATATATGCCAAAAATTATTGGTTAAACCCAGCATTGGTTTTTTTCACCGTTACTTTACCTTTTATACTGGCATTTTGAAAGAGCACACAAAGGTTAGGGACACCCTTGATACCACTAAAGCTAGGTCAGTACTAAAGCCAAAGGATTAGCATAACAGCCAACCAGATAGCATCTTGGGCAATGGCAGCCCACATATGTATTTCTCTTAAGACAGGTTTCCTATAAGCAGAAGTATCTTTCAACTAGAGTCCCTGAGAAGCAAAAGAAGTCAGTGGATTATTCAACACACCATTGACTATTAAAATGTGAAGTTTAAAGTTGAACTTCTTCCCCATCATATGCTGGAAACCATTGATAAGACAGCTCCCCAAAAAGTCCAATGAATCATATATTTTCAGCTCAAGCCCAATATTGTATAATATTGTGCACAGACCTTGGATTACTACACAGTCAGACTCTGCTGTAGGTCTAATGCCACCACAATAATATAAGTCCACTTACTTTCCTGCAGTACCAAAAAAGTTCATTTTTATTAAAACTTAAAACTACCCAACTAGTAGAGGATCACAGCCAGAGTCCCCACGAATAAAATCTGAAATTACATTTCTTTAAGCAGATATTGACTAAATTAAAAGAAGATTTTATTCCATGTGTCAAGGCAAGATATTACCAAACTCTTTAATTAGAATAAAAATGTGAATATGAAGAGGATTCACGGATCCATCTAAAGTGCTCTTAAAAGATTTCAGGAATAATCAGAAATTCATTATGCGCAGCAAAAAGCCCAGATGTAAATGGAGCTTCCTCACAAGAGGAATTATGCAAGCTGATCAAAGACTGGCAATAGAAAAGAAAATAGGTTAATATGAATCAAGGTGAAATAGATTTATGAAAATAGGCACTCACTGTTTTGACAGCCATATTTCATTTGCTGTGTTCCGAATTACATTTATGTATGGAACGCTGACTTTTTAAAATATATTTTTCTTTTGAGAGGAAAAATGTACTAATGAAACAAATTAAAATAAATGTAGCAATTTTACAGTTGGATGTTATTAAATATGTTTTTAAAAAAAAAATATGTAGACATTAAAGTGTTAGCACTGTATTTATTATTGCATACATAGCTGGTAATTCACTATAAACCTGCTGAGCCTAAGGGTTTAAATACTTGTAGAGGGAGTACACACAGAGGACATACAATGCTAAACCAGCAGTTCTCAAGGCTTGTTCACACCAAATGCAGACCAGATCTGCATGAGTTTCTGCACACGCTGTGCAGTGTGTTAAGCCGCATTTTTTGCCTCGTTTTTTACGCGTGCTGGGCCGTTTTTGCAAAAAAACAAACACACTTTTTTTTAGTTTAAAATGGGCTTTCCAGTGCATTTGCATGCATTTTGATATTTTGATGCGTTCCAGAGCAGGTAAAATAGGGCTTACTGCAGTTTTTTTTTACATGCTCTGGAACTGAACGCTGCGGTGTGAACTAGAGCCCAAAATATCATTGGAATACATAGGACGCAGTTTTGATCCGGTCTGTTACTGCTCTGCTCTGCTCCTGGAATGCTCTTGGTGTGAACTAGCCCTCAATGTCAGATTTACTACTTTATGAGTATGCCCCATATGTGTACAGGGTATGCCTGCAGTATATACTGCACATTTGTTAAGCGCAAGTTTCAGCTCTACACAAAAGGATTCATTTAAGCTAGAACATCCATTATATTTACAAAACAAACTACTTGGTGCACATTTAGGCACACTATGGGTGCAGGTTGTAGTCATCAAGTTGTTATGATTAGTACAAAAATGAAACCATTATTTAATCAAAATGAAAAAAATCAATTAAAAAGAGATTATATGATCATGCACGAATGTGCATGAAAAATGTCATTCTTAAAGAATAAGTGCACTGTAACACAAAGTTTAATTATTCTTTTTGCCCCTCCCATGAACTAACAGATCGTACCCACTCTCTCCCAGATGCATACCTACTGAGATCCAATGCCTGTGACATGAAAGGACCAAGTAGAAATAGCAGTGGTACACTTAGCTCATTGAGATTTAAATTTAAACTTACTTACCTTTACATCTGCATCTTCTTTTTGTTTTGGCATAAGGCCTGGTTCACACCTGGGCTTTTTACAGCGCGTTCCTACGCGCTGTAAAATGCTCAACATGTGAAAACCAATAATTGCCTATGGACATGGTTCTCACCTGGGCGTTTTACAGCGCGTAGGAACGTGCTGAAAAACACCCTATATTTTCCCAAAGAAGTACAGGAGCTTTTTTGGGGCGTTTTTCCACACGTTTCCATTGGTATTCCCGAGTGTGGATCGGGATTAACAAAGCGGTACCCCGGAGCCACACTCGGGAATACAGCATGCAGGTCTTACCTTGTCCGCGATCCCCGCTGTGTCCTCCGGCTGCTGCCGACTTCCGGGTTCCATCCCTTGCGAGCGGCCGCGTCGCAGGGGAGCGGAAAGTTTGAAAGTGAAAAAAATACATTAAAAAAATATTATTTTCTAAAATAGAGAAAATAAGGAAAAAAACTTTTAAAAAATCATACCGCCAGTGAAACATGCATTTCACTGAATGGAAAAACGTGCTAAAAAACGTGTAAAAAAGAAGTGGAAAACGAGCAGAAAAAATACGCTCAGGTGTGAACCCAGCCTACAGTAAAGGTAACTTATACATATGATTTTTTCTTTCACTCATAGACTTATACATGAATGAACCCACAGCAACCAATCATAACCCAGATTATAAGTATTTAACACCATATGGGTAAAATTTGGCTGGTTGCAATAAGAATTTGCACTTAAAAAGTAACAACTAAGTAACTAGGTTAGCCCATGTGAGCCAATAGGAGGGAGGATTCCTGCACAGGGGTAAATGACTGCACAGGTGTGGCCATTTCTGAACAGGATTTCAGGCAGAGGAGGATAAACACTGCAGGAGACCACGGAGGTAAGTAAATTATTAGTGGTGGTTATGGGATTCCAGGTTAGATTCGGTTAGGGGGCTAGTGTGCTCTAATTAAACTCTTTTTCTTTTAATGTGTGGTGCAACCCCTAAGGAGCCACATAGAATAGTAGATGGGTCCCCTAATGTTCCTCTGTGATAGACCTCAATCAATGGATCCACAACACACCAGTACACCTTGGGAGGGTTTAAAATGAGCTTTACTATAAACTGATATATGTACAGTATATCAAGATAAAAAAAGATATGAAGAAATAAGTTAACAGTGTACATTTGCGTACAATTACACAGCTCAGATATTCTACTGACTGAGGTAGTCTTACTAACTGACAGCTAATTGCAAACACTAGTCCCAATAGGTCTGGGTCTCTAACCAACTGGCCAGTGGTACTTTTCTTCGGCTAGCCAATGATGGGGCCCAAGGTGCGATTGGTGAAGTAACTTGACAAACAATATTGCAGTGGCCAGACGCCTCTCACCCTTCTTGCAGCGGGGATGGCTTCTGGGTTGGTCAACGAGAAAGGAGAGCCATCACCTTAGCACACTTTCTGGTTCCTTGCAGCTGTTTTAAGTTAAAGATACCACTAATGACAACTTTGGATGTCACCCATTCAGTCCTCCCAGGTGGCGACCAGCGGTCTCCGGCAGGAGATAAAATACCCGCCGCAGTGTCCATTTGTTCACACACGACTGCAGCTTTCCTCCTCCACACAAACCAAGCGGCACCTGCACTTACAATTTGAAGTGATAGTTCTCCAGTCAGGGAGTAAGTATGCAGCATTATCTCCAGTATAGCAGAGGTCACACAGGAGATTCTCAGGTGATTGTATTGCTTCAGTATCTCAATGGCAAGTCTCTATATCAAATGCCTGCTGGCTTGCCCTCCGCTGGAATGCCCACGCTTTCTCTCTGCATCCCCCAATTCATTCCTTACCCCTGCCCGCAGCACTCTGGGCAATGTATTTCAAGAAAAACAGTCCAGTATATCTTTTCAAGCAAAAAAAACAGTCCAGTATGTATCTTTCCCAGTCGTGGACCTCAAACCCCGTTAGTCTCTGCTACAGGGATAACGGGCAGGAGCAACATCTGCTAACTCTTAAAGGAGCCCATGCTGCATCAGGGCTACAAATGGATTGAGCCAAATGGGCTCATGAATTACATAGCTATTGGTAAGTTTTGTAATACTGATCAAACAAATCCCAAATTAAAATATCTTGATTTTTATCTTTTCTTCACAGGAAAGGGAATGAGAACATCCTTGTATATGTGCTGTAGCAGGTTATGGGTCTGGCTGGGAATAAAGAACACAACAGTGTCCAATGAAAGACCTAAACAAAAACAACCAGATCTAATGTTCCATCTTTCTCAGTGAGAGATTTGGCTATGTATGACCACAATATCTCTTGGGCAGAGTTTTACAGTCTGAACAGTGCTTAAAAGATAATACTTTAGTTTCACCAGTCAATAACTGTGTGGGGTGAAAATAGGATTTTTATGGGAATATAAATATATTTTTTATGGTTATACTATTAGTTATTAAACTAATAGTATAACCATACTCTTATCATTTGTTATGGTTCCCATAGTATTTATCATAGTTATATCATGGTTATATATTTAAGGTTATATTATTATATTTCCAAGCTACCAAACTGATTGATTTACAAACCAAACAAAACTTACATATGGATTCTTTACTCTCCCAAACATAAATGAAAGGTTTATCACCATGGAACATTTTTTCCTACCTCAGCATGATGCATTATTTTTCTTTTGTACATGAATATGTTTTTCATTTTAGTGTAGACTCTAACTTTGCTGTCATTAAGTACTGATATAGGAAATGTGTTGACTGATACATTTCTGTAGCAATTGTTAACAGAATTAATTAAATAAATGTATAGGCACTTAAAATGTCATCACTTGTCTTAATGCACTGACTACACAACAAAGAGCCATCTTGTTGCAAGAATTATCCGCATGCCTACCTAATAGCAGTCTAACTAGTCTATTGATTGATAGTCATACATAAGCTTTTATGTCCAACAATTTCCATTACATATGTTTTTCTGTAGTAAGTCAGGGATACTTACTTATACATTGCATGCAAAAGACATTGAATTAAAAAAAACAAAAACCTTTATTGCAAATTGTTCCCAACCAGTGAAAACAATCAGTGAAGTTCGAATGCTTTCCAGCACACTCTTTAGCTGTGCAAATGTAAAAGTTACTTTAAATTATATCTATTTTTTTTTAGTGGTGGAGGGTTTAGAACCTCTTTCAGTTTTGCTGCAGAGGGGAAATTGCGTAGATTCCCCCTCTGTTTTTCCTAGTGAACAGGAGGTGAGGGGTATAAGGGCACTTGTTTGGGGACAACTTTCTATGAGAGGATTTCCACTCAGTTTGGAGATATGGTCCCTCATTTACAAAAACAGAAACAAATACCGGATGTATACCTAAATTGCTTCTTCATCCCCACCCTAGACTTAATGAGCAATTGCAGTATGGTGGGTTTATTCCACTGCAAGAGGTTTTTTGCTCCATACCCGAGTTGGGCTGTAAGCCTGTACTCTATCCAAACACATGATAACCTGCATTAATTGTAATTCACTGCAGCCAGAATCTGAAAAGGCAACTGACATTGGTCAAAAGAGGACTTCCTGAAGTCTGTGCTATGCAACTTCCCCTCTCTCTGCTACTTATGCCACCAAAGTAACTTGAACTGTACTTCCCTAACAAAAAAACCCCAGCCCACCCTCCCCATCTCTCTAAACTAATCTAGCATAGAATCTGAAGCATACTTACCTTTATGTGATGATGCTGGCCTCTGGCAGCGTTTACATTCTGTGTGCAGAAATGTCCTTGCCACACCTGCACAGTAACTTAAAATAGACTTTAGTAGGGCAATATACCTAGGGTCTCTACTGGAGGAGTACAACTTACATTTAGGTCTACGAGGAGTTACTGCACAGGTGTGACAAGCCCCAGAGGAGATTGCTTCATCCAGTATGCAAACACTGAGAGGCCACCACTAATATAGAGAGATACATATGCACAGAGGAAGGGGGGATTCTGGTTTAAATTAGTTTAGGGGACTAAGTAGGGGACCTGAGATTTATGTGGGAAAAGTGTTGTTGTACTTTGAGCATGTTTGCTTATGATTGGTGTGACTATGTGAAATATGTGAAATTTCTATATAGAGGTGTTAGTGTGTTATAGCTATGTCTGGATCAAAGGCTGGAATTTTGGGTAGGCACACTGTGGTTCATGTATGTATGCAAATTTCACAAAGGTACACAATCCAAACAGTTAAACACAGTGGAAATACTTATTCATGAACTATCTTACTTGCAAATAAATTGGAAATTCTGTCCCGTCATTTAATGTACTTCTGATCCAGACTCCCTTTTCATTTAGCACTAACAGATCCTTGACCTCACTTTTCTCCACAACAGTTAAGCAGTACAGTTTGGTCATTGACCCACACTAAGACTGCTTAATGGACAATAGCAGAGCAGCAAATTCTCATTAGGTTTCAAGTAGGGATGCACCAATACCAACGCCCACCCAAATTGCTCCCGATGCCAATCCCGATACCGGAACTTCGGGTATTAGAAAGGCGGGCAGCATGTAATGGTTTTCCGCCCCCGGCTTCCTGATTGGTCAAGTTGCTGGCCAATCAGGAAGCCGGCCAGAGAGTCATTACTCACCCCCGGCTTCCTGATTGGCCAGAAAGCCAGCGCGATGCTTCCTCGTCACCTGCTGAGGAGGGAGCATGGAGACGGCTTCGCGGCTAACCAGGATGCAGAGTGGCGAGTCATTACAAGCCGCCCGGCTTCCTTGATACACAGGCGGACCAAGAGTTTGCTGGAAAGTGAGATGGAAAATCCAATCACATGTTACCTGTATGCTACCATTTCAATTTGTGTGACACGGTTAAATGTTTCCCAGATCCAATCACCTGATTATGACCATGGGTCAGATTAAACTGCCCAATCATTTGCTGTATGGCTAGCTTTACATGTTTAGAGTCAAGGTCTCAGAGTTTGTTTAAAATTATGTCTTAGTTGACAAAAAGCACTCCTGCCTTTTGACTGTATATTTTTGTTAATGCTGCATAGAACAAAATAGATTAACAGTTGGATTAAAGGGGATTTCAGGAGGATATATTTATATTACAGATACACTGACAATTTAGGATTGTATCCAAAATCTTTCTGCCTTTTCTGGAAAGAACAAAAAGACTGGGTAAATTATGAGCTTAATAAAGCTTATGGGACTCATACTTCTGTTAAGATAAGTAGTATAGTCTTGATTTACTGTATACAAGGAATGTGTCTGCTGCACGGCTAAATAAATAATAAAAAAAGCACAGATGGAAACATAAATATTTAAATGTGGTGTTTTTAAAATGTCTTCAATAGATTACGTTAAAAATAAATAACCCGCCATTTTCTCTGCAACACATTTAGATGTGCAAAACCACTGGATTGATTTAATGGATACACCAATGCATGATGGTAAATGGAATCATATCAAGATGGATTTCTTTAAAGCTAAATATGTTTATTGCTTAGATGGTTCACCACATTCATCTTCTTTACCAGTACATGTCAAGGAAAGTACATCAAACTGAATAAATTCACTGTGCAAGTTTAACTGACACTTATAGGGTCCGTGAGTTATGAACCAAGGGCAATATTGTATCCAGTGATATATTCAATAACTTATTTCAAGGTATAGTTCCAAAATCTGAAATATTTTTTTATAGAAAGTCATTCCTGCATAAGAACAATGGCAAAGAAATACTCCCGTGTGGTGCTGCTTTGTCTAAAATCCCAACTAGATAGCCACATACAGAACTATTTTTGTAAAATAGAGAATAATAAATGAAGCTTTTAAGGAACCAAAATTACCATCTGCTATTTATTGGAATAACTGGAACCATTCCCAAATTATTAGAAATGTTTTCTCTGCAGAAGGTCATTTCTGATTTCTTACCAACAATGGGGTGGCACAAGCTGTCTACACATGTAGTGACTTTGTCAATATAGGGAATGTTAACACTCTGGTAAACACATTTTATTTTACCTGCATTCTAAGTGCTGAGATAGCAAAATGCATACGGCCATATAGTGATGTTCAAACCTTTATTAATGGTTAGATTGGACATTATTTTTTGTAATCTATCTCTGCCAATTGAGTAATCACTGAACTGGTAAAGGGATACACGAGTTCCTTACAGGCTCAATAAAATGCTGCTGGTTGCCATTTTTTTGGGAGCCCAAGCGCTGAGTCGCATATACGTTTATTAAATTGCTGCAGGCTGCCATTTTTGGGGAGCCCAAGCTCCATTGCAGAGTATGAGCCGTAAGAGCTTTATTTGGTGACATCTGGTTACAGAATAAATTAACTGCTAAACTCCTATATTTAGTAATATGGTGTATGAGTGCACCTTGTGGCCTTATGAGTGCACCATCTTATTAATGATGCAAGTGCCCATAGATTAACTTATTCTAATTCCCAAAGCGGGGCTTAGTCCAAATATTGGCAATTATGTCATAGATGATGTGGACTACTCATAAGACCACATATTACACCATCTTAATAAAGGCAGATTTCCGATTGGCTGAAGTGATCTGGTAAAGAGAACATGAGATCCCTTACTAGCTGTTTGAGCCTCACCCAGTGATCAGTCAACAAGTGAACCAATCATATATCTGTCTGTGTTCATTTATAGTGGTATTGGTCATTGAATCATGATCATGTTAGTATACAAAGAAAGCCAAAATCAGTTTGATGTATGGCCACTTTTATGCTGGACCATTTTCCCAGTCTAAGAATTGCCTTAGAGAAACTGTGTTTAATTTTTTGAACTGTAGTAAATAGATACAATGTGTGTTCTTATTTACATAAAATACATCTGTCATTAGAGACAATTAGGGGACAGCATTGCTGGCCACTTTATGAAAATACTAGTTGACTAGCTCAGACTGGCGTCATTTACCTAGAATAAGCAAGTGGCAAATGAAAGTCAGGGAAAAGTCAGGATTCCCTATCAGTTTATCTTATTCGTTATCTGTATACTTGCCTCAGGTAAGCGACTCAAAAAAATGTCAAAGCATAAGTATGCCAGCCTGGCAAATAATATTTTCAAAAGGAAAGGTCAGCAATGGCAGCCTATATATTTTACTCATAACTGTGTTTTTAATAAGAACAGTTCAGTTTTAAATTAAAACGCAAAAAGGGGAGACTATAATATTATAAACTACCCTCCAATCTTAACTTCCTATAACATAAACAGATAAAAGAATAGATCTCACACCATTTAACAGCCACTGGCTTGCAGCATCTTTCAAAAAAGTCAAAGTCACCATGTTACATATGTGCCGACAGGCTACATAGGGTGTATTAAACACATCTATAGATTTGTATATTACCAATGTTTCATGGCATTCCAGCCAAAACCTTCATTTTTGTTTTGGATAAACAGCAATAAAAACATTAATAGAGGCACTAACGCTTCCCTACTCCATCCCCTCTTTTCCACAGCAGCAATATAAGCCTTAAGAGGACACTTGTGCTGGGGTGGTGTAGCTCAAAGGTGCATTTTAAGGTTTCCAGCCCACCTTCATATACTGTATATGGCAGCAGAGTAGGATAACACATGATTTTTCCATTCCAGCTCAACAATTAGTTTTTTCCAGCATTCTGGTTAATTGTAGCACAGCTCTGTGTGTTATCACGGTCATACAAAACTGCTCCAGTCCTAGCCTCACTTTTGGACTGCTTCTTTCATAATCTAGTTTAGACCTCCAGTCTGTGCACCCACAAACTCTCCAACTCAAACTCTTGGATTGTTACCACAGAGACTACCTCTATGTCTCAACAGTCTCATACTGTTGCTTAGACCAAACAAGGGTTTGTTATGGCCTTTTGTATGTTTCACAGGCAGGACTGGACCTGCACTCCCAGCATGTCCTCCTCAAACACATCAGCGTACACACAATGACATACACAGGAGCCCTGACTGTTCAATGTTTGGCTACTTCACCTTTTATTAATTAGACTCCATTGAACTACTTGTAAGCAAACCTTTCTCTGCCTGAATTTTACCTCATTTACACTATGACTGCCAATACTGCATGAGTACTTAGCCAGTGCTACAGGAGTGTACAAAAGTATAAAAAGCTATTATACTTCATTTGGACTTTAACTACTTTTTACCAAAGATATAACTGAATTAATTGGTAGTTTTTTGGTATATATGCCAGAAATTCAGCTTCAATCATAATAAAAGTTCCTGCAGAAACACATCTTAAGGCAGCCTAAAATCTACAAGAAGCACATGTTCAATATACACATGGAAAATCAATTTCCGCTTTGCCTCCATTCCCTACTAAAGAAAGGAAATTAAATATTGCTTTTATTAACTAGGATTCTCATTGTAAAATCTATAAAGTCGTACACCTGATTGTTGAACCTGAAAATTAACACACGTCTAAATTTGTGTTTTATTTGGTGAAAAAAATGGATTTGCAAAGAAAAGAAAGCAAAAGCATATGATGGGTGTTTGAGGATTAATAATTTTCTATAACTGAAATAACACATTAAAGTATAGATCGCTTGCAAACAAAATGGTTTGTAAGAACCAGACATCAAATGTTTATAATTACTAGCTAAGTGAGTTACCCACTCATAATTGAAAGCCTTGTTGTTTTCTAATGTGAGTAATAAAACAGCGAGAATAAGCAATTATTGGCTAAGCAATAAAATGGCAGCCAGTAGGATGGTAATAACTCTGGAAACACAATTATTTACAAAGGGGAAGAGAAAGGAAATAAATAAATATTCAGAACAGTTGGTTTTGTGTTCTATTCCACAATTTGCTTTGCCTGAATATAGTGGGTTAGTGTTTGGGGTGATCAATAAAATATCAACATAATATCAAGAAAGACATTTATCAACATGTTGTTTTTTCTTGTAATGTCGAGTTTAATGTTTGCACACCACACAATGGCATTGCTAATCAGCCTATATAGTTTATATGTGTACATACAGTATATCCCATACACTTACAAGAGATGGTTGTAATTATGGAAACAATGAACAATATATTAATAAGTAGTGGGGAGTTGCATTCTTCAGGTATAAAATATCCAAGTCCTTTAAAAGAAGATATGTCCATCATTCTGCACTCAAGAGCTTCCCATAAAGGTTCAGTTATGTTCAGATCTATTGAATGAGGAGGCCATAGAAAGCATATAGCTTGATGTTCATAAAAGTCTCTCAATATTTTGCAGCAGTGCATTCCCGTGCATTATCATTATAGAATATGGGAACATCAAGAGGCAACAATTTACCATAGGGCATCATAAACCTCATAGGCATTTACATTATAGATCTTGCAGAGCAATCATTGGATCCATTGACTCCATTAGGAAAACTACCCATACCATTGTGGATCTGCTACCGTAACTATTATTTAGTATAAGATATAGATTTTCTGTGAATAGCCTTAGGTCCTCTTTAAAACTGTAACAGAAGTTGCCTCTGCAGAACTCCTGGTTTACAAAGCACAACCTGTCTGACACCAAACCTATGTTTACAACCTTTGCCCTCCTGTTTGCAGTGACTAAGGCTGGGCAGCATGGTGAAAAAGTGGGACCGTGCAAAGGCAATATCTTTTACTTTCACAACTCCTCCCAATGTGCTATAACTTACCTGTTAGCAGATCTAGAATTTCTCCAGCTGCTATAAAAGAGATTGTTTTACAGCAAACTCTAGGTCTGCTTCAATGGCCATCCTAAACATGTAACAGGGAGGGGATTAAATTAGCACTACAGAGGTTGCACAACTCCGGTGGTAGTTTATATATGTGCATCTGTGTGAATTTTGTGCTTCACTGGGGCAAGAACTGAGTTTCATGAATTAAACACTACTTCAAGTGCAACATGATGTAAGAGGGATACATGAAAACAAGTTAATAGAAATACCTTCATTATGATTCACTATATCACATGACTTATACAGCCCATTTTCCTATGCTGTAAAGTTTCCTTTTCATTCCAGAAATAATAAAAAGTTTTATTAACAAACAGGAAGAAAAGGATCTTTTTTTTTTCTACCTGGAAATCTAGATGATGATTGAAGACCATTATCCACTTCAGCTCAGGAACTTCACTTTTATGTAACAAATTCTGTGATTGCAGTCTTTGTTGTAATCTTTTCCAAAGGTACATATGTATCGATAAGGTCAGAAGGCAGCAATCATCAGAACTCCCAGGCTTCAAAGACATACCAAGTGAATTTTGAAATATAAAAGGACTGGTAAGTCTAATATAAAATGTACTTTCATTTCAGGGAGTTGTCAATAATATTCATTCATTCAGATTAATGTGTCTGCACAATGTGTGAATTATTTTCCATTGTACCCTAATTTGCAAATTTACATTCAGCCCATTAGCAAAGCTTATTTATTTCTTTGTGCTCTCCAAACCCAGTGCTGTTATTGTACCCTCCTTTGTGAACACTACAGCTGACCATAGACATTTGAGGACTATGGACCAGGCAGGAAAAGTGTGTCTATGTACTTCAAGCACAGTATAATTATAGAGAAAAACATACAAATCAGTTGAAAAAACTCCAAGACAAACAATTTTCTTTTCCCCTGACAATCTTTGATTCTAGCATACTGGTATTTGGTTGGTAATGCATACTGTTCTGTGCTTTTCCTAATTAAGTATGCCCATAAAACCTAAATGGGCTCATAGAATGCATTTCTTGGTGCCTGTAACTACTGACAGCAAACTTCAAAATTGGTCTATAGCATGACCCGAGAGAAACACGCATGGGATTATTCACTTGCAAATGATGTTGTTCCGCGTGCACGTTAGCGCGACGGCGCATGCTCGTTAGTGGGCACTCATTCCATATTTAAAGGACACTCAAATATGGAGTCAGTTGCTGTGTGGTTGTCAGTCTATAGCTTTGTTCCTGCATTTATCTTGTATTCCTGTTTCCCTGTGTTTGAACCCGGCTTGTGACCATTGGACTTCGCCTCTTGCCTACTGACCTGCTACCTCCAGATTGTGCTTATTCATCTATGACCCTGGCTTATGATCCTGACTCTGCTTCTGCTCATCGCTCCAGTACCACTACTACTCCACTCTCCTGTGTATAACCTCGACTCATGGCTCTGACTCTGCTTACGGCTATCCACCTGGTACTTGGTTATCCTGCTGTCTGGTGTCTTCACGTTTGATCCAATTTCACCTGTGTCACAGCCCTCCCCAGCTCCAGCTTCCCGTGGTTTTTACATTGAGGAACCTGGCCTTGGGGCAGCAGAGAGAGTAAATCCGGCCCTGCCACTTTACCTCCCTATATTCTCTGTTTCCATCTCCAGAGGTGTGGGACAACTGTGGGTAAACACAAGGCAAATGTATCTCAAATGCCTGGGTATAATAGGGTTTAATAAAAGAGAGTTTATTCATCCATCTTTTTGTTACTGATCAACTCCACACAAGTTCAATCAATCAGGGAAAAGCATATACATTCCAGCAAACATTGAATCTTCATTCAGAAGGTCCATAAAATGCATCTTTGTATATGTTTTTGTTATCATTCTCAAAATCTAGAATGTGGTGTATTACAGAAGGCTCCTAAACCAGATTTAATACTAAACTCTAGGATAAAT
>NW_017306419.1:346435-348484 GCF_000935625.1 Nanorana parkeri
AGAGGACAGTGCGATCTACCAGTGATTGCTACGCGATCGACCTTGTGGGCACCGCTGATCTAGAAAATATAACCACCTGCGTTCTAAAACTTATTTAAATCTAAGAACAAAAATGTTTTATATATATATATTACACACAGTATATATATATTGTCTAAATACAAGAAGCATGTCTATTCCTTCTTGAACCTTGGTGTGCTATGTGTATTTCTTCCAGATTTGTACAGTAATCCAGGGTGAAACTTTTCCTTTATATAGGACCTTCCTGATCACTGCTGCTCTTTCCTTGTGTAGGAAGACTGGTCTTGTATCCACCCTCTCCTGTAGTTTTCTTCAGGCAGCATGTAGTAGGCGAGGCCTGCTGGGTCTCTAGGTTTGCAATGGCATTTAGCGCATACAAAGTGTATGTATATCCTTTGTGAGTATTGAGGAATATATTTAAATGAAAGCTCTGTGCCCGGAGTTCAGCTTAAAAGTGAATAAGTGCTTTGCTCATTAAAGTGACATTAAACCCTCAGATTTCTTAACATAAAACAATACTGTAATGTGTGCCTTACTGTAATCCATGGTTGTTTCCCTTCTCTTTGCTGCTCTTCCTTTTAAATTGTATCTCTTCTCATGCTCTGCAGAACTTCTGTTTTGCAGCAAACTGCCTTGTCTCAGGAATGGATACACGTTGTCTGTGTATACGTTTCTATAGGCTTGTAACCTGAGCCAGCACTACAAGAAGAGGCCCTGAGCTGAAAAGGGAAGTTCTCCCCAAGCATGAGAAGACATGAGGATTTAAAAGGAAGAGCAGCAAAGAGAAGGGAAACAACCATGGATTACAGTAAGGCACACATTACAGTATTGGTTTATGTTAAAAAATCTGAGGGTTTAATGTCACTTTAAGGAAAAAGCAACAAGTTCACTTTAAAACTGGCCTCCACCTACTTTCTTTAACTTCCTTGCCACTCCATTCTCCTGTTGGAGGTAAAAGCAAATCCCAGTGTAAGCCAGGGTTATATCTTATACAGGACTAGAGACAGTGCTGATGGCCCATACTGTGAGTCATATGCTTCTCCATACCTGAAACTACTACGCATTTCATTTTCTTCCCAGTGCCAAAGGGGGGAGTGGGCAGTGGGGATGTGAAGGAAAGGAGAATACATACTGTTGGGGGTGGGATTAAAGCAGAACCCTGTGGAAAATTATTAATAATCCTTGCAGTGGGGCTACCCCCTGTAAAGATTCCTGCGAGCCCGGTGGCGAGTGTTGGATCTCAGCTGCGGAGGTAAGTGGAAATGGTTCAAGAGGGAGGTTCACGTTAACACTTTAATTCAGTGAGTGCAGTCGGAACCCCTTACACATCATACACCATTTATCCTGGGAGCATTGAGTTGGATTTGTGTTGTATAGTCACACCCTCAATTATATAGCATTGGGGCCGTGTTGTGATTTGTAGTTCGATGCCTTAGTTGCTTCACTAAGGACCGAACTAGTCTATCTCATATGGTTGAGGAATTATCAGTCCAGGGTATATGGTGCAGCAGTGTTTGAGGAGAGAGCCAGTTATCTTCACTAAGCCCAATATGAGTTACATGCAGGTGACACCAACTATGGCTAAGCATTAATAATGAAGCAGATAGCAGAAGAGCAGAGAGGATGCAATATGATACTTCCCCACAAGGTGGCAGTACCAACACTTCCCCTGCATATAGTATGGCAGTTATATACTTGCTGTTTGGTGAGAGTCCAGTCAGGGGAAGTGTAACTGTTCCTTGGTGCTGGGGGTAGCTGGAGGCTGGATCGCTGGATCAATGGTTCCAGAGGCTGGTCAGGTGGATCAATGGTTCCAGAGGCTGGTCACAGGGTCTCTGCTCAAGTTGAGGGTTCCTAATAGCTTGCTCGACGTACTATTTTGCTAGAACGTCGAGCAAGTGTTCAGCCTCAGTTTAAATAGGCAGAGGCAATTGTTGGGGGCGGAGCCGGAGACGAGACCCGACCCGAGCGTCTCCTAGCAACGGGACGCCGCCGGGCCTCGTCCGTCGCGTCACACTGCCTGTGAGA
>NW_017306419.1:350651-426234 GCF_000935625.1 Nanorana parkeri
AAATCTGTATCTGTTCTCATGCTCTGCAGAACTTCTGTTTTGCAGCAGACTGCCTTGTCTCAGGAATGGATACACGGTGTCTGTGTATACGTTTCTATAGGCTTGTAACCTGAGCCAGCACTACAAGAAGAGGCCCTGAGCTGAAAAGGGAAGTTCTCCCCAAGCATGAGAAGACATGAGGATTTAAAAGGAAGAGCAGCAAAGAGAAGGGAAACTACCATGTATTACAGTAAGGCACACATTACAGTATTGGTTTATGTTAAAAAATCTGAGGGTTTAATGTCACTTTAAGGAAAAAGCAACAAGTTCACTTTAAAACTGGCCTCCACCTACTTTCTTTAACTTCCTTGCCACTCCATTCTCCTGTTGGAGGTAAAAGCAAATCCCAGTGTAAGCCAGGGTTATATCTTATACAGGACTAGAGACAGTGCTGATGGCCCATACTGTGAGTCATATGCTTCTCCATACCTGAAACTACTACGCATTTCATTTTCTTCCCAGTGCCAAAGGGGGGAGTGGGCAGTGGGGATGTGAAGGAAAGGAGAATACATACTGTTGGGGGTGGGATTAAAGCAGAACCCTGTGGAAAATTATTAATAATCCTTGCAGTGGGGCTACCCCCTGTAAAGATTCCTGCGAGCCCGGTGGCGAGTGTTGGATCTCAGCTGCGGAGGTAAGTGGAAATGGTTCAAGAGGGAGGTTCACGGTAACACTTTAATTCAGTGAGTGCAGTCGGAACCCCTTACACATCATACACCATTTATCCTGGGAGCATTGAGTTGGATTTGTGTTGTATAGTCACACCCTCAATTATATAGCATTGGGGCCGTGTTGTGATTTGTAGTTCGATGCCTTAGTTGCTTCACTAAGGACCGAACTAGTCTATCTCATATGGTTGAGGAATTATCAGTCCAGGGTATATGGTGCAGCAGTGTTTGAGGAGAGAGCCAGTTATCTTCACTAAGCCCAATATGAGTTACATGCAGGTGACACCAACTATGGCTAAGCATTAATAATGAAGCAGATAGCAGAAGAGCAGAGAGGATGCAATATGATACTTCCCCACAAGGTGGCAGTACCAACACTTCCCCTGCATATAGTATGGCAGTTATATACTTGCTGTTTGGTGAGAGTCCAGTCAGGGGAAGTGTAACTGTTCCTTGGTGCTGGGGGTAGCTGGAGGCTGGATCGCTGGATCAATGGTTCCAGAGGCTGGTCAGGTGGATCAATGGTTCCAGAGGCTGGTCACAGGGTCTCTGCTCAAGTTGAGGGTTCCTAATAGCTTGCTCGACGTACTATTTTGCTAGAACGTCGAGCAAGTGTTCAGCCCCAGTTTAAATAGGCAGAGGCAATTGTTGGGGGCAGAGCCGGAGACGAGACCCGACCCGAGCGTCTCCTAGCAACGGGACGCCGCCGGGCCTCGTCCGTCGCGTCACACTGCCTGTGAGAGGAGAGGAGGAGCGCTGTGGAACGGCCGCCCGTCACCTAGCAACTAGACGCCGATGACGGGGCCGTCCCTGCGCTGGCCTCAGAGTCCGGAACAGCCTGCGTTCCTGACACCCCCACACTGCAAGGGTTAAGTGTTAGTTTTGGTCTAGGGAGGAAAGTAGCTTAGGTATACTTACTGGATCCTCAGAGTCATCCAGCTGTGACAGCACTCCTTCCAGCCTGTCTCCTCCTCCATTGCAGAGATGGTATGTCCCTCGGTGTCCTCACATTCTTTACATAGTGTATAGAATGTGATGATTTATGGGACGTTAGACTGCTGCGGTGGTGGGGAGAGAGGCCCCAGTCTCAGACTAAGCTGGCTCAGAGGATCAGGTGAGTATAACTTTGTTAATTTCCTCCCTTGACCAAAATGAGCACTTAAGTCTTACAGTGAAGGGGTATCCCCACTGCAAGGGTTAATACAAATTTCCCTTGAGTTCTTCTTTAAAGCAAACCTGTTGCTTTGTCCTGAATTGGCAAAGCACAGGTTTGCTTTAAGCCTCCATCCTGGCAATCCGTATATTGCTCATGCTTCCAGTAGACTGCAGAGTAGGCAAAGGGTATAATCAGAATTTATTGGTATGTTCATCGTTAGAAGAAAGAAAAACTTGGATTTGTGGGGTTGAACACCTGACATGTACAACCAGCATCTAGGTATTACGTTGCTCTAGAAAACCAGGCCACGAGAAACAACAACAAGATTTTACAAGGCAGCAGATAGCATTGCCAATATGAAAAGAAAAACTATGGGGGCTGGGGTGTGGATATATGGTAAACCTAAAAAGTAAAACACTTGAGAGGGGGGCGTGGCCAACCACCGATGTGAGCGGACGTGTTTAGCTAGAGCTCCGTCCCAGACCCGCTATCTTTAAGCTAATAGCAGCCCTTACTTGACCGCACAATGAGGGACAAGAAGTCCAAGAAGTCGGGGAAAAAATCTTCGGCTTCTCAGAAGAGCCATTTCCCTTCCTCGATCAAGGGATACTTTGCATCCCCGATAAAGGGATACTTCGCATGCCACGAGCACCAGGACGGGGTTTCCTCGAGGCAAGATGGCGCCGGGCGCGCGTGACTCTCCGATCCACCAGCAGCAGCCCCCGGACTCTCAGATGGGTGACTATGCGCCAGACTCCCCTTCTTCAGCCTCGGTGGAGACACGGGCTTCTACACCCTATCGAGACGAGGAGACCAACCCGAGTCGGGCACATGACGCGGAGCCGACAGGCGGGGTGAGTGACTGGCCCGTCCGTGAGGCCGCTCCGGACGGACCAAGAAGTTGTCGGCTGCGTTTAGAGCATATGGTTAATGTGTTATCAAAATATGCTGTTGATAGGATTTGGCTTCCGGAGTATGGAATAGGAATAGTGAGAGGGGATGGGATGGTCACTGCTCTTTGTTGACTTACCTTATGGGAGTCGTGGACTGTCCCATCTCTCAGGCTGCTATTTTGCATTATCTTGAGTTAATCAAAAATATGATATAGCGGGTCGGGCGACCAGTTCTGGCTACTATTCGTTTCCTTACACCTACCTAGACCCTTCTCATATCTGACCCCCTGATATTAACACTGTTTCCCTACCAGAGTGTGGAGACGTATAGTATCCCACCAAATTTGGATTGTTATTCAATATGTTCGTATACTTATTGATCGATTGTATGTTTACTACAACGTTATGTGATAGTTTATTTTTAATGTTGATAGAATCTGACTCTCTATTTCAGTTACTTGCCTCCTCTTCTCTTTATGGTCCGAAGTCAACCAGATCCTCCTCAGCCTACTGGATGGTTACGAACTGCACCCTAACTTCCTTTCATTTCATATGCGACAGAGAGGTACCCATGGTACATGTACATACACAAAGCTTCATAACACCAACCGTGAGTACCACCTCGTCACCTTACAAAAATGATTGGGCCACAAACTTGTAAATTGCTCTCCCTCAATGTTAAGGGCCTCAACTCCCAAACCAAAAGAAACTTAGTCTATAGAGACCTGAAAGAGGCTAAAGCAGACGTGGTCTTTTTGCAGGAGACACACTATACTCCCCTTAATTCCTTTAAGTTCCTGTTTTCCCAATACCCTAGGTCATATGCTGCTTCTTCTCCAAACAAAAAGGCAGGGGTAGTTATTCTTTTTAAGGATTCTTGTCCATTTAAACCCGTCCATGTAATTGTGGATAAACAGGGAAGGTATGTGATCCTGTATGGAACATGGAATGCTGTACCAACTATAATTTGCAATGTGTATGCTCCTAACAATAACCAAATCCACTTCCTCCAAAGGGTGTTTTATAAATTTACAAAATGGGAATATACATATCTGGTAGTAGGTGGGGATTTCAACTTACCATGTTCAGTAGCATTTGATCACATGAACCTTTAGGGCAAACCCCCTCCTAGAAACACTCTCGATCAATCCAAACGATTTCGCCGCTTGCTCAGGCAGTATGCGCTCATGGATTCTTGGAGACTGTTACATCCCTCAGAGAAACGCTTTTCTTTTTTCTCTCCAGTTCACAATACCCACACCCGCCTAGATTACTTTTTTATAAACATGCCGGTACTTAGAAATACGTTAGGCACAGAAGTAGGGGTTATATCGTGGTCAGACCATGCTCCCATAGAACTGGTGGTTCAGATAGACCCTACCACCGTGAAGCGCTGTCATTGGAGACTAAATGATGGCCTCCTTAAAGATATTGAAGTGGAAAATGCGATTCAATCGTACTTTGCCATTAACTTGGGTTCTGTCTCGGACACCTCTATTCTATGGGAGGCCCACAAGGCTACAATTCGAGGCCATTGTATATCATTGGCATCCCGCCTTAAGAAAGATCGTCAACGTAAAGTTGATCAGCTGAAGCAGTCAATAATTGCAGAAGAACATAATTTGGCCTTTAAACCCACTAAAACTGTCCTGCGCCTACTCATTGACCTCCGGGCTCAACTACGCCATCTTCTTGTACATAAAACAGAACTGTCACTGCGCTACTTTAAGCAAAAATACTATGAAAAAGGCAAAAAGGCTCACTCCATCTTGGCTCGCAAACTTAAAGCGAAAATACAGTACCAGCATATGAAAAAATTTGGATGGCCTGGAATGACTTAGAACCTCTAGTCCTTTGAGAGAACCGGAAAGGCTCCAATTGGGGCACAATGGATTACTTACTCTAGAGTGTCTAATAGTTTATCTTTTGCTTGAATTATAGATTGGGAAGGTCAGCTTATCCCAGAGAGTTGTCTCATTTCTTTTCCTGCCGATTCAGTGCATTGGAGAAGGTTACAGAGGGGGTCGGAATCGGGAGGGGGTGATACGACTAAGTGTTTAAGTGCTTAGGGTTGATGAACGGACCAGAGGCAAGAGTGAACTGTAGAGAATCGGATTCTACTTTTGTATTGTTTATTGGTTGTATTTTTATAGCTATGTTGCCATAGTATTTTTAGGTATATATATGGATAAGTTTAATGAGACTTGTAAGCAATGCACCTACTTTTGCCAAAGAGTATTGGAAATCGCATTTATCTAAGAGATGTGTACCCTTGTGAGACCTAACGCTTTCTTTGAATGTACATGACACTGAATGTATGATATTCTTTTATATATCAATGTACATTATCTTATATTTTGTTATCTGATATTCTGTATCTGCTGAATTAAACAATAAAAACTGTTATTAAAAAAAAAAAAACACTTGAGAGAAGTGAAAATTTATTTTGCTTCATTTTTCTCATTCACATAAAGGTATGCCAACAGAACTGCAATCCACAAAAAAAGTACAAATTCCAAATGCTCTAAAGCCAGTATGGAGTCTAAACCCATTTACAGGGCATCATTTGTCCAGCAGGTATCCGTAGCCCTACCTAATATAGCTAAGATTAATTGTCCTGTAAAACTGATGTTTTTTTTAAGTGCCATTCAAGAATCTCGGTGAAGATTAAAAATGGCTTCTAGTGAAAGTAATTACCTGTCAGACCTGCAGCTTGTTTGCCAGTGTAAAACTGCTTAGCTAGTGGTAAGAAAATATCTTCAAGAGCCACTAGCCATGACCTCTGCAAGTCAAAGGTCAGATTTTATATTACTGCTTTAAAAGTAATCGAGTTCATATCTACACATCTCAGAGCTACAGGCTATGACTTACAAGTCATTTATAAAAATAAAAGGAAGCTTTATACTGTGTGTGTATGAGATAAGAAGCCACAAAACCCTGACCCAGTATTAGGGTGATACTCTTTTAGAGGATAGGTTAGCAATGCCTATAGCAAACAAACTCTGACATTTTAACAATTTGAACCCAAATTGGCCCATTAATACCTATCCATTTTAACACACATTAACAAGTGTCTGTTGCTGGTAATGGTGCTAGTTCCCACCTATGTGGTGCATGCATGTGCATTGGTTCAATTTTTAATGTGCTTGCCATGTGTTACAGGGCCTATTGATGTGAATGGTAGCACACATTAACACGTGACCATCCACTTAAAAACAAAGATGTATACATGCTTAGCACTATAAAAGTTATGCAAAATTGCAAAAAAAGACAGAAAAAGCTATGTGTGCCATTGATTCTGCTTTCTTTGTATTGAATCACATCAACACATGATGATGCACCTGTCCAATGCAATATATAAAGTGCAGTATGTAACAGATGCATAGATGACTTATACTGGAATTAGAGCTTTTCATCCAGCACCAGATCAAAGGTGTCAGTTACTACCCTGTCTGGGCACCTCATGTTTGGATTGCTCTTTAGCTATGGCTCTACCTTTGGTTTTGCATCTGCCTACCTTGAACCTTCAGCTTTATTACTGACCATATGTGCCTGCTGCCTGCCCTGACCTTCAGCCTGTCTTACTCCGCAAAATTCTGATCATTTTGTTCTACCTGCAAGTCAGCTGTCACTGTTTGTAAATCTGAGTGTTGTGCTCTGCTGTAGTCAGCAGCAACATATCCACACCTTCAGGGACTCTGGAGAAGACCTAAGGCTTCAGAAATGTGCCATGGTGAAAGCCTTTTGCGCTGCTGGTGACACAGAGAGTATACTGCACCCCTTGACAGTGGTCCAATGTCTGTAATATTTTCAGAATTGCTGATCTGGTATGAACAGGTATGCAGATCAGGACTTCACTGCCTATACTTTTGTACTAGGTCAGTGACTTCAGTGAGAGAAACACGGGCATTTTAACAGGGAGGTCAGCAATGGTAGCCTACATATTTCTCTCAGTACTGATCTCCTGTAAGCTAGCATTAAGTCTAGCAGTCTGTCTTCCTGATTTAACTTTAGTTTGAAGCAGACTGCCTGATCTTAGTCATAAGTGTGCATGACCAAATTTTAAAGATATGTTCTTTTGGTGTAGGTGGCAAATGTGTGGATAATGTAATGGATAACAGAAAGGGTCACTCAATGACCATGCATACTCAAACAAGGGCCCCACATGACCGTATTTGTTTTGCTTCTATTCAGTATACAAGTGGATAAAAATTAGATGTTGTGAATGTGTGAAAAATGTTTTCCTATCTGCTTAAATGAAGCTGAACGAATTTAGGGCAAACAGATGAATATATGCACAATTGAAATTCTTATATTGTAGTTGTTTATCTACCAAAAGATTTGTATCTCTGGCCATGCAGTCCTGAGATTTACACAGCCCTACTAGATAGCACAGATATACATTTTATTTCATAATGCAGATTAGCAATTAAGCTAGGTAACCTCCCTGCGCCCAGCCTTTGATAGTACAGCAAAAGATCAGCATCAGTCTTTCCTACCGTTCGATCTGCTCTCTCCTCCCGTCAGCATGTGCCTTGTCAGAACATTTGTACCCATGACATTTGACTGTTGCACAATGCTTTCCCTCCCTCTTCTAGGCTAAGGGTTGCTGTGCAAGGATTAATACCACGTCTGTGCTGTCACAATAATTGCATAAAAATATGACACAGTGCATAGCAACAGTTACTATTCGCATAGCAACAGTTACTATTCGCATCAATGTGAAATGAGAATCACATAGTTAATTTTCCTTAAGCCATTATCTTTGGTAGTATAGCTGGTTAATATACTGACATCTTGTGGTTGTTTTGGTTATTGCATCATGTTTTTCGGCATTCCCTCTCTTTGTGTGTAATGTACCGCCCTTCTTCATGACTTGTAGTTCCTGTCATCAAAATGGCTGACTGTAACATGGGCACATATTAATCTGCTTGCTTGCTTACTTGGAAACATTACCATATCTGCCCTTCAAATACCATCTGTTCATTCATCTGATGTATCCTGTTGTCTGCTGAAACCCTGCTGCATTCAAATAAGGCACTTTGTGGATGAAAAGGTATTTGGTGAGCTCAGCTATCTGATAAGTATTGTCCGCAGTAATCACTGATTATATCTGCTTATACAGGCCAATCATAGAGGTGTCAGCAAGGGTAAATCGCTAACACAACAATCAGAGTCAGAAAAAAGTAGGTACACTTTTTGCTTTTAAAAACTGAATTAATTGGTGTATTTTTATATCTTCATGTAGTTATGCTTTAATACCTAGATTTCTTATAACAATTTATTTTCAATAGAAAAGCTCTTTTTCCAAGATTAATGAAGAATTACATTAGCATGCCTGTGCACTAGTGCTTTAACACGTTAATTATTTAATGCAATTTGCATTAAATAGAGACGAACATGTTTCATAAGTGATGGTGGTTTGTGTTGTTCCATTATCCACTTGTCCAGGACCTGCTATGAACAAAGGTGAAACAAATGTGGGCAAGCACACTGAAAGTCTGGCCTTGATCTGTATATATGTTTTTACTTCATTTTCAGACAACCTAAAGCAGGACCCCTTATTTATTGGTACACGCATTTTTCGTAATATGTCTAGTCTTGCAGCTTATATCTTCCATAGAATAAGGTCAATGCAGATATTATGGTAAATGAATTGTATAGATCAGATAAGAATTGACCATTTGTGACTTCCGCACACTTGACAGCACTGGTTATTGCTTAGAAACGTATAATAAAATCATGGCCTTCCCCTCTGTCTTTTTTAGCTTGTTGCAACTCATACTAACTAATGGTGGGAGTGACAGAAAGCCTCCCTTATGACCATTCCCGCACCAGCTGCCTTTCAGTCCCAATGTCCTTTGTTACTAGAACACTAAAAATAATTGAAGTACAGATGTTGCATTTTAGCTCAGTGCCAGATCAGTCAGAAAGGATCTCACAAGGCGTATGATGAGGATATGTAGGAATTGCTGTCTGTGAAGAGTTTCTGGGTTCATCAAGCAAAGAGCTCACACAGATTCTAGAAGAAAAGACATGACTGAAAGGCAGTGTAATCACATATCTAACTAAAAAGTTACCAATTTCTGAAATGAAGGGAAAAAAATGACAGTCAAATGCCAGACATGGAATCTTCAGTATCTTCCTGCATGATTACTCAAAAGGAGCGAGGAGCAAAATCATTTCTGAACACACAATGAATAATACACCTCTAGTACACAATGAAAAATAGTTATGAGACACACATGAAGGCGGCACAAAACAAACTCCAATAAAACTCTATATGCAGTTTAAGTGAACCTGTTCAATGTAACATCTAAAGTAAACTCAGCTCCATAGAGCAGGCAGCTCGAGGTCCCTGAATCATTGAGTTCCCCCAAGATCCTCGAGGTCCCTGTTTGCATCCCTAAGTTCCCCCCAAAGTCAGTCAGGTCCCTGCTTGCATCCTTGAGTTTCCCTAGGATACTACAGAATCGCTGCTTGCACCCTTGAGTTCCTCCAAGAGCCTCAAAACTAGGGGTATTACATTATGCAAATATCATCAAACACCTTCTCTCCATTTCTGACCCTCCTAATCCTGCCGCCTGAGCCTATCTATTGGCCAATGGGGACTGGTTACAACCCGTCGGGTTTTACTGCTATCAGAGGCTCTGCCTGAGAGATTTCTCCTCACTTTCCCTTGTGTGAACAAACTTTTATCAGACCAAGAGTATAGAAGTGTAAATGGTGCACAGGGAGGTGTGAGGTTGCTGAAGGCTTCAAATGTTAAGCTGCATTATTGAATTGTGTTCTGAGGACAATGGAATGGCACCAAGAGAGAACCAGAACTTCTCAAATCATTTGTCAGAAACAGGAGATCTGTAACTGTTTTAAAGCCTGTGCTTCCAACTCAGAATAAGTTAGTGCCAGGGTAATGGGTTATGATAAGTGGATGTATGTTGTTGCACTCCTTACTGGTTCCGTAGATATCATGTGTATACAGGTGGGTGCTTGTAGTGACCATGGACGGTGCCGTGAAGAGTATACAAATATAAAGGATGTCACCAGCACACCATTTGAACTGATCACAAGTCCATTTTAATGAAAACTTGCCATTCAATTGCAAGCACTTTCGGGGCCTCACAGGGTCCCCTTCATCAGGCTCAGAATGACCTCAGAAGGGTCATGGGTTAGGAACTTATGCTGCGTTCTGGGATTCCTGCGTCAAGAACCTGCGGCAGGAATCCCACGTGTCCCCATTCAGATGCGGATGCTGTACTGCTGTAGTGAAGGTAATGACAGTGTGACAATCAAAGTTCCATAAGGGATCTATCCTAAACTGAATGTAATGGTAACATGTACAATTACATGCGGTGTGCCACCAACAGATATGGCCGATGTCACCCTGGCATTAACGTCAATGGGTACAGAGGCTGCATCTGAACAGGGACACCTGGCATTCTGACTGTAAGAATCCATAGGTCAACATTTTAGTCCCTTATTAACCCCTAGTAAACCCCAATTTATTTTGATTCCCTTCTTTCCTTAGTTATTTTTTTTTATTTTTGCTGATTTTTTTTAATTTAGTGGTTGTATGTAAACTCTTTATATTTGCATTGTGTTTGTTGTGCCAAATAAAACAATAAAAAATAATTTGTTCTAGAAACCTGATTTTAGCATCTCTATAAAAGGGACAAATTGACCCTCGCAGTTAAAATGTTACTTAACCTTTTCAAATCTTATTAATGCTTTCATTCCCTCAGATTTTTTTTGCTTTTTTTGTAGTGCCAAATTAAAGAACTTGGGGGGCACACTTTGGCCTCCTTGCCATGGTGCCAGAGGACCTTATCCCAGGACTGGATGTGTGAAAAAGCTGTAAAAATCTCAGACTGGATGGACAGAAATAAAAATCCTTTTGCAGGTAAACAAGTCCCTTTAATGTATTTCAGCTGTTTTCCAACACTTGGCACCACTAAAGGTTCTAAAATAGGCACATGCTAACAGAAGGAGAGAACAAAGAGATGTGAGAAATGCTGCTTCTGCCCCTTCACTGGACAACCACAAGCCGGGAGCAAGAAAGTTGCCTAACTTTATTTCTAATCTGTAGTAGAAAAGATTAAAGTCACCAGCCCAACTGTGCTCTCTAGCAGGGCTGTGTAAACCTCAGAACTGGATAGATAGAAATACAAATCATTTGGCAAGTTAAAACGTCTCCTTTACATGTTATCTGTGTGCAAATAGCTTTTTTACTGGAGTTTAGCTTTACGTTTTCAGGGTTCAAGTAGGGGTAGGGTTAAGAGTTAGGATGTGCTTTAGTGTAAGGGACATTCAGTAAGCTTTTGGATTTTCACTTGTTCTCAGAGCTCAAAGACCCAAGCAAAGAATGACTGCACTGGGCACCAAGAACACGCGTACCAGAACCTGGAGCAGAGAAATGTTATCTAAGAAGATAAGCTGCAGCACTTACTGTGATGAACATTAGAAGTAATAACGGGGGTGATTACAGTAATCAAATCAATAGAAGGATAGATAAATAGAAATGAATTGTATGTGGAAACACAAGGTCTAAAGCAATATGAATTGTTTTCACGCGTCTGTTCTGAATACCTGCTTACAGCTTCATAACATATATTACTTTTTCTCATGTATTAAGTGTTCTTATATCTGTATTTTGACATTCACTACTAAACCTGCAATAAGTACCTTAAAGTTGAACTTTCATTTGAATATATTCCTCTATAGATGCAAATAATATAAATCTACTTTACGTGCACCAAATACCTTTGCAAAGTAGCAGTGACATCATCACTGTGCTGTACATAGCCTGTGCAGAAAGCAGCGCTCAGGGAAGGGCCCATTAGGCCCCACCCACTACATGCAGCATGAGGAAAATACATGAGGGGGCGGATACAAGACCAGTAATCCTGCACAAGGAGAGAGAGCAGCAGTGACTGGACTTTATTACAGGAAGTTTCTGTACAGAGGCAAAGTTTCATGCTGATTTACTGTACAGATCTGGAAGAAATACACAAAGCACTCCGATATTCAAATAAGGATACACATGTTTCTTGTATGTAGAAAATATTTGATTACCCTAGAATTCAGCGTTAACAATTGCTGAGCATATTCTCACGTGTAGTACACTAAGGTTAGAAGCAGTTGAGGTCGGACTGTAAAACCAGCCAATTTGTTTTATTTTTAAATATACGTCCTTAGCATCAATATTTCAGAAAATCAATCCACTGTTAACACCAGCCATCCTGGTTCAACAGAGCACATCTAATGATCAATTCTGTTTTAATATTCCATATCCCCAAAAGTCTTATAATAATTCTAATCAGCCAATTCATACAGAAAAGTCTGCAGAGCAATGAACCCTATAGATTTTCCTCACAGAAAGTACAAGATAGACAGAGGTAATATCTCAAGCTGCTTGAAGTCACTCTGTGCCCACTTTGTGGGTTCCCGTTATTGCCTGGAGTAAGTGATATTACGTTTTTAAATAATTATTTTTGAGAGGTTTTCATAAAACTGTGGCTCTGGAGATCTCCAGCTTCTTACAGTAACAGTGTCATTAAAAGTAGCTCCAACTCTTTACACCATGTTTAAAAAAGTGACACTGAACTCAGGTGTTATAGCTTAAAAATGTATTCAAGCAACTAAAGTATTAACAATACTGGGCCTTATATGTGCATCACTCAGCTGTAGATCCTCAAATCATCTCTGAATTGGTGCTGACACTGTCCTTCCTTCTGGAGGTTGGCTACTTTTGACCCCATTGTTCCCTGTGTGTTGTAAAGTAGCCACCATTCTAAGCTCACATCTGTGATGGACTACAATCTCAGTACAAATTAGTAAACTAAACTTGAGATTGTATTCCATCACGGGAGTGAGCTTGGAGCGGAGCCTATACCAGGACCCAAGGAGAGGCTTTTTTTTAACCAAAATTAAAAACAAATACCAATTGCCATATCATGTGAAGCGCACAAACAAAAATTAAAGGAGAACTATGGGTTTAAGGCTTTTTCCCCATAGTTCTCCTTAGGGTAACGGGAGGACACAAACTAGCGTCCTCCCGTCACCCTAGGCTCAGTATACCGCGAGCTGTGGCTCGCGGTATACTGAGACGCCGCAGCTGAAGCGGATCCCGACAATTGTGCCGGCATCCGCCCAGCTGCGTGACTGACAGCTGGCTCTGCCTATCTAGAGGCAGAGCCAGCTGTACCCGCCCACCCCCCCGTCCGTTCCACCAGTCAGCACTGGCGGATGGGAGCGGGGAGGGGGGAATTCAGCCCCTCCACTGTCACGGCAGAGAGCCGTGACAGGATTGAGAGGTGAGCGAACACCGGTATGTGTTCGCTCACCTCCCGATCTACTGAGCCGACCTGTGACAGTCTCATTGTCACAGGTCGGCTAGAACTATGAGGTGAGTGAAAAGCACTCACCTCATAGTTCTCCTTTAATGCAACTCTGTATTCATAACATATCACTGGGTGGGAGGGCATCATGGTGTGCACATGAGAACCATTGCAGGATGTTGCTTTCATTACTAAAAAAATCATCACATATGTGTCTGTGTTGTCAATTATAGTTGGTTGCTATAACCTGCCTATGACCTGCTGGTATTGCACTTGGACACAAAGTGAAGTGAAGGCCTATCCCAAACATGCACACAAACAAATTTGGACCTGAAGTTTAGGGAACACTGTTCTACAGCTTGCCCCCAAGCAAAAAGTGAGTAATTGCGGTGGGAAAGGCATTCTCATCCAGGCTCAGGACTCTTCTAATCTCCAACCACAAAGGATGAAAGGGTGGCCAGTATTTATTGTTGCTGCTATGAACAGGGATCAGCAGACACTTTCTCATTCAGGCTAGTAAACTAATGAGGTTTCATAAGGGTATGTATATATCATTTAATCAGAGGGGCAACATCACAGAAGTGTGCCTGCGGTAAGAAATTGGGAACTGCGGCTCTAAAGTTAAACCCCTAAAAATCAGCTAACAAGTTGAAAACTTTGAGCCACCTCAAATTCTTAGATTCTTCATTTCAGTTAGGGCAGTCAAGAGTACAGAAACCAATATCTAAAAGAAATTTGGTTTTACTTAGTCATGGTCAGTGAGAAAGCTGTGTTAAATGGTTCTGGGGTTCATGCTACTGCAGGAGACATCTAAGGAGAAGGATTTCCTTACTTTTCACTGTAAACTCCTTTAACACAACCAACACATTTTTGTAAGCGCAAGTGATGATGGTCACCTATACCAACCTGATTTTACCAGTGCACATACAGTGAACTAATATTTCTATTTCAGCAGATTCTAGAGAACTAAACCACCTAACATTTTGTTATGTCTCAAGGACTTGAATGGTTACATATGTGTGCTTGTGGTCCTGGGTCTGCCCACATTCTGTGGCTGTTATCAGGGGTTGTCCCCAGGGGCGTATCTGCCGCGAGGCAAACAAGGCGTTTGCCTACCCTGTTAAAATGTTTTATTTTATATAATGAAAAAGAAAAACAGGAGAGGAGTGGGAACACCTAAAGCTTTCAGGTGGATAGGAATGTATTTGGGAATTATAGCAAGAAGGTCTTGTTGTTAAGAGTACCCAAGACTTAGAGGAAACCTGGGGCTGACTGAGCCCACCAAGCTTTACCTATTAGTAAAATAACAGTTATTAATAGATGGACATTTATAATGAACATCTAATTGGTTGCTATAGAATACACTTCCACTTTCATTTTCTTAAAGGTTTTATCCATTACTACGTATGTTCTACACTAAAACATTAAACTGATTTAAGTATTAAATATACTCTGTACTAAGCTCAGTCCGCTGACTGCCAGTAAGAAAGAGGTGTCTAAAATATGTTACAAATGACATTGTCGAGAGAAAGGATGTCAATATGATGCATTAGGGCACCTTTTCTCTCCATATAACTGTGACCATAACATTTCATAACTTCCAATAGGTTGTCACCACTAATATAATGAAATGTATTACAGCCCTGAGACACCAAACTGCTCTTATTATCCCACAACTTACTTTGATTCTCAGGGTCACAGACACTGAGACACAGCAAAAAGATTGTGACAATTACTTCCAGTATAAGAAACTGGACAATTTGACAATTTTTTCATTTAATAAACTGACAGTGATATTTGTCTAAAATTACTTGAGGGGATTTATCTTAATAGTTTCATTCTTGCATGATTTCTGCATGCCACCTTGGTACATTGGATCACCAGTTTTTGTTGATTAACAAACCTCAATGAGTAATTAGAGAATTTTTCTGAAACAATGTCTTGTCCCATATATGAAAACTTCACCAGTAACTGCACAACACATGTCTGCCCTGCTTCTGTAGTTTAATATATTTCAGTGTTTTATTCACAGTGATTTGACTATATTCCAGGAAACCATGTTTTAACTATGTTTGATTAAAAACGGCCCCTTGGGGAAATTTAAACTCTTTTTTAACATCTATAAAGATCAACAGAATGGCCACAGGGCCAATAAAAATTACATGAACACATAAAATTTGAAGTTAGTAAGACCAGGTTTAGTGATCTGGTCAAAGCCAGATGTTATACTACAGAGATATTGGGTAAGAGTATGGTGGCTAAGTGGGTATCACTATTTGGTAGTACAAAAACAAATACCAATTGCCATATCATGTGAAGTGCACAAACAGAAATGAATGCAACTCTGTATTCATAACACATCACTGGGTGGAAGGGCATCATGGTGTGCACATGAGAACCATTGCAGGATGTTGCTTTCAACAGAATGGCCACAGGGCCAATAACAATTACATGGACACATAACATTTGAAGTTAGTAAGACCAGGTTTAGTGATCTGGTCAAAGCCAGATGTTATACTACAAAGGTATTGGGTAAGAGTATGGTGGCTAAGTGGGTATCACATATTAGTACAAAAACAAATACCAATTGCCATATGATGTGAAGTGCACAAACAGAAATTAACTCCCACTCTCCTCTTTTCCATAACATTATGTAGAGGCATTCTGTTGTTCTAAACACTCTTCCTTATAGTATTGTTTGAGATAAAATTGCAGACTATACAGAAAAGAATTTTATTTCTGCCAAGATCAACAGATATTATTTTGCACTTAAACATATAGCGAAGTACTTTAAATTGTATACTTAACAAACCAAAAGAGAAAAGAAATACATTGTTAGGGTGTGCATACACTTTAAGTGCTAAATGAAAGGATCTATCTGCTATAATACCATGATCAGTCCCATGGCTGTAATCAGAGAAAAAATGCTGGACAATAAGCCAATCAGATGAGCAAGAAATTATACGTCTGTGAGTGTGTGTACAGAACACTTGGGCCAGTGTCATGGTTATAAGGAAGCAACATTAGAACTTTTGGCAGTTCTCAAAAATTAGATGTAGATTGAAAAATACACATGATTTTTAACATTGATAAATTTAAAAAAATGTTTTTTTTTTAATATACAGTTTATATAAATTACTTTTATGAAAGTAGACACATTAGCACATTGCTTAGAGATTTTATTTATATATTTTGGATTTATAACCCTCATAGTTAGGATGAGCAGCACCAAAACAACATAAGGAAACTCAAGTTTCGAGAACAATCTGAAGCAGTCTGTATGTGTCACACCTACTATTGTAACAAAGTGAAAATGCTGTATGTAAAAAGTTCAATATTTTCAAAGCCTTAAACAAGAGTGCATAAAATATAAGACATTTTAGAGTAAAAGCTTCTTGATATGTTTCAAACGATTGATCTCCATAGTGCTCAGAAGTGGTTAGTGCCAATTCTGGAGAAATAGCACATGTTGTATAATCCAAAATGGTCTCTTAAAGCCTGAACACTGTACTGTATGAAATCAAATTTAGTTACCCCATATACGTCACATAATGGCACATCCGCAAGATAGATTTTCATTATGAGATTCATTTTCGACTTATACTTGTAAAATAGATTTGTGGATGCTCAGATTTTGTGATGCAGTTATTGCTTTTCAGAAGACAAATTGCTACAAAGGCAAGGAATAGATTTTACAAACAATTTTCATTTCACCAAACTGGAGTTTCTTATAATTAAACACGGCAGGGGAAGAAAAGCCTAATTGTACTGCAAAGGCTTGAGAGCCTCCTGGGACACGTATTTATTTGCCAATGCAAAACATAACCCCTTAATTCAAAATACAGAAAATATCCAGCCCAGCATATTAGAGACTTTTAATCCAGATGATATAAGGGTCAGAAAAATTCAGGGCAAAGATTTATTTTTGTGAAATTTTGAAAATCTTTTGGAGACTTTATGCAAGCACCATTGATTAATCCCTCTTGCATTTGTTAGCCAGAAGAACCCCTGTGTGTTAAACACCCTCTATTCTAGTTTCACTTTAACACTAAGGGTTTGATTTCCCTGACTTGGGGACAGAGCACCACCCACTTGGGACTAGAAAGTGTGCCCATTCCAGAATGGACAATGTTGGGAATATTAATAATAATTTTCAAGAACTGTTTTAGTTGGTAAACTGTGGTGCCTAGGGTGCAAGATGTGGAGTGCCTAGGGTGAAAGATCAGTCATAAAAAGGGGGTAGCCCAGGGATCATGGTATGTGAGTGGAGGGAGGAGCAAGGGCACAGTTGTGGTGGCTGCTGTAGGTTTCACACAGGAGCATAGCGATAGTGGGAAGTCAGGAACAGGCAGGAGAGTAGAGTGCAGCAGCGGGAGATAAGGACATTTGGTAGCGGGAGAGAATAGTGTTAGCTGGTAGAACAGAGGTATGCAGGGGGGTTGGCTCCCAGGGATTTGTCAACTGGCCTGGAGAGAGGCATGTGAGGTGGTGAGGTTTGTAAAATGAGGAGACTGGTTTCTTGGTGTTAGGCACAGTGTTGGCTCGTGTGGTAGTGAGAGTATTAATCGCTGACTTGGTGGCAAGTAGTCAGAGCAGGTGTTGTGGTGATGCGGTGGTAATGAGATTGGGTAGCCCCTAGCATGGTAGTGGTAAGAGTGGGCAATTGCTGAAGCAGATTCTGGTCTGGCACAGTGGTAATGTGAGGGGGGTGTTGTTGGTGGCTGGCGTAGGGGTGGTGAGGACGTAGAAGAGTGTGGCTGGAACGGTGGTATGAGGGGAGTTGGGTGGTCTGGCACAGTAGTGTTGTGAGCTGGGGGGATGTGATTGTGACATCACCATGCACAGCCTGCTTTTCACTGGAGCAACCTCTATCCCCCTTGATTTTTTTCTAAATATGCACACACGTTTTTTTTTTTACAACCCCTCGCCTATTAGCCTTGAAATGGACAGAACCAATTTTCAACACTTACTCCTCCCCCCACCCCCCCTCCCCAGTGACTTCAGTGGGGGTTCGGAATAAAGTTTGCCACTTCCAGAATTTGCGATGAGTTGAATGAGTGGCCCTTGATTTGAATCCAGGTCAATTTGCTCATCAGTAGTTTTAAATTAGACCAGATCTGAACAAAAAGTAATAGTCAATGTGCATTACTACATATTAACAAATACATATAAATGTTACACTAAAAATGTTTTTGGACATTTTAACATACTGATAAGATTAATTATAGCTATTTTGTTAATATTTCTGGATTTTATGGACATCAACATGACTGTTTTCACTACTGTGAAGAATTTGAACACTAGCTGATGCAAATCCTGTCTCCCATCAAAAGAATAACAGCTGATGTTGTAGTTCCGATGGTCGCCAATAAAATGCATTGAATGCTGTCATTGTGTTTTCATTCAGTAGCTTAGGGGACCGTTTTCTTTTGCAATGGTTTTGAGTAATAGGAAATAAAGCAGTTGGGTTAAAGACCATAATTATCCTTTTAGGGAACATAGTGTTGTGATATGTTTTGGTTTATATACTTTACCTTATGTGCTGCTTTGTTGCTAGAAGCATATATTCATGCAAATTTGGTATTTACATAATGCAATTCTAGTTAATTTTTCATTTTTGGATATTGTATTGACTCTGTTAATTAGTAAAACTCATAGTGCTTTCTGCCTTTGCTTTTTGCAATTAGAACCCTTGCTGTTTTAGACTACTAATTATGAAGGCCAGATTTCCAGTTGCAATACTGTTTGTGATAAATATTGAATTTAAAGTAGTATTAATCCAGATAAACCAGTTCCGGGCGGCTGTAGTAAAAAAACGGCCGGCCCGGAGCTCTCTAGATCGGAGCGGGCGTCTTTAGAGTGGGAAACGGCCGAAATTTAAAAACAGGCAGCGGTGCCTGTTACCATACAAGCAATCCTCCGACTGAAGAGCCGGCGGATCGCGTGTATGGGGTGCCGATCGTTTCCCCTCCCTCCGTGGCCACCCCCCCGCCATAGTTGCGCTGATCCCGGGCTCTGCTGTGCCCGGTGCAAGCCCGGGATCAGCAGGTCGCCTGTGTCACGGGATCAGAGGGAGCTACACGAGCTCCCTCCGGTCCCCTCTCCTCTGCAAGAATGCGGAAGTGTTGTATAATACATCACTTCCGCATTCTTGTGTCACTCTCCAGCTTCAGAAGCTGCAAAGAAGCTGATGGAGCAGATCTGTGCTTCATCAGCTTCTTTTGGGGGGTCCTAGGTGACATTAGGGGTCTTGGAGACCCCTGATGTCTCCATAAAGAGGACCTGTCACATATTTTGCTATCACATAGGGAGTTTTTATTAGCCTCGTATGCGATAGCAATAAAGTTTAGTAAAAAAAAAAGGAAAACAAATTTTAAGTCCCCCCCCCAAAAAAAAGGTAAAGTAACACAAACATTTTTTGTATTTTTTTTTATTCTTTTTTAAGTCCCCACCCATACATGCACGCATGCAAACATGCGTCGGGGCGCATACGTGCAAAAGCGACGATTGCGCCCATTACGCCGCACATGTTACATATCGCCGCGAAAGTCGCAGTGAGAGCAATAAGTCTAGGGCCATCAATCACTGATAACACTAAACTGATGAGCGGTAAAAGCTTTTAAAGTACGCCTATGGGCAATTTTGGGTTTGGTAGTTTTCTGCGATTTCGCGGGTGCGCGCAATTTTAAAGGTTGACATGTATGGTGTCTATTTATCCGACGTGACCCGATCTTTTATATTTTACCAAAAAACTGGGTAATAATAAGTGTTTCCTAACATAATGTAAAAAAAACCTTTTTTTTTCAAAATTTTCTTTAATTTTTCCTAATTATAGTAAAAAATAAAAACCCCAGTGGTGATTAAATACCACCAAAATAAAGCTCTATCTGTCCCCAAAAAATGGTATAAAATTCATTTCAGTACAGCGTTGTATGACGGAATAAACAGTCAAAGTACCGCAGCGCTGAATACTGAAAAATGGCCTGGCCAGGAAGGGGGTCTAAACACCTGGTCTTGAAGTGGTTAAACAAATATACATTGTCCAGCAAAGCATTGCTTTATATTTTTGCCCAAATTCACAATTATCATGTTTCAGAGCAACTGCTTTCAAGTCTCACAGCTGAGCTTCCCTGAACATCCTGTCCAGCACAAGATCACAAGGGGAAGAGCAGACTCCAGAAACTGTTCATCTACTAGCTTGGAGAAGAGAGGAGGGAGGAGAGGGTGCCATGGGGGAAGGGAAGTAACTTGATTTTCTGTGTCTGTGTGTTTGTGGAGACATAGACAGCTTACTAGCACACACAAGGGTGACTTCATAGCACTCTGCCTGAGAAAGGAGTCACTCTAAAACAGGAAGTCAAGACCAGTGCTTAGGAAACCAGCTGATTCTGCAGGAAACTACTACTTTTAAACATTAAGAAGCAGCATCCACTGTAAGTGCTTTAATTAGCATTGAAACAGTCCTTTTGACTTTACTATCACCTTAAGTACTGTAATCTTAAAGGGCCAGTCCATCCAAAACTAATTTTTAGGTCTTGGCAGCAGGATGCGGAGAGTTAAACTAAGGCCCTAAACACACACTGGCATTGTTTTATCTTATCTTGCAAATGATAGTCTGGATCGGATTCACTGCACTACTTGGCATCCCACAGTAATACATACATGGCATAGTTTCCATGTACTGTATGCATTTATGTGGGATTTGGTTTAGAAAAATGCAACCTGCAGCTTTTTCAGTTTCCTTATGGTTGATGGCCCAGCATACAAAATACATATATAGGCTAGAAGAAAAACACTTTTGTTTCCTATATATGCAAGGGGGGAAATCGACCCTTCAACTGGGCTTTAAGAATCCCTGACTAAGTCTCACATTCCTTTTTTCTTTTATACTCTTGCACCTTTGATGTTATGATTTTTGAATGATTTTTGCATGAAATAAATTTAACTTTTACTGGAAATGTGATGCCTACTTTTACGCTGTTCGAGTTGAGCAACAGCCACAACCAAGCATGCAAAATTATAATTCTATTAGTATCAATATTATCATTAAATCAAATAGAGTTCAGTGAATAGGTGGGGTTCAGTTTGAGGGGATTTCGTCAAACCCACCATGAAGTCTAAATTGCAAACTTAAAACCAAACCTGAAGTCTATGGGAGGAAATCTTGAAAATCAATTTTGGTTGTTTTCCAAGATAAAATGCAAAGTATTGGCAAAAATTGCACGGTGACGGTGAACTGGGCACTGCCAAGGAGGACATGTACTAATGCAAAAAAAATAAAATAAAAATACTGTACAGCGCAGAGACGGTCCACCTGTTAATGCGATTTTCGAAAGTAATATGGGAAAAACATCAGCCCCTTAAGCTTACTTGCTTACGATATCCTTTAAGCTGTATGTGGTATTATGGAACAGTGCACTTCACAGGGACAGCATCATTGACACATTCTGGCATCACATATTTTGCATCTGTAATTGATTTTTTTTTTACTGTCACATTACTGCTTGGTTTAAATACAACAGCGGCAACCCAATCTGATTTATTAAAACTTGAAAAAAAAAGTGTTTTTTTAGATAGTTTTGGCAGCAACACCTTTTATCCAGCCACGGTAATAGGCCTGAATTGAACAAGGGAAATAGGCCACAACAGATCTAAAAGCTATCAGAAAATAGGAAACTAAAGCAACACAAAAGTTTAAAGGGTATTTTCCCATTTGCAGCCATACTGAGATAACACTTAATTTTTATTTGTTACATGATCTTATTTTTATAGAATAACTTAAAAAATATTTGAAAATTGCCACTTACATTTTACTAGCTCTTTTCTAAAAATTACAAAACTGAATATTTATCATATTAACCCTATCTTTACTGTGCTGAAAGAAGTTAATGTTTATTATAATTAACCCTATCTTTACTATGCTGGCAGATCTCATTATCAGTTGTAAAGCAGTCTTTGTATGAAGCCAGAATCACTTTGAAATAAAGTGGCTTGCAGTCTGCCAAAAGACCAAACAAAACAAATAAAAGGTAAGAAATATTTGTTTAAATTAATATAGTAGGTATGTTGTACAAAAAGAAAAACATAATTAACATACTGAATAGTTGAGTTTTTTTGCACAATTTGACTTACAAAGGGGAAATGCATCTTGATAGTATAGTTTGTGAGCTTTTATGTCACAATACCACACTGCATTGTCAAAACAGAGTATATAAAAAAAGTCCAAAACCACAACATCACACTCTTTGACCCCCCCCCCCATTCCCATATTTCCAATAAATTTAAATATAGATGTCAGGTATGTGTTTTGTAGAAACTGGAAAGCATCAGGACAGTAAGGATACACTTGAATGGGCAGCAAATAGAAGAGCTCAGCAGTGTGAGCCTTTTTTTTTACTTGCTGTTGACACCACTGGTATGGTTTGCAGCTTCTGCTTGTAGTGTATCAGTCATGATAAAAGTATCAGTCACCACATAGCAACATGTAGGATAGAGCCGTGTGAAACTGGCCAGCAGCAGGACATTTTTAACCAGGAAAATAGGCCTAACCAGCGTATGCCTGACTTTTTTTAACTATGAGGATAGGGTGGGTGTGGTAAATACGAGTAATGTAATGAGAGCAGCAGATAGGGGGACAGAGTGGAGTTACGCTGAACCAGATAGTAAAATATAGTATGCTATACCAGTCTCCAGGGTTTCAACAATGATAATCAATGATACATCCAAACTAAATATAAGTAGCAGAGAGGATTCTCTGGTAAGATTAATTCTAACATATAATTGCCAACATGCACAAATACTAAAGATCCTCCAAAAACATTGGCATTGTCTTACCAGAGACTCGCGAATCTCGAGGTTTGTGGGCACTAGACCCATCATCACTTACCGAAGATGCCCCTCTCTGAAGGATAAATTGACCAACAGTGACTTTGTGAGCAAGCCCCTTACCTGTTGTAAATACAAGGGCACTTTCCAGTGCCAAAGGTGCAAATTCTGTAGATACGTCCAGACGGGCACAGAGATATCCACCCCCAGGGGTAAACACTTCAAGGCCCGCCATTATGTCAACTGTGAGACGAGGGGTGTGATTTACCTGATGCTTTGCAACTGTGATATGTTTTATGTGGGGAAAACCAAACGCATGTTTAAAAACAGAATATCGGACCACCTATCCGACATAGCAGCCAGGGACCTCAGGTCCCCTATAGTTAGACATTTTGTAAACACCCATAATGGACGTATCGACAGACTTCACTTTTTTGCCCTGGATAGGGTACATCAGCCCAGACGGGGGGGAGACTGGGATAAATCCTTATTGCAGAGAGAGTGCAGGTGGATCCATCAAACGGAAGCTCATGAGGCGCCAGGTCTTAATGACATGATCAACTTTCGTTGTTTCCTCTGAATAATGCATACACCGAACATAATGTTCCTTGCCTCAATAATTGATGCCTCTATATTTATATCTATATCGAGATTACACACTGTTATTTTGAGTACATCTGGTTACTGCTGTGATATACATCTTATGTTTTGTAAACTGACTATTTGATTTTCTATTTATATATTTATATAGTTTTGAATTATTTATGGGACCCCCTAAGGTTCTGTTTGTCATTATAGGAAAAAATCTCAGAACGGGCGGTTCTATTATGGGGCTACAACCTGATGTTATGCTGTTGTCTATCCTAATATACTTTTTTGTGACCCTGACAACTACGATGTCAGCTTTAACATCAGAAATCACCCCTATATCTATGTGACCCCATGAACAACACGTTCAAACTGCTCCTATCTTTACACATCATGTCCGTCTGGACACAGATGACCATAAGGTTATCTCTGTATTACTTTTTCCTTATGATTACAGACCGAAAAGGATCCCATAAGTAATAAACATTATTTAAAGGCTAACAGGTGCCTTTTCGTTATAAGTCAAGTATAAGCAATTTTCATAGTATATCTCATTACTAAATGACATGGTCGGCTGACTGCCTGACATCTGGCAATTAATTAGCTTCATCAACCGGCTATTTATTGCATCCTTACAAGACCTAGAGCACACACCCCTCTGAAGAAGCCCCCGAGCGGGGAGGAAACGCGTCAGGGTTATGTGTGCTATTCAAACTTCCCTGCACACTCATCAAAGCTCATCTCGCACATCAGCCGCGGCATTATCACTGTCAGCTTGGGCTTTGACGGTGCCGAGACGGAGCCCAGCCGTTTGGGATTGGATCCAAGTCAAGCCTGCATTGGAATCCTTAACGCATCCAGCAGAGTCTGAGTGAAATTACCGGACGACAACTTGCTGTACTCTGCACAACCTTCCCACTGGGAATCGCTCACCTTTGAGACTCCTGCATACACCTTTTTTGCTTTACTGTGCGGCCACACACATCTACATGGAAATGCCTCTGGGGTAGCTCTCAAATTTGAAATTCGAGCCCGAGGGCCAGTGAGAGCCCCGAGCAAGGGAAAAAGGCAGGGGCATTTGCATCTCCAGCCCAGCCTATCTATCCCCATCACCTGATCCTAATCACCATTTACCTATTGAAGCAAACACATCATCCAGCATTTTGGAACTCGAGCAGGACTGTCTCTCCCTGAGCTCCCTGAGCAACATGAGCTGTGAGTAACCCGGGATACATAGTATCCACACATGAGATATCTGTATAGTAGGTGGCTACTCCATAGTATCACTTTAGTTGGATTGTAGATCACCCATGATTCTTATATTTGTTACTTGAGGGAAGTTTTTTAATTGTTTTTAAATGTCTCGTTATGGATGTAGTGTTTAAACTTTTTCTATGATTAAATATTCTAACTGTCAAATCATATATTATCTACCTGTTTATTGAACCGGCTCAGAGTAAGGGATTTCTATTCTTTTGGGGACACCTCATAATGTAATGAGAGGTGGTTTAGGTGCACACTGTTCTTGCACATATTTTTTTCTTTCTTGAATGAAATGTCAGCAACCACTGTAATCACCACTGTAATCAGAATCTAATTCTCTGTAATCACCCTAAGCTAAGCTACATCCTCTCACACTCCACGCTTGTGTCTCACTCGCCACTCTTGTGTCCACACAGGAAGCAGATAGGTAGCAGGATGAGGAGAACTAGCGAGGAACACTATGTTAGATGGGTTGGGAATGGGGCCATCACGATGATCAGGTTCAAAGGCAGCAGAACAGAGCAATGGGGCACATAGGGAAAATACTGAGACCAGGTGACACTTCTGAGGTGGGGTTAAATACCCTCCCCAGTAGCAAGCATCAGGTGAAGACTAATTTCAGGGACCTGCTGGTTGCGGGGAGTCACCCACAAGTGAATACTGAAATTACACCCTTTGGGTCCAGGTGGTGCTCTAGTTTCTAGTGCTGGTGCTCTAGTTTCTAACAAGGTCAGTGTGGCCAAGCAGAAAGTACAAGAGAAACAGAGGCTTAATACTGCCAATGTGAGAAAAAAGTGGACCAGCATATTACATTTTTGTTTAGATGCATTTCACATTTTTGCTGTTATTATTTCTGTGCAATTTATGGCAAAAAATACAATTTTAATGCATGGCTTTAAATATTTTATGTCCAATGCACTTTGCTAAATTCATTAAAATGTTGGCAGGGTAATTCACAAAAGGGTGATGAGTTTGGAGAAGGCAGGAGGAGTGAACAATCTAGGCCAACATAGCTGATTTGCAAACAATCTCCAACTCAGCTTACTTTTCACTTCAGCTATGTTGCCCTAGATTGTCCACTTCTCCTGCCTTCTCCAAACTATTTTCACCCTTTTGTGAATAACCCTGTTAGTTAGAAAACCTAGCATTTTTGAAGATATTATCAATAGATAAAATAAGAAGTTCAATTCATAGTCACACATTTGAGTTCAAGGAAGCAGCTTACAAGAAGTGAAGCACAGGGATTTTCCAGGCTTACCAAGGAAGGTGAATGGAAAAAGTTTGATAACTAATGTGCTAGACAACACCTTTTTACTTTGCCATTTAACTAAACCTCATGGCCTGCGTTTGAAAGATGCATTATCACAATGGACTGCTATGAAAAGAATGGATTCAGAATCCACAGAAGCAGCAGCAATGTGCAATGGGAGTTTGGTTCAATTCCAGATCTATAGCATGTTGACCTTTACTCGTGCAGGCTTTGTGCAACTGTGTAAATAGCGGCATGTAATTAGAATGTCGAATTAAACACAGCCAAGTACAGTGTGTAACACAAGAAGAAAATTCTCCATACAATTGAATCAAGTTCTTCAATAAGATCAGAGTCCATGTTTGAAGCAGCAGGAGGCCTCAAAGGCTCCACTCTGATGTTTTCTGCTCCGATAGAAACTCTTACATATGTAGTCATTATCAAGAACAAGTCTGCTGAATTTCAAACAAAATCTATCTCTTTCATTTGTGTTTCAATTAAAGCAAGGGAATACAAATTATTTAAATATTAATTGGAAAAGACAAATTAGACGAAGCATTGTAGCTTCAAGAACCTGTGCTCCAATTGAACATGTCTAGAACGTTGAAGCAAAGAGACTGTCAAAATATGATAATAATATACCAGGTATGAATGAATAATTCACTGTATGCCAAATAAATAAACAGTTACAAAAATAGAAAAAAGTTTCAAGTGCATTTTCTTCATTGGGATTGAGGCCAATTTTTCTGTCATGATAAAGCTTGCCCACCACTGCACAAGTATTCTTTGTTTGGCAGGTGAATTCATAAGTCCTTGGCCAAAATTAATAAAAAATGTAGTGTCATTTAAGTACATTTTAAATTATGGATGATTTACCTGAACATATTATGTAACATTTATGTTGTTAATCTGTATTAATGGTATTTCATAAACAGGTTTGTGGACGGTAGTGACTATCTTTATGTCTGACAATCAACATTCTTGCTGAATGGTTTCTGAGATAAATCCTTTCACTTTATTAGCCAGCCAGAGATTGTATTCTATTTCTTTCAGTTTGAGAACACTGTAGACACAGACTACATATACAGTATTTAAGAATATATCAGCTGACGAATATAGTTAAAATTATAATCAATAAAAAAGCAGGGTGGCAGAATATAGTGACCCTGGTTAACTGAAGGAAGAAAGCATGTTTACTTTTAAAGTGAATTTTCACTTTGCAAAGTGTATTTTTATCTTAGTAAATGAGGTGAAATAAAGAAATAAATGTACAAAGAATAACCAATTATGGAGAAGAAAAAAAAAGTCAAACTGCTTAGCTTGGTGAATCAGGATAAAGTTCATGTACACTCATGTGCAAGCATGCAAAGATCCTGTTTTTTTAATTTTACTTGCACATAATTGACTATTATTTTCAAAGTGAATATTCACGTTGTTTTAAGTTAATTTACTAAGATAAGAGAAAAACTGAACATGCCCTACTTGTTTAGTAAATCAAATTTTACAAACAAACACAGTTTCAATGCAGGAGGGCTTTGTACAGCAACTCCATAGCATAAAACAAACAACATGCCTGCTCATCTAAGCCAATAACTAAACTCAGGTCAGTTCCAGACTAACAGGTTTCCCCCAGTGGGCTCCCCAAAACATACATACAATACTTGTAACTATTGAGTGTTCTGTCAGCAGTCAGCCTTTTCACTTGGCAGCAGGTTCCCACAGCAGAGAGAGTACGAGAGAGAGACTTGAGCATCAGTCAGCTCACAGTCTTGAAGCCTGGAGGCTTTATAGAGCTTTGGGTGGGAATCAGCCTCCATTACTAGGTCCACATCTTACCGGATTGCCAAATCCTGTGTTAAGCTGGCCAATCACCTGTTAATTCCTTTTGTTCAACCCGTGAGCTGAATGGAAGAAATTGACGCGATTTTTCTGTCAACACAAACATAGTGTCGATCGAGGAATCGCCGCTGTTTGCATTGTGTTCTGACAGGTGCCGCCGGCACCTGTCAGAATGCTCTGTCAACGCGGGCCATCTTTCAGCTGGCATACCTCAATCAGCTGATCGAAGAAGCCAGCTGGAAAATCTTTGTATGATCAGAGCTGGCAGCCAATGAGCTGCCCGCACTGACAGAGCATTCTGACAGGTTCCGGTGGCACCTGTCAGAACACAATGCAAACAGCGGCGATTCCTCGATCGACACTATGTTTGTGTTGACAGAAGAATCGTGTCAATTTCTTCCATTCAGCCCACGGGTTGAACAAAAGGAATTAACCAGTGTATGGGCCAGCTTAACACAGGATTTGGCAATCCGGTAAGATGTGGACCTAGTAATGGAGGCTGATTCCCACCCAAAGCTCTATAAAGCCTCCAGGCTTCAAGACCTAGAACAAAACTTAAAGGATAACTATGAGGTGAGTGCTTTTCAATCACCTCATAGTTCTAGCTGACCTGTGACAATGAGACTGTCACAGGTCGGCTCAGTAGATCGGGAAGTGAGCGAACACATACCGGCGTTCGCTCACCTCTCAAACCTGTCACGGCTCTCTGCCGTGACAGTGGAGGGGCTGGATTCCCCCCTCCCCGCTCCGATCCGCCAGCGCTGACTGGTGGATCGGACAGGGGAGGGGGCGGGTACAGCTGGCTCTGCCTCTAGATAGGCGTGTCCTCCCGTTACCCTAAGGAGAACTATGGGGTAAAGACTTAACCCCATAGTTCTCCTTTAATTAATATTTAGAGAAAAAAACAAGTTTCCTCCATATGTCATTAACCTTGGGATCCCTAACCATGTGAGAAACCCAATTGACACATATACACTGTTCACTATCCTCTCAAGCCAATGCCTCACTATTACTTGTAAATCTAGGAAGCCAGGCTAATGATTCACACACCACTGCTATGTGAATTTTCTGGTCTAGCACTAAAACCTCCCATGTCGTCTTTCCGCTTTCATCCATTCACTGTCTGATACAGAGTGCTGCAAAGCTGAACCAGGGAAAAGGAGAGTCTTCGACCTGAATATGCAAACTTAATCAGCATTATAGTTACATAGGTTGAAGAAGACACATGCATAATCAGTGGTTACCTTCAGTAAAAACTGCTTGTCAAAATGATTAGTAGATCCAGAAATATAGTCAAGTATAAGAATATGCAATTCTTGTCTTTCCTGTAAAGTTGTGATTTTGCTTCTTAAGCCAATGTGTTGCTCACCCTAATAATGAGCATCCTCACTGTCCAATAGGAAGACTTGGGAGGTGGGATAGGGAGGGCCAAGTTCAACCTTTAATGGAAAATAATTTATAATTTTAACTGCCTATATATTTTAATTTATTGATTCTTTTGCCATGTGATTTTCAGTGAAGGCAGCCTATGATCATGTATTTTATCATCATTTGCTCAGTCTGAATTGTAGATTTACTTTAAAGTCCATCTCCAAGCATACAGAAACCCCCTCCCATCCCTCTTTCCCACTCCCACCCAATCCCCCATTAGAAAACAATAAAAAAACATCTCTAACAGCATTTATCCTTACTTAAGTCTTTTGTCCATGTCTCTTTGAGTGTGGAGAGTGGTGATCCAGCACTGCAGTGTGTGCCTGTTTCGGGACCCAAAATGTCACATGACAATGGGTTTAAGTATTTTTTTTTAACTAACTAAGCAATTAATTGAAGGGGAGGGGTGCAATGGTTAGGGGGGGGGGGTCATAATGCCTGGATATGAGCTTTAAATGTTTCCCTTCAGTTGCAGTTTAAAGATGCAAAACTGGAAAGTAGGAAGAACATTTTAGAAAGGACACAGTATAACTAAACTGGCAGTATACTATTTGCACTGTTCTCCTTTACAGCTAATATAATAGTGTTCTATTTTTCAAAGAAAACATTCTTGGGTCGCCAGAAAGATAAAGTCTTCCTACAATGGATAAAATATTTACTTAAACTTTAGAAAAACAAGATGAATTCTACAAACTCAAAGCCTGACATTTTAGCTATGTATCTAAAACAGACCTGAAGCTTCCCATGAAACAAAATGCAACCATTTTTGGAATGAGATATATCAGAGGACTCTCTTAAGCTATATTAAATTGTGCAGACATCCAGTGAGTAAGAAATTATTGATGATCTTTTGTTTTCAACTGAGTACAACATTCCCATAAATCTATTCAGATCCCAAGGCACAAAGCTCAGCTATGACCTCAACCATAGTGATGAAGCTTAAAGGGCAAAAATAATATCAGCAGTAGGTGTCTGACCTGAAATATCCCAATGCTGGAAAATATACTGCCCTGTGTCTTGTGAAGGGCTAATAAAAACTGCTATAAACGTGGTAGGAAGAAATAGCAGAAGTTTAAATGTGGATACTCCATAACTCAAATTTGTGACCTGTGCTTTAAAACAATAACAACATGTTCCTAAAAAGATTGGGCCTTCTTGCTGTCCACTAAACCAAGAATACAATAGCTGCACCTAATATCTTTGTGTTATCATAGAAAATAAATAGGGTTTATAAGGATATAATGTCAACTGGTAGATCATATACTGTACAAAGCACTTGAACCGTTTAACAGGCACACTGGACAATTAAATTCAAAAGTGCGGTAGAACCAAATCTGAGCCCAAAAAGACTTTATGCTATGCATTCACTGCTTTATAAAAAATATGTATATATGGCAGACTTAATGTAATTGGAGCTTATTGTTTTGGTAAGGGATGCCCTATCTAAGAGTTTCTATTTGCCTCTGAGTACCTACATAGAAGGTAGTTGTGCTTCTTTAGAACAGTCACATTTCACACAAGCAGCAGGAACCTGGAGGACTAAAGCCCACAGTGCTCATTGAAACCATTTAGTAACAATGTCTAGTCTCTGGCTTTATGGCCAAGAGACAGGCTGCAGCAGAAATGTTTCTGGCTCAAAGTTCTGAACTGGTAATTTCATGGCTGCTAAAGTTACAATGGGATGATTGTTGGCGCTCAGAGCCATGGAGCGAGTATCCGCAAAATAGCAGAATTCGTTAAATGTTTAAGAGCAGCTGTTGTTAAAGTGTTTAAAAACTGGACTGTCAGCCGAAAATCTGGATCTGAACGTACACATTGTGGCCGTCAACGACTAGTCAATGTTAGGGCAGAACGGAGAGTGGAAAGACTGGTACAAGACAACAGAAGCGCAACAGTGCAGTGTCAGATTCCTCGCATCACCTTTCAACATCTCGTGGAGTCACGAGGCGGCCCAACGAAGTATTGATGGGGTGGTCATAATAATCTGGTCACTCAGTGTATATATATTTTTTTTTCTATAGCCAGGGAGTAGGAATCCTATAGTAGGGGTCTGGGGTAGCACTGAGCTCAAATACCATGCATAAGATAGTGAGGCTTGGAGCTTGGTTTATCACTGGTGGTGGCATTATTTGAAACACCATTGTCAACTGAGAATCATTGGAGCTGCCATAGCTGGACTTTAATACAACTAAAAAGTGATGAAGCAGGAGTGTCAGAATGAAAGCCAAGCAAACAGCATTTCACTGCGCTCAGTGATTCAATCCACCAGTCCCTACCTCACTACTGTGTCCTGTAGTGACGTAGGAGCTACGGGGAGGACCAACAGCAGAGGGCCTTGAATGCAACACTTCTGGATTTTGTAGATTCTTCAGGCACAAGTAATCTAAATAATGTATATTGGCCATACCAAAAAAATATTTCACTGCCATACTAATCTCCTTTCTATCACTCTTCCCAGCAGGCTCATATGGTTAAATAATGTCCATCGTCATTTAACCTAGTTTTCATGAGCCCAGGAAGTCAAGGACACCTCCCCAGAATGTCAACAAGCATCCTTGGGCTCACAGGAGACTGCTGCAAAGACCAATGCTCACATTATTAATGAAACACTGTTCTCTGCAGCATACAGGATTGCCTACTGCACCGGAATCAAATGAGCCCCTGCAAAAAGTTTCTATAGAGAGATTAGAAAAAGAAAATGCTGAGATGGGATGTTAGCAGAGAGACTAGGGTGTAGGGGTGGAAATAAGCTGGACTTTGCACTTTTTTATTGAATAATATTGCATATCTGTATCATTCATGATGTCGATACACCAGGTGTGATAGTATCACTCCTATATATTACTTGCCATGTCACCTCTAGCATCAGCGAACCCCTTGCATGATCATTCATTCAAGGAAAATAAAGATATACACACAAATATGGCTTGAGAGAGCAAGTGGCATTTCATATATTATTTTAGGTACATTAAGAAATGCATAACAGTTGGATAAAGAGACAATATGTCAGACTGAATGTGAATTATTAATACAAACTGCTGAGTTCTAAGACTATTCAGTGTGTTTTAGACTTTGCCAGATAATGGTCCCAATCCTAGCTGCGCACCTTTAAATTACACCAACCACGTTATTCTTTTTTTGTGTGTAAAATGATGACAGTTGCTTTCAGTCAGATTGGAAAAAATTGCTTCCAATTGAGGTGATTTTCACAGTGTTTTATATGATACTGTCCAGCCTGGGGCCTCTTTAATCTCAGCAAGAAAAAATAAGAGACGATTGTTTGTCTTACAATGAGCGCAAAATAGAATCACACGTCCATCTGTTTTTTTAAAATATGAGAACTAGAGAAAAAAAAAAGAATCAACCATTCCTGTATATATTTGTATACTTAGTTTTCTCCTGTGTAATTTGGTTGCTGGATTACACAATGGGGCCATTTTAATAAGGCAGCAAAAGGGCAGATGCCATGGTCACACTAGAAAAGGAGCCTCGCCTACAGGACTTCCAACAAAGGCGCCAATGGTTAACGTTTAAAAAAAAAAACGCTTCCCCATGTAACTCACTGAGGTATAGAAATTCAAGTGGTCTATTATTTTAATGAGATCATTGTCCTTCTCATGGTGAAACTATATCAACTAAATTAAATTAATACCAGCCCACATGTGTATTTCAGCACATTCAGCTTATTGAAGTTGGTACTTCAATAATGAAGAGTAAGAAGGTGGTATGAAAAATTGGGGAAGAATATGTGCTGCTACAACGGTGTACAACCAACTTTTCTCAACACAAGTTTTTAAAAAAAAAACACTGCCTTTGAAAAAATGTTTTTATCATATATAAAAAGTGCTTCATGAAATGATGGGGAGGCCAATTAGTAAACACATTATTTAGTGATTTAAAGGTTCTGTTAACATGCTCCAAAAATTATAACTAGTGTCATGTTGCTTTATCTGCTGTGCGGTGGTGTTTGCACCCCCTCAGTCTTCCCAGCAATGATTTCAACAAATCTTAGCACTTCAGACTTTTTTCATAGGAAGAAGCTATGACCTGCACCCTGCCAGCTCAACAGTCAGAGTTCCATTAATTAAGTAGAACTAGACTGTCAGAGACCAACTGCTATTGTGCATGCGCGGAGTCCCATTTTCCATACCATTGGAAAATGGGCACATGCGAGCGCGCCACAGTCGGCCACAAAAAAGTACGCCAAACGGCGCACAAGAAGTGACACAATGGGCTAATGGATCACACTATTTAAGCTTAGCCTGCTTGTCTCCAAATTGCTAGATTGTCTCTCAGCTCCCCTGTGATTCCTTGCTTTGTATTACCTGATCTCTGACCCAGATTTATTATCTTTGACCATTCTTGTTTGCTGCCTGCCTCTGACCTCAGATCATTACTGGACTTTTCCTCTGCCTCATCCTTTTGTACCTTGCCTGTCCAAATGATGTGGCCTTCGCTCGTTTGACCTGGATTACGGATCTTGCCCTGCTCTGCAACCACACTTGGATTTCAGCCTTGCACGGTGTTATCACCACTGGCACCCGTGCCACTCGCTGTCTGCTGGGACTCTGTCCTCAACTCCAGAGTCCTCGGGGCACGAGGTGCAAGGGATGCCTCCCCACGCATTCAGTCTCCAACCAGGTACGTGATATACTGTAGACATCATAGGTGTGAGGGGAATGGGGAAGGGGCTGTAGATATAATTACACCAACTGTATACATCTTGTGTTACCACACACTAAATAGATAGAATGCACTGTCCACCCAGCATAGATTGCCCCAATGACATGTGGCCGCTCTCTTTAACATGACAAGTTTTGTCTGGCCCCAGAGATATACAGTATTTTCTGCTTCTGGAGAACATCGAGTCTCAGCTAATTTTCCTTTCATTTCCTTGTAGAACTTGTAGTCTCAGTGCACTATTCTTGTTTTTCTTCTGCCTCTGTAGAACAAGTAGTTCCAGCATTTCTTTATTCCAAGAATGAGTGAAACTGAGAGTTTCAGGACATTTTGGTAAAATTGTGTTTTTTTGGTAAAATACATTGGAGTCAAGGGTTTTAAGGAATGTAAGGGCTTTAAAAGGCTTCTTACATTTGTCTCCATATTATAAACTATGGGGCCTGTAGCATAGGAATGCCTGGGGGTTCCTAACATAAGGAAGTGCGTTGTTATTTTTCAGGAGGGATTCAAGACAACAGGTACATTTATATGGTGCTACTTTTCTAAAACAGTTCTCAGCATTTCTAAATATTCTTTATAACACAGCAAAACTTCACTTTTTGAATTCAGGTCATATTTAAACCTAGTCTCATATAAAAGCTCATATAAAAATAAAGTTGATGAAGTTCTTTTTATCATAATTATTCAGCAGCACGTGAGATTTCTTCCTTAAAATTCATGTATAGCCAAAACATTTATATTGTATTTTTGTACAGAGTGGGGAAAATGTATAACTCTTGTCAAGTTTATATTGTTGTTTCTGTCCCCACTAGGTAGATTCAACTTCTCTAGTTGTCTTATTGGTCACTGTCACCAGGCCAGAAAGTAATAGAAAATCCAAAGTTTTATTGAGAACAAGAATGTAAATTATCCAATGCGAAGATTTGTTCTGGTGACAACTAAAAGTGAAATTCTCCTCATTAGGTGAGAATAATTCTAACTTATGTGGTGCGTGAAGGGGAATGAAAAATGTCTCACCAACTGGACACGGAAGTAAAAAAAGAGTTAGGGATATATAAAAATCCAGGTCAGGGCCTCAAAGTATTGAAGCTACTGGATGACAGCTGAAAACTGTATTATTTTTTTATCAGGAGATGTCAGCAGAGGCAACTATCCAATGTATCTCACAATTTTTTTTTAAAGTGTATGTCAAACCAAAACCTATGTTTTAGTTTTAGAATTAGCTTATAAAGATTCAACAAGAAATGAAAGGACATCTCTACAAAGTTAGCGGAATTCTTCTCTTTCATTGCTGTCACTATAAATGCATCCAGCAGGGATTCAGAGGTTTTAATTCTTCCCTAGTCTATCAAAACCAAGAAGGGAATTTCTCCCTTACATCATTGTTACTGTACCTGTATCAACCAGGGACACATAGATTTAAATTCTTCCTCACTCTGTCTACTGTATATATTTAAAAAAAAAAGTTTTGGTTACATATACATTTTATTAATTATTCATGAATCGGCCAATAATTTAAGCAAAACTTACAATCAAGAATACCACTCAAGTGACCAACCTTTAATGCATCGAGTTGTCTAACTCAGCTGTGCTGTTAAAAAATTAATGGAGTTCATGGAAATGATTGATTTTGGCATTATAATTTGGATGTTCTTCATAACAGAGGCAACAAACAGAGGAACAAAATAATTGTGTAAACAATGCATAATATACTTGGACCAAAGACCGCATGTTAAGGTTTGTTTGGGAACCTAAAAGAAAATGAACTCTAAATTATGGCATTATTTTTACTCGATCTTAGGGGGAAAAAAACAATATGAAAAACCTAAACAAAAAACATGAACTTGTAATCTAAACCATGTCAAAGTTTAAAGTCTGAAATTAAAAAAATGATATATTATGTAGTGATTACTGTACATATCTCATAGCTCTTATTAAAATGTTGGATAAAAGAAAGTCAGAAACATATGGAATATTTGGGGAAAATATGCCAACAGTGTGAAGCTCTGACCCTGCAATTTATAGAGCCCATATTTTTTTTAATTATTTATTTTAATATTTATTTATTACTATATAGTAACATTACAAATTATTGCACTTTACAAGATCATCCTTATCTTTTTTCCCCTGTAATTATAATCTTAAAAATATTCCACTCTCATCTATAAAACCACAAATCTACTGGAACTTAGATATCAAAACACTCTGTATACTTTAATCTTGCAGAATCAATATTTCATGAATACATTACTTTGGCATTCAGTAACCACTCAATCTCACATGATTATTATAAGCAGACCACAATTATAATTGGAAAATGGTTTGTCTTCTAACTCTTTTCAACCACAATAACTTTCAAAGTTCAGCAAATGGATAGGTAAATGCACATGTTTTCAACAGCACAAAGCAAAAATTAAAGTGGAATGGATAGCTTACGTACACAGCTGCACAATCTAAAGCAAAAACTTTACTTTTTATTTTTGAATGGAGGGGGAAGGTTAGAACTGTTGTGATGTTTTATTGCTGTCTGTGGTCCTGTTGGGGTGATTCACCTTCTGTGTCTTGATGAAGTTTTGAATTTTTCTCTAGTCTAGTCTTGGAGCTCGAAAAGTATCTGTACTTGTACTTGACTTGTACCGATTACGGTACTTGGTATCGGTGCATGCCTAGTTTTTACAACAAGAAGTGAAGGGAAATCTCCTCAAAGGGACACACAAAACAAAATTAAAAAAAAAGAAAAGAAAACTCCTAACAGGGGTTTAATCTTTCCCTACTCTATCCAAGACTAAAATGTTTTTCCTATATATATACTTTAACTACCTCCCGGCCGTTGTAAAAAAAACGGCCGGCCGGGAGCTCTCTAGATCTGAGCGGGCGTCTTCAGACGTCCGCTCAGACACGCCCCCTCGTGGTGCGCGCGGTACACAAGCTCCCTCTGGTCCCCTCTCCGCTGCAAAAATGCGGAAGTGTATATTACATCACTTCCGCATTCTTGTGTCACTCTCCAGCTTCAGAGGCTGGAAAGAAGCTGATGGAGCAGATCTGTGCTTCATCAACTTCTTTTGGGGGGTCCGAGGTGACATTAGGGGTCTTGGAGACCCCTGATGTCTCCATAAAGAGGACCTGTCACATATTTTGCCATTACATAGGGGGGTTTATTAGCCCCCTATGTGATAGCAATAAAGTTTTGTGGGGGAAAAAATAGGAAAAACAAATTTAAGTTCCCCCCAAAAAAATGTAAGTTACACATAAAAAAGAATAAAAAAACAAAAAAATGTAAGTCCCCACCCATACATACACGCATGCAACATGCGTCGGGGGCGCATACGTGCAAAAACGACGATTGCGCCCATTACGCCGCCCATGTTACATATCGCCGCGAACGTCGCAGTGAGAGCAATAATTCTAGGCCCATCAATCCCTGATAACACTAAACTGATGAGCAGCAAAAGTTTTTAAAGCGCCGCCTATGGCCAATTTTGGGTATGGTAGTTTTCTGTGATTTCACTGGTGCGCGCAATTTTAAAGCTTGACATGTTTGGTGTCTATTTACCCGACGTGACCCCATCTTTTATATTTTACAAAAAAACTGGGTAATAATAAATGTTTCCTAACATTATGTAAAAAACACCTGGTCTTCAAGTGGTTAACGAACTTCAAAAAAATTGTTAAAATAAAGTCCAGCTGATGGTGGATGTCACCTCTTTCATACAAAAGGCACTTGGAAACGATTGAAGATTTTGTGGGGGAAACCTGATTACTGCCCTCGGCTCATAGCAGAATGAGGCACTAGCGACATGGAGACACAGCAGGGACATCTCACTGCTTGACAGATAAAACTGCAAAGGCCAAATTAGTGGATACATTTACCAACTATCCAACAATCAGTTGTTCTGCTTTAAAGTCCAATTAAAGCCCAACCTCATATTTTTGTTTGTGGACGGATTATAGCTTCCGTAGGTTTTCATTGACATTTGTGGTTTTATTGGGGAGTTTTACCTGTAAGGAAGCTTGGTAATGTGTAGGGGACCTGTGTAAAATTAATTTTACTTATCTGATCTCTGCTCTAAGATCTGTGTCTGCAACCTCTTCCCCTCTTCTCTCCCATGGTCAGAGGCCACTTCACATCATTATGTACAATGCAGAGCTCATAGCACTGCATAATATGTGAGGACACAGAGGGTCCACAAGCCAGGTCATAGGGAAGACGGGGAGAGTGCCGACTGTCAGGGGAACAGGGACGGGGTAAGTAAAAGTCCTTTACACAGGTGCCCTAGACATAAACGTGCAGGTAACCTTTGCGCTGCAGAGGGTAGCTCCACTGTAAGGGGAGTTCTTAATGTAGAAGATAGGCTTTAATTGAATTTATACTATGGAAAGTGGATTCAGAGGAGAGGGGAACAGTGCAAAGTGGGCAGGAACACTTAATGGAGCACTCAGTGCTTCAAGGAGAGGGGATACAGAGTCCAATAAAAGAAGCTACATGTTGATTAAACACCACCTGAAATATGACTTAAACAATTAGGAATGACATCATAAACAATGCAAATCTGATGAAAACTGGGGTAATGGAGACTGCAGATACAATAAAAATAATTTATAATCTGAGAAAATAGAATATTAAAATGTTCTGTAGAGCCAGAGATCTAGGCAGCTGAATGTAAATACACTCCTGTTGTAAACAAAATTGAGCTCGCCCCAGACTGCCCACCTTTAAAGCATCCTTGTTGATCACTGAGGCCATCAGTCACAACTGCAGCCTATGGAAAGCCTTGATGGGCAGAATGGAGCAGGCCAAGCTTTACTTTCACAAAAAAAGAAGTGCATAGATATGCATATAATTCGACTGTATGTATCTCTATGCAGTATTCACAGAAGGTAACTTCTGACTATGCAATTCTCACTCTCTCCATGCTCCATCATTCCCCTCTGCATCTTCTTCCTCAGTGCCATTCCCCATTTCCTGTGATCTCAGGCTCTCATGGACACACCCCCTGTGGTGCATTATTACACAGCCTGGGTTCATAGGAGTATACTGAAGAGAATGGCTTTTATAAGTCACAACTTGAGCGCCATACTATACAGAAATGAAGGCCAACTGTTGACACTGAAGGAAAAGAGAAAGGACGCTGCTCATCATGTGATTGGCCAAAGGACACCTGGTGTTAGGATATGTATGCTTAAAATGTAAAAATGTGTAGAGGGGGTGCAGGGGGGATGCAGTGTGAGGTGCAGGAGAACAATTTGAGGTTGGTCTTTAATCTCCACATGTACTACTAAGCAAATAGGGATTGATTTATTAAAGGCAAACAGACTATTCACTTTGCAAGGGAATGTCCCCTTAGTTTAGTGAATGTGGTGAAGATTCACTCTGCAAAGAATACCCATTCACAAGAAAGGAAAATAGAAAAACAATATTTTTTCTTGCATATGATTGGATGATGAAACTCAGCAGAATATCACCTCCTCCAATAAGATAAGGGGACATTTCCCTTCAAAGTGCTAATTCCCTTGCCAAGTGAAAAAACGATTTGCCATAGGTAAATCAACTCATGTTTGTCTTTTTGATGTACTAACAAGTATTATTTAAGGAATATTCTACATAGTATTTCTGTGGACACATACAGGGCGTTGTGCACTCAATTAAACACTTCACTCATACAACTGATCTAACTGCTACTGATTAGAGCACTGCTTATTTCAGCTCCCAACAAAACGACAAAAGTATTGAAGTGAGAATCAAAAAGGAATCTCATAACAACAGAAGACAAGCAGATGGTAGTATGTAAATCATCCATCAGCAGCTACCATTGAAGGATCTGCAAAAAAACAGATATTTGGGATTATCAAATCCTAATGTAATTTGTAGCAAAGTGAGCAGTCTGTGAAGAACAGCCTGTTCTCCAAGGCCCTTCAGCTGTTCTCTCCAAATGATGATAATAGCGGTGTTTGAGGCGCATGGTTTGTGAACAGTAACGTGTAGTTCACATAAAAACATAAAACGCTTGCTGCAGCTTTGAACATTGCTCGGTTTAGATCAATTCAGGATGACTATCTTAAGAAAAAGTTTATGTTTCTCAGCAGGAGAGAATTAGATTATACTAGTTTTTCTTTTAATACTTCTATATTATGGTTTATTTCCCACCAATATATTTTGATGTACTTAACGGAGATATCAGCCTGTACCTCTTATGGAGTTTACATAATAACATCCCTGCCACAGTCAAATAAGCAATTGTTCAAACATAAATGATAATGGACCAATTTTGTCAGAATCATCCTTCAAGTATGCTTTTTTGTTGTTGTTGTAGTAGCAAACCACAGCTCATGGGGGAGGAAAATAATCAAAAGAAGAACACAGAAATCCATGTAGATATAATCTGTAGAGGGAACTGAGCTCAGGAGAACAGTGCAAAGCAAGTGTGCTGACCACTTACACAGTGTGTTGTCCAAACGGTTAACAGTTCACGTGGAAAACACCAGTTCAATAAGTGTATCTTTATAGCCCAATTCCAGTCAGTTAAAACATTATTATTGTGCCCCATCAAGCTGATGCAGAATATAATGCTTGTTTTGTCAAGGAGATGATGTACCCTAAGTAAGGGCCTATGTCAATTTGCTTTTGTTCACTTCAGATCAGGGGCAGATCCACAGTCTAGTTTCGAGAGGGGCACTGCCAGAAAATAGGAACAAAGAGCACAGACGCAAAGAATGTAGAGCACAGAAGAACACAGAGTATGGTAATAAAGAACGCAGAGGATGGTAGTAAAGAACGCAGAGGATGGTAGTAAAGAACGCAGAGAGTTGAAGTAAAGAACACAGAGTGTGGTAGTAAAGAACATAGAGAGCGGTATTAAACAACGCAGAGCATGGAAGTAAAGAACACAGAGCACGGAAGGAGAGAACGCCGAGCAAGAAATAAAGAACGCAGAGCACGGAAGGAGAGAACGCCGAGCAAGAAATAAAGAACGCAGAGCACGGAAGTAAAGAACGCAGAGCTCCTTAGAGGGGATTTCCCGCTCGCGCGCGCCACGTGTATACACGCCCAGTTACAGCCAAGAAGCTCCCGGCAGGCCGTGAACGCAGAGCTCAGTAGTAAACAACGCAGAGAATGCTAGTAAATAACGCAGTACTGTTCTATTACAATACATCTACAAAATACTGGGCCCCTGGAACATTATATAAATATAAAATCAATACAAGCAATAACTAATCCCTGCCAGCTTCAGGTGAGCTTGGCATATCTGCTACAGAAACCATACAATCAGCAAGCCTACCCAGTGCAGGTGCAGAGGTTTGGCGATGTAAGAAAAACCATTGTTGATGCTGTTTTTCTGTGGTGCACTCAGCCCACCTGGAAGCTGACAGGGCTTGACACTCATGTGTACAACCCTAAAAGTGTTGGCAGCCATGCATGAGGCACTTCCATGAAGTCTTCAGCTATGAGTAGCCCACCATTCCAGCTGACCATCTCATCCCCCTGCATCTGACAAGGCACCTTATGCTGCTGCATGCCACCAGTGTACCCCAACCATTCCAATAAGTGTGGTGCTTCACTCACCTAAGGTCCATGTACCCCACTGCTCTTGATCCAGGGGTTCATCTTGGGTGGGAGGGATGTCTACAAACTCCCTGTGCCCCAGATCTTCATCGCTCTCTGGTACCAGCTCCTCCTTAGCCGCTCTGAGTCTAGTGCTGCTGCTGGCTGCTGCAGTTGTGGTGGCATTAGTGGATCCTCTACCTGAGTGGCCATGTCCCATCACCCCAGGTGGGCTCTCTCCTTTGTCTCTTTCTGCACATGAAGAACTGTGACCTGGATGGTGGAAAGTGGCAGAACACCATATAGTTTTCAAAAAAATATGTTTTTTTTTCATTTTAAGTTTGGATTATCCATTGTTGGATTCACAAAATGATGGTAGTCCGACCATGTGTGGGGAGGGAAAACATCACACCTTAAACTGTGTCCAGGAAAACAAATCCTTCTTTCCTTTCACACAGTATAGGGGGGCATAGCATGGGTTATATGTGACAGTAGTCTGGCATTTAGAAGCATCTGCTCAATGGTATTGGGCAACAAGATTTTTTACATAGAAAATCTTTAGCACCAGTTGTGAACAAGGACAACATGACTTTGGTATTTAAAAACAGAATGATCCATTTTCTCATCATGCCTTGCAATCCTCTATGTTAAAAGATAGGTGCTTCACTTACCTGAAATTCATGCACCCCGCAGCTCTAGATCCAGGGGGTCTCCTTGGGCAGGAGAGCATCCGCAAACTCCCTGCACTCCAGCCTCCTGGTGCCAGCTCCTGAGTCCTGCTTGCACCCCTCCAAGTCTGGTGTCACCGCCGGCTGCTGCAGTGACGGCGGCATCAGCAGGAGTCTCTACCCAAGTGGCCATGTCTCACCACACCGGGCGGGCTCTCTCCTGTAGCTCTCTGCATGGGCTGGCGGCCTGCAAAGTATAAAGTAGCGGAATGCCAGCACCCCTGGTAGTTCTGCCACTCCAGGGCGTGGAACCACTAACCCGTCCCTGCCTGCGCGCACTCAGACACATCAGTCTCCAAGGGAGGGAGGAAGCTGCAATTTTCTCAGGGGGGCGATTGTCCCATTGCCCCCCCTCCCCCCTGGATTAGCCACTGCTTCAGATGGGGCTTTCCATCCCTGTACAAGACTAAAGAAATGCAAAATCCACTTCAAGCTGGTCAAATGCAGGTCAGGAGGTGGTCTACTGAAGGTCAAATGCACCTGTCAATGAATTCTGAATGATCTCAGAAGGGTCTCAAACTGATTTAAAAGTTATGACCTCAACACAAACTCACTATTATTTTACATTAGCATTAAAATGAATTTAGATATATTTTTTACTAAACATATAGATTTGATAATTAGTGGCACTAATACAATGTAACATAAAAAATGCCAACTACCCTAATTTCATTCTATTCGTTCTTTGCTTTACAGAAAGTGCATTTTTAAAATTTGCATCTTAGCATGTGAGAGCAAAATGAAATTTTTTTTTTATCTGACAGCAAAAGGGCTAAGAGCAAGTTTTACATGCAGAGGTAGCTGGTGAAGAGATGCAACAACTCTGATTAGTTGGAATTTTTCCCAAACAGCCACCTATTCTCTTCAGTGTTCTATCAGTTCAGATATGTAGAAATGTAGAAATAGTGAAGGAATTGTTGACCAATCCAGCAGAAATGATCTATAGAGACCATTTCATCTCCTTGGGTGCTTTTAACATCAGTCTACTCTAATCCATAACGACTTTTAAAATGTAAGTTTGAAGTTTTCATCTATATCATACACGTACTTCATCTAAGATTTTGCTGTCTGAGGACATACCTCAGATATAGGATTACGAAAATGTCATCCACCAAAAGTTAGTGTATTCCAAAATAATATCATTACCCGTGGAACTGAAAATGTTTATTTTTAAGAGTAGGCTTTAGCTATCACACTAAATAACTATTACCGTAATCTATGTAGCTAAAACTCTATTACCCAAAGTAATAAAAAAGGATTGTGTTGAGAGGAAATGGGTATAGTGAAGCAGCAAAAGGCACACAACATAGAGCTGCAAATGACATGAGAAAAAGCAGACAGATGGAAGTGTAAAAGATTAAAGGCAACATAAAAGTGGGGAAAAACACACAGAGGGACAGTAACTTAATAATTGCATGTCTTAAGGTTAATTGTAATTCTATAGATTGTAGAAAAGGATTACCTATTCAGCTCAGCTTTTCAATAAATACAAGGAAAAAAGCATAGACACTGGTGTTATCTGCAGCAAAAGGTTGTTTTAGACCTAACCTGCTGATAGATAATATGTATAAGCCTGACGATCCTATATAATCACTGCCTGCTAATATATTCAACAGGCAGTATGGAAAATCCAGTTGTATGACAATCACACTTGCACAAATATCCAACATCAACACAAATATTTATTTATTCCCAGTACATCTAAAATTTGGACAAGATCAAAACAGTACGTGGATATGGCCAAATCTGTTAAAGATCAGACCTCCTAAACTGAAGCTAGGCTGCAGTGCTTATGGTAGGCTTACTTCAACTTGCAATGTGTGTTCTCCAAGGAAATTTGTAATGTGACTTTATGGTTCGTTTTTTCACTTTCCTTTATTTTGTGCTTATGAGACACAATTTAAAAATTGCAGTAGCCAATAGAAGGCTGGCTATTGAAGCCCCGCCCACTGAGCAGAGGAGCGGCCCTGAGAGAGAGATCGTTCTCTCTCAGGGCCGCTCCTCTGCTTAGTGGGCGGGAACAATAGCCAGCCTGCTATTAGCTATTGCAATTCTAAAAAATAGTCAATAGCAGGTTGGCTATTTGTCCCCACTGTTTACATTCTGCTGCCAACCCCAAAAATCTAGCTGTAGGCCAGCAGTAAGATGTAAACAAAGAATTGCTATCAAAATTTGTCCACCAAGCAACCAACAATTTTTTTAATGTGCATGAAGCCACTGGCAAAAAGGAAAAAAAATGAGGACATATCATGTCCTCAATTTTTTTGCCGGTTGCTTGAGAGTGCCGGTTGCTTGAATGCCTGATAATGGGAGGTTTACTGTAATAATAGTAATTGTATTATCTTTTCTACATGGGCTGGGACCCAACTATGATTGACTGGCAAAAAGGTAGGAAATGTTCATCAAAAGTTAAATATTCAAATGCTGCAGAGGAATCCTGAGATGCCATTTATGCCCATGCTTAATGTATGAAATATATATGAAACATTCCCTCCTTAGGTTTAGTTGTGCTTAAAAATGTAATAAGGCTACATGAATAATAAGTGTCTACTGTTCTCTACATTTCAATTTATTTCCACTCAATTATATATGTTTTCAGTAAGCGTAATTCTCCACTCCATAAACTAGCTTGCTACATTGTGCAGTATTAAATAGTGGGATTTTACAGACCACACAAACTGCACTGGATTCAATCTTCACATTTTAACGCTCAACTTTACATAAACAGACTTGTTTTGGCAACTTTTATTATGCATAAAAGGGAAGGGATTTTCAACGGAACTGTTTACTAGATTAACCTTTATTTGCTCCCCCGTCTACAATCCCCAGGTTGGGTCCTCATTGCCTGAAAGCACCACATCTGCTTTCAGCTAATCTTGTGGTAAAGAGAGGAAAATGGAATGTATTCTGAAACGCTAGCTTAGTTACAACCCCACACACTACAGAGGTTCATTTAGAAATATATTATGGAGGACAATTCCATGTGTATTTTTACTCTTAATTGATTGGTCCTCTGAGAACATAGCAGAGGGAATATTAAAGCTGTGTAGATATAACTCTACATAGATATAAAAGGCACAAATTAATGCAGCTCTGAAAACATCACTACACAATTAAATGTATTTTCAAAGTGTAAGCAATGTGAGCAACTTAATCTGACCTTGTATCAGCCTCTTGCAGTTCCTTTACAGCAGGACTGGAGTGTGAGAGTCAGAAGCAGCACAAGGAGTCAATCAGTTCATGTGATGACAAGAAGCATAGTAGGGATAGTAGGTAGTAGGGAAACCAGATGAGCAGAGAAATTAGATTATTACTCCTCGTTTTATTGTCTAGTTACAGTCTGGGGGTGGGATTCAAAACGCCCTGGGCTCAGAGAAAGTGGGTTGAATATGCAGGGCATCTAAAGGTCAAAAAGAAGTACTATGGGGAGGCCTCTGGTTTAAAGCTGAATATTATAGCAAAAGCTGTTTTTTATTTTATCTTTAAAGGGGCTATTTGTTTTTATCTTGTTATTTTGCATGTTGTCCCGCTTTGACCATACGGCAGTGGTGGGCTTCAGTTTAGGGCAGCAAAATACAAGGGACAAGGCTGTAGTTATTTCTTTAATACTGGCCGCAGTGAGGCATTAACAAACTGCAACAAATAAGTCCAACAATGAACAATTCACAGTCATCACTGAGCACATAATGCAAAAGTGTCTTAGCTCAAGAGCAACATAAGCTTTTCAGAAAATAGACCAGTAAACATACTACAGTGCATGAAAATTCATGGACACTTTGAAGCTCAATTTGACAATATGCAGTCACCCATGACATGTTTGAATTAATGGACATGTGAGACTGAAAACAGTGTCATTACTGTCAGATATTGGCTTTGATATATCTCATTATTCCTTCTGCCGCAAGCATCTATTTCAAAACGTGACCCAATAGCCAATTCAGCTTTATTAATGTAGGTGTATCCGAATGCTGATTATCCAGTTAGAAAAAGAAAAAGCTGAATTATAGTGATGGCATTAAACATGTGATGTTTAATGTCATAAAGTCATCTTAATACCCATGTATTGCTGTACACTTTAAGAAAAAAAGAAAGGCTGTTTGCTTCTAAAAGAGGAAATAGTTTGAGTATCTGGTGAAATAAAATCAGTCATCTGGTTAACCTGCTTCCTTAAAAGGGAATGCAGTAGGTCTACAGGCCAGCAACCGACAAAACATTCTGCCCTATGTATGTTGTTCACCTTGAAACCACAATGAGGTTTAGTTTGAAAAACTCTTACATCGGACGTAATGTACTAATTTAGACGTTGCTTTAAAAGGTTCCTGTGGTATTGAGGAGTAGGCCTCATTGCTAGGCATGGCTTCTACATAATACAAGCAGACTAGGGCAGCATCTGATGCGATCTGAGGACAGATCTTAAAAAAACTAAAAGTTTTAAAATATGGGGAGATATGGGGAGATATGGGGAGACTGCATAAAGCTTGTAACACATGTAACAAGCTATACAATCTCTGTGCAATCTCCTCTAGAAATACAAAAAAAAAAAAACTACCTACTACGTGGTCCCGAGCAGAATAGAAAAACTTTATTTTCTAAAAGCACCAGCCACTAATGGTGGAAACACAGACCATCCTCGTTTTGCTTCGCCAAGTTTAATCTGACTGTAATTCACGAGGTTCCCAGCCAGAAAGGAACTTAGGTCCAAGGTTTCCAGCTGCCCACAAAGTAATAGACAGTACATAGAAAAATGTAAACCTATTTAGGTTATCCATAAAGTTTGTGAAATACATAAATTTCAGCCTCATGGCAAGTCATAGAGAAGAATGTACAAAGACTGGGGTAGACGAAATTTGTAGCAACTGTGTATGGCAACCACTCAGCTTCTATCTTTCACTTCAAATCTTAACTGAACAAGCTGAAGAGAACTGTACAGATGCTCCAGATTTTGACTACTGCAGTTTAAAAACATCAAAACAAGCTTGATTGAAGCCAACAAAATAGGGTTGGCAGGATGCCAAGATTTTGGTGCAACAGAAAATAATAGGAAAAAACTATGATTTCTGTGCCTCAATTGGGAACTTTGAATATTAATTCCTCTGTGTTGCCTATAGCTACATGTGAATCAGGGATTGTTTTAAAGTGTTGTGTCTGTCACGGTCTGCGACCGGGGCACACAAAATGACCAAAAGTAGCGTGCAAAAAATGGTGTCTGTGTGGTAACAGGGACGCACTAGAGGCGCAGGTTCTAAGAAGGGCCAGGTGTTCGACAGAGCCTCTAATGGTGAGGATGATTGGCTGCTGGACACCTTCCAGGTTGCGGCCCTCTAACATGCCCACACAGACATAAAGATTAGTTGCAGCACCGAGGTGCTGGATGCATCAGCAGACAGGGTTGAAGCATATACACAGCCACACAAGTAGGCACAGGTGCAAGGACTCACTTGAAGGATCTCGCTGTGAGGAAGAGGGAATCCAGACTCACAGGAGACAAGGTAGGTGGTGGGCAACCGCAGGGATTACAGAGGCAAGAAATAAACAGGAAGTCCGACTGGGTGAAAAGACACGTTTCTCGAACGGCACGGAACAAGTGAGCTGGACTTTTAATGGAGAGGTTCAGAGTGGATTGGCAGGAAGCCAAGCAGCTCAGACAGGAGGTAAAACCCGGCGCCGGATCCTCACACAGGGAAGTGTGACAGTGTCAGGGTGTGTTTGTTTTGGAAGTTGGGGCAAGTGGTGGTTTGGGGTTTTAGTTTGAATGACTTTTTGTCAAAGTTTGATTTAAAATATTCTTAGCTTCTGGCTGTATTAATTGTGGGGTTTTTATGGGGTGCCAATTGAGAAGAGCTAAAAAACTTTGTAAAAAATAACAATTCATGAGTAAAAATTATTCATTAAAACTAAACGACAAGCAATTAACTGCCTGCCATCCGCTCCCTCTAGCGCGCACGCAAGCAGAATCAGGCAAAATTATTTTAACAGCTGGTTTCGGCTGTGACATACAAGCAATCGATTCCAAACAATGTGCAGCTGCCCTCTGCGTTGACCCCACCCCCTCCACCACTGCTGCCAGTTATCCCGGGCTTCGCTGTCCCCCCTGTGGGCCCAGCACCGGCACATCGGCTCCTTACACTAGGAATGGAGGAGAGATCAGCATTGTCTCACTGAAGGCGGAAGTGATGTGTATTACATCACTTCCTCCTTTAGCTGTTATTTCTCTGGCTGCTATAGCCAGAGAAGAAGCTGGTGAAGCAGATCTCTGCTTCAACAACTTCTTTGGGGGTCCCTAGGTGACATTAGGGGTCTTAGAGACCCCTAATGTCTCCATAAAGAAGACCTGTCATTGTATATTTGCTATTATATTGGGGGCTTGTTATCCCCCTATGCGACAGCAATAAAGATAAATGTAAAAAACAAAAAGTTTAAAAAAAATCAAAGTCACATGTAAAAAAAAAAGTCCCCGCATGCATGCACATATAAACGTAAATATATGTCGGGTGCGCCTATGTATGAAAAGAAAGATAACGCAACATTACATATCACTGTGTATGTCGGAGTGAGAGCAATAATTCTAGGGCCATTAATCACTGATAAGACCAAACTGATGAGCGGTAAAGGCTTTTCAAAGCGTCGCCTATGGCCAATTCTTTGGTATGGAATTTTTTTGCGATTTCGCGGGCATGCGCAATTTTTAAGCTTGTTTGGTGACTTTTTACCCGATGTGATCTTGTTTTATATTTTACCAACAATATGGGTAAAAATAAATGCTTTAGAACATAACGTAGAGAAAACTGTTTTTTTTCCCCAAAATCTTTGGTACTTTTTTCATTATATAGTAAAAAATTAAATCCCCAGTGGTGAATAAATACCACCAAAAGAAAGCACGATCTGTCCCCAAAATATGGTATAAAATTTATTTTGGTACAGTGTTGCATGACTAAATAAATAAAAGTCAAAATATCGCAGCAATGAATACTGAAAAATGGCCTTGACAGGAAGGGGGTTAAACACCCCGATCATAAAGTGGTTAATAAAAGTCCACCAATACGTAGACCACCTTTTGATAAGTGAACTGAATGCTTTAATTAGAAAATGGGATAAAGTGACAAACATGGTTAAAAAAAAACTTGTACGGCTTTGTGAGCTGACCCTAGAAAAATTAATCCAATAGTACACTGTCAATGGTTCACATCAGGCCAAAAATAACTGAAAATGCGTCAAAGAATCAGAGTTTATTCTGAGGACAAATAATCAGACTGGCAAAATCCAATATTCCTTCTAAAAACACATGATGAGCATTAGGTGAAATATTCTTAATAGCACTGCTAATGAATTCAGGATTCTAAAAAGGATGCATACAACACATACTGTAGAATTTGTTTGACTGAACTGCCAAGGGTCTCATGCCTCTGCCTACGCCATCAATAAGGTTTATTGTGTCCTACTGGTCTGGGAGTTACAGCAGAATTATTGGATGCACTAATGAATTCTACAGGCTAATGTAGCAGATAACAGCTGAATCCATTTGATTTGATATTAACAGTAAGTTTTATCAGAACTGAACATAATGTGGTAGACCTTACAAAATGTGATTACCCACAGCAGAGCTTGTGTTATCATACCACAAGGCTGATTGAGTAAGGGCCAAAGTGTCAATGTGAGACATGTTGAGCAAATCAACAGCAATCATCTAATGAGCCTTTAGAGAAATTTAGGAATACTGGCCAGATGCTTGACATCCATTTGCTTGAAGTTGAACCCTTTTTCTATAGTATTGGAAAAGTGGGAATAGGGCTAGTCAGGCAAGCTTTTCATGTGCCCACTGCTGTCTGTGTAACCCTTCAGAAGATTTCTGCTCTCTGATCCAGTGAGAACAGTCACTCGGAGAGAAAATGAGGGGGAATCAATAAGCTGACAGTTACAATAGGAACATGAGTGGAAAACTCCCAATACATTTGGTTCAATGACAACAGTCAAAGATGGATTTGCCTCTCACTTTGAGGAATTTCCTGTCATGTCTGCTGGACAAGAAGTAAGAGGAAATCTCCCCACCGTGGACATACTTAGCCTGACACCCTTCACCAAAGGATTCAGACAAAAAGGTATTGGCTGGAGTTCCACTTAAAGTGCAACTGAAGCCAAAACATTTTAGTTTTGGATAGAGCGAAGAGGCAGTAGAACACCTGTCAGGTTTTTTATTGCTTGTTGTGTCCCCATTAGGGAGAATCACCCTCTCTATTTGTCCTAGTGACCGTTATCACTGAAAGAAAATCCCAAATTATGGGTTGTCATCCGAACAAGGATAGATGGGGATTCTTTTGATGGGGACACTAGTTTTGGTGACCCTGCTGACCACCAGAGATTCCCCTCCCTTTAGAGGGATTTCCTCTTACTTGTTGTAGCTATCAGACAGGAAGTGAAGGGAAATCTCCCCAGTGAGACACAGATGGAAAAAAAGCTGACAGGGTATAGGTTATAACCCTCTATCCAAAACTTTAAAATGTTTTAGCTATTGTTCTGTTTTGAATGAAGGAAAGAAACCCTGTTATGCCATCTTGTGCCAAAATGTGTCTGCTGAGGCCAAAGATGTATTATCAAAGTAATGAGTATGACCCTGTAAGACTTCAAGAAAGCAACTGCTGACAGAAAGACCTACTGCGAACAAGAAGGTAGGGCAGAAATAGCCAATGCCTAGCTTGAAAAGAGAACTATGGGGTAAGTGTTTTTCCCCATAGTTCTCTTAAGGGTGACGGGAGGACATATACCAGCGTCCTCCTGTGACCCAAAGCTCAGTATATCAGGAGCTACAGGTCGCGGTATACTGAGACCGCCGCAGCCGGGACGGATCCCGACCATTATTGTTGAGATCCACCCAGCTGCATTAGTGACAGCTGGCTCTGCCTATCTAGAGTGACAGCTGGCTCTGCCTATCTAGAGTGACAGCTGGCTCTGCCTATCTAGAGTGACAGCTGGCTCTGCCTATCTAGAGGCAGAGCCAGCTGTACCACTCCCTCCCCGTCCGTTCCTCCAGTCAGCGCTGGAGGATCAGAGCAGGGAGGGGGGAATCCCTGCAGGGAGCCGTTTGAGAAGTGAGCGAGCGACGGCATGTGTTTCGCTCACTTCCTGATCTATTGAGCCGAGGTGTGACAGTTTCATTGTCACAGGTCAGCTCGAACTATGAGGATGATTTTCACTCACCTCAAAGTTCTCCTTTAAGGCTCCATTCACACATAGCGTTTTTGTTTTCCACATGGTTTTCTGCGCGGCACGCAACTGTGCAAATCTTAACATGCACACGGATTACGCACATATGTGGCTTCTACTATAGCCGTAACATGTGGAATCAGCCCAGAATATCGCGCTTGGACTTTTTTGCACTATGTGCGTTTTCGTGCCATACAGGTGTAAACCAGATACATTGACATGTATTAGTTTTTGCGTTTAGCGCTAATTTGTGATCAGAGCCTTACTTATCAAAATGCTTACATAGAAATAATATATTCAGCCCCACTGAATCCAACAGGAACATACTGTAAAAATAAGAATGTACAAATTCTAAAATAAAAAAAACTGGAACAGTTCCTACTGGAATGCTCTATAATTAGGTTAGGTGCACATAGGCCATCTGTAGCAATGTCTCTTCCTTTTCATTTCTGTAAAAAGCAAAAATGAGGAGAAACAGGAGACAGATCCAGAAAATAGGTGAGCTCTGTGCACAGCTATATGAACAAACCCCTTATAAAGTTAACAAGACTTACAATTCAACCCTGCTACAAATTTGTGGCAAGTTATCCTTGCTCTCTTGGTAAGAGGGAACCTAGGAATCAAACCTAGATGACACCATTCCTAATTTTAGCCCAGAGACAAATTCTTAATCATTTAATTTACCTACCATCAGCACCTCCATTCATTTCTCTGTACGGCAGCGCTTTACATTGCCCTGCATTGTAGTCAAATACCATGACATCCAGTACGCAAAAATGCAGTATGTCCTAATTTTAACACAGCTCACTGCACTGCACATTACACCTGTATTGTGGAGTTAACATATCAACACCAGTCAACAATGCTACACAAACAATTGTTTTCTATGTGTCCTAGCAGTGTATTTAAGCCCTTAGTGTAAATTAAAGCATCACAAGAGACAAGTGGACAGGAACAAGATAAGACCCAACCTATTCCAAGAATTGGGTTGAACACACTACTTTTCTAGTATGCTGGGAAAACTCTCATGGCCTTCTATCTAGACCAGGGGTGTCAAACTCAATTTAATCGTGGTCCGCATCAACATTATGGTTGCCCTCAAAGGTATCTGTAAGACTATATAAATGTATCTAATCTTTATCATAGTCGCCTCTGCATTTGATTATCACTGGTTTTAGTCATAACTTAATACCTAGATCTGAAAGTAGAAGTCTAGGAAATGGCCTGGTGGGCTGGATTCGGCCCCTGGGCCTTGAGTTTGACACGTGTGATCTAGACCATTCCCCTCTATTGGATAGTCATGCTCCCACTGACTGTCAATGCCGGGGCATTCTTGCCTACACTTACTGCCAATGCTGGGGTATTCTTTCTCCCACCAGCATGTAAGATACACTTTTATTGACCACTTCACTTTGTAAGCTGTGCTATACAGGTGAAACTCGAATAATTAGAATATCGTGCAAAAGTAATGGCAGTAATTGCTGCAAAAGGGGCCCAAACCAAGTACTGAGTACATATGCATGCTTGTACTTTTCAGAGGTCTGATATTGTTCTATGTACAATCCTTGTTTTATTGATTGCATGTAATATTCTCATTTTCTGAGATTGTGGATTTGAGGTTTTCATGAGCTGTAAGCCATAATCATCACAATTATGACAAATCACGGCTTGAACTATCTTGCTTTGCATGTAATGAGTCTATCTCATATATTAGTTTCACCTTTTAAGTTGCATTAGTGAAATAAATGAACTTTGCACGATATTCTAATTATTCTTGTTTCACCTGTATGTTACATATTGCTGAGACATGCACATTATACATTATACACTATACATTTTCATTTTACTTTTTTTCTTCATCAGAGGTCATCAAGACTAAAACACCATTTGCAGTTACCAGCTACAATACGTATTGCACTTTTGACAAATTTTTTGAGCACGGTTTGCAATGTTCTGGTAGCGTAATTTTGTGTTGAAAGTAGGCTTTGCATTATAGGAAAAAAGCTATTGTGGTTTATTGGCCTTTATGCAAAACTGTTCATCCTAGACCACACACTGACATGGGTAAAGAGATGTTTTTGTGGCTTATTTTTGGCAAGCTGTGTTTTTGCCTGGAGTTCTTCATAGAGAAAGATTTATCTATTTTAGCACACAATGAGGCAGGGCAAACAACAAGAGCAATATAATATGTTTTGAAGCCAAATCAACTATCCATTTACAGCTTGCAACATATATTCCTCCCTCTGTTGCTAAAACCAGCACAGCACAAATATAAAACATTGCCCTAAGCACTTGCTAGGTGGGTATGTGTTTCAAGAGGAAAACTTTAGCAAATGCTATAATAAATCAGTTGCAAATGTTTGCAAAACTACTAATCAAGAAAGCAAAATACACAAATGTTATTGCACTCATTTGCTAATATATCAGAAACTTCCTTGATAAATCTCCCTCATATGTCTTCCTTATTTATTTCCACAGCAATAAGGCCATTTACTCCATTAAATATATATTGTACCAGTATGGGGTATAATACAGGTACAAAATACAAAGTATAAAATATCAGAAAGGCTGCTCATTGTACTGCATCCCTGCTCATTGTTCTTTACTGAAATCTGACTGTCTAACCTCTCACATTGCCGTTGTGCCCTCGACATTCTATTTGAATCAAAGCAGAACATTACAATGACTGGCTTTTTCATCAGAAAAAAACAGTAAAACTGTATAAGAGCCTGAGGGCAGTTCTGCTGTACATGCACAGCATAGTTGTGAAGGGTCCCTCATACCTTCCTAGAATGTGATCCCATTAATGTCATAAAAGGATAAATGTATTTCATGAAGATACATATCATTCTAGAGCTAAGCCCTATTCCTTTTCTTGCGTGCACAGAGAATACCCTGTATTATTTTATTTTGCCATTTCTACATCTGGCTATTTTTAAGGGCACATATGATGTATTTAATTATAGTTGTATTCATTCTATTATTGCAAGTGTATCTTACATAGTTACATTGTTTGCAAAGTAAAAAAAAAAGACACAAGTCCACTGAGTTCAATATATAGAGATGAAAAAGAGAATGAATAAAGAACCTCCATAAACAGGACCCTGCGCCCACAGTTACCCACAACACTGTAATCCCAGTGAATGGTTTGCACAGTCCAACAGTATTACCTTAATGAGTAACTGCTGCATGAAGGATGCAATACCTTCACTAAATGCTATCAAACTTGGGAAAGCTGGTTGGCACACAAGTCCTTGAATAACTACCAATCAGACCTAACCCACTGAACTATATACATTTGAGATGGAGATGCTAACAACAAGCTAAGTGAACCAACTCTCCTCACTGCTTAGAGCTGGTGTGAGACGCTGCAGCTGTCACACGCTGCCTTTATACTGAGAGCTGAGCAAATATGTGACCGTTGATCACTTATATCTCAGTTTCTTCACTCTGCAGAGAGCTTTAGTAAACATACTTTTGTGATCTAAAAGAGAAGTAACACAGAGAGAAAAAAAAGGTTTGGCTTTTTTTCCTCTCTCTTAACAAGTTCTTAAAATACTACCTGTTAATTATACATGTTCAATGTATATATCACCAAGTTTTCTTTCTCTTATTTCACTTATTTCACTCCACTACTCTTCAACTGTTTCCTCTCTTACCTTCCCTCCTTCCCCACACATATACTAGCTTGAACATTAGTATTTATATTATATTAAATATTATATTAATTTAACAATATTAAATATTATATTTCAGCTCTTCTTTAAGCCCAAGGTGGCTTGATGAAACATCCCTTTGTGGTGTGTCCTTGACACCCCGGGCTCACAGGATGTGGGTTGAATGATGATGGGTGTCATACAACCTGGAAGAGGACTATGATTGAATCACACAGCTGAGGAAGGCAGCATTAGAGAAAAGGTGAATATTGCAGCCAGAACTGTTTTTTTACGCAACTATTTATTTTTATACTTTTACTTGAACCTGGAGTTGGGCTTTAAAGTAATCCACTTTTGAAAATATGAATTGCCTGGTTGCAATGTTAGCTGGCTTTAGAACTTTCTGAATTGCTACAACAAGTATATAGATCAGGAAATTCCAAGAAAAACTTATCAGTATACTCATTACCAGATCAGTAAAATAAAATTCTGAAATCAAAGCTAGCATAAAAGACAGGAAACTTGTATTTTCAGATGGACAGGTCATTAAATCAGCTTTCATGTATCTCTAATGACAGGTCCCCTTGAATTATTCCTTTCTTCTCAACACTTCATACTTTAACCTTACATTTGCTTACAAATGAGCAGGCCCTGTCCCTGTTACAGCTAATGCTGCCTGTTGCAGAGGATGGTGACCTAATTTTAAACGTTAATAACCAAAGTCACTTCTAGTATACACTTCCTGCAAGAAATAATATACATTACGGTCAGAAATGTACACATTTTACTTTCTTATTTTTAATAGCAATATTAAAATCACAGGAGCATCTAAAGATACGGTGTTTGTTAAAACCCATTTACGCTTCTTTTCCAAGAAACGTTTAACTTAACAAGCAGGTCTAAACAACATAGCAGAACACTGGAGATAAAGATCACCCATTAATCCTCACAATAGTAGCTTCAAATGAAGTGCATTTCAGCACAAGATAATGACAATTTACAAAGCTGTTATTGCTAATAATGACCCTAGCGATAAATGTGATACATCCAGGTCACAAACCTGAAAATAATTTACTCCTTTGGAAAACTACCTTTAGTTTTGAAAGATGGCAGTAAATTTAAATCCACTGGAATTCCAGGCTGTCGATTAAAGCAAACCTGACGCCATGTTAGCAATTTATACTACATAAACAGAGGTTATCATCAATAAAATCTTCATGTCAAAATGATCCACATCCACATAAGCAAATATTTAGTTTACCTTCCAAGCTTAACTTGGCCATATCCTTTCTATCACATTAAATTACCAATAAGTAGACTCAAGAGTTGGGAAAGGAAAGGGCAAGGCCAATAATGTCTCTACTCCCGAGATCCCACTGCAACACTAACTTAGTAGCAAGTCACAAGGTGAGAAGGCTGCAGCAAAGACTGTAAAGTGAACCTTTAACCCCCTTTGACTAAAAATCATGTAAGCATGCAGCTCTGCATGCTGACATGAAATCATCTTGCATTCATTAGTTAAACAAACATATTTTTATTTAAAGGAGAACTATGGGGTCAGGGCTTTTCCCCATAGTTCTCCTTAGGGTAACGGGAGGACACAAACTAGCGTCCTCCCGTCACCCTACAGCTCGCAGTATACTAAGACGCTGCATCTGAAGCGGATCCCGACAATTATGTCTGGATCCGCCCAGCTGCATGAGTGACAGCTGGCTCTGCCTATCTAGAGGCAGAGCCAGCTGTACCCGCCCCCTCCCCCGTCCGATCCACCAGTCAGCGCTGGCGGATGGGAGCGGGGAGGGGGAAATCCAGCCCCTCCCCTGTCACGGCAGAGAGCTGTGACAGGATCGAGAGGTGAGCGAACGCCGGTATGTGTTCGCTCACTTCTCGATCTACTGAGCCGACCTGTGACAGTCTCATTGTCACAGGTCGGCTAGAACTATGAGGTGAGTGAAAAGCACTCACCTCATAGTTCTCCTTTAACTTACAATTCCTTTTTTTCTACTTCCTGGTCTTCTTGCGCACAAATGATGTAATGTGCCCAAGAGTTGCATCCCGGGAAGGTTAAATCAGCAGAGCATTGCTGGTAAATCTCATCTGTACTCTCATGAGATCTCAGGGAAAGGCATTTTCCTCCCCTAAAATGATGTATAGTCACATGTCCTAGTCCAATGTGCCAGAATTCCAGGAAGTAAAGGGAGATGGATTAATCTGCCCTTAGTAAAAATGACCACTGTGAAAAGAATGGGGAGGGAAAAAAAAAATCTATATCTAGAAGTATGTGTTTGTAGATTGTCATTACTAAACATTTCTAATGGCGTATTTGTTGTTATTTTGAAGATATGGGTCAAATTAATCTTTAAGAGTAAGACATGAACACGGCCTAGAACTGCACAGGTAGGAGGATTTATATGACTATGTAATCTCTGAGTCAACGGGGCTGATTCGTGGTGTGTTTATAAGGTTAGTAAATCAACCCCAACATCTCAGTCCAAAAATTACATGCTAACTATGGATGATGCTTGAAAAATAATGACACCCTCCTTGATAAGAGAAGCAGATAAAAGCATTGTGAGGGAGAGCACTGTAATCTCTGTGAGAGGTAATTACTGACTTTTTTACTTACCTAAACTCACTGTCAGCTGACGTTCAGGTCCCAAGCCGTCTCTTCTGCTTTCATCTGGCAGGGTCTTTCTTTGGGAGTCCATGCCACTGCCTGTGATGTTAACACTTCCTTCGTTCTTATTGGTTGTAGCAACATTTTTAATGGTTGGGTCCTATATGGGCTTCAGAGGCAGGAGAACACAGGGCAGTAAGAGGACTGGTCCCCAAGAAGATAAGGCTTCAGAGCAAGGAAACTGAGTATGAGAGAATAGATCTCAATATGTGCTAAGAAGATGTGTTTGCAGAAACCATTGGGAACAGGAAAAATGAGATTTTTGCCCAGAGATGAGCTTCACCACTTACCTGCTAAAACACTAACACTAATTAACCCTTATGTTGCTGCATACTCACCTCTTCCTTCCCCTACACAACATGCAAATATCAAATGGTACACATGTAAATCCAAGAGCAAATGGTACACATGTAAATCCAAGTGCAAATGGTACTCTTATCACTAGAAAATGTATTACTTAACAAAAATAATATCATATATTACAACTCCACTGTTTTTTAAAATACATAAAGGCCAATGCCCCAAATAACTTTAGTTTTTGTTTTATTCTGGCAAACCAAGTCACATGCCGGCTTTTAGGGAAGCACAGATACTTTTCGAGTACCAGTGCAGATACTTGGCATTTTCATGAGAACTACCGGGGTTGCAGCGGTTGCAGCTGGGACCTAGCTCTGGCACTCCACCACTGTCCTGAAATCATTAGTCTGTATTGATTTAGAAAAACTGTCAAATGACAATAAACAAAAATGTATCAGTACTCATACTTGTAAGTACTCGGCAAGTACCAGTACTCGTACTCGCAAAACTGGTATCTATGCATCCCTTTATTTATATTTATAAAAACAAAATACTACATTAAAAACGAGATGTACAAATCCCAGGAGCTCCGTGTGCTCCTTACAAATGAAAGCTGCCTCCTAATTTTTGAATTTTTCTCTAGTCTAGTCTTGGAGCGCAAAAGTATCGGTACATGTATTCGTACTTGTACCGAGTACTGTACTTGGTATCTGTACAACCCTACTGGCTTTTGTATCTCTAAAATAATCCAGTGGTCAAATATCCCAATAGTTCTGTCCAATTCTACGGGCAGTACAATGACAAATGATGGTGTCTCATTTAATCTGTTATATTTTTTATACTTTGGAACAAATTATTGGGAAATTTGGCTGTTACACGCTTGTGGGAGTGAAATGAAACAATTAAACTACTACGAGACAGAAGTGGCTCTAACAGAGTCTCCAACATAGAATATTTGCACTTTAAAACAAAATATGAGTTTTGGTCAGAGGTGATCATTTATCAAGCCATTCCTTAATGAATTAAGCACTGAAAACAACTTAATACTTTTGAAATAACAAAAAAAAACAATCTAACTAAATAATATTTAAATTTCCTGATTTTTCTAATATTAGTGTGAGATAAACCCCTCTAATTTCAAATATGAAATAAGGGAAGACAAAGCCAGCCCAGCACAGAGTATTTACATTGTAAAAAGTGCATTTACATCCAATGTGCCAAGCCAGAAAACGGAAAGTGGAATTAGAAAGCCAGAAAACGCCAATAATAGAGAGCTGAAAGCCGTTTTAACGGGTCTGCTGATTCAAATGTTACAGAGAAGAGAAAAATAGCCAGCAGTAGAAAATGTGACATGGCTTGAGCTCTTACTCAGATTGACACTGAATACAAATCAGAAGTATTTGTAACCAGTAAATGTAAAATTCAAGTTTTCTTAAAAGAGTGGTTATTTCATAGAAAAAGTTCAAAACATTTATTAGAAAATCTGATTTTTTTCAGATCAAATTCTAACTATTGGGGTGGGGGATTTTGCAAAATACACAGACTTCCTAAAGACTTAAACTTAACTTAAAATTAGTGTAGAACTGTACACAAGTCTCTATGCAGCCTAAAATGGTGATAACCCAACAACTGTTTACTCTTTTCTACACAGACTTTGAGAAAAGTATTATTTAGATAAGACAACATACCTCACCTAGTATTATGAAGAAAAAAGGTGTCAGCTTCAAGTCTGAAGCTGACAGCTTTTTCTCCGTTCAGTGCGGCTCACCAAGTATTATGAAGAAAAAAGGTGTCAGCTTCAAGTCTGAAGCTGACAGCTTTTTCTCCATTCAGTGTGGCTTGTTACAGGTTACACAGCAGGGAAAGCCTCCCCACTGTCTAACCTGTCATGGACGGAGCGCTGCCTGTTAATTACAGTCAGCGCTGCATCCGGCTTTTGACAGGCAGTCCCCCACTGCTTGTGTAACCTAACTTGGTGAGGCAAGAGCTGTCACAGCCTCTAATCTGAGTTAGAGGTGTGAGCTCTGTGGATGGCTTGGGCCAATGGCAAAGCGCCATTGGTCCAAGCTGTCCAATCAAAAAAAAGAAGAAAAAAAACCCACTGAGGCCATCGATCTCGATGCCTCAGCAGTGACAAGAAAGTGAGGGACAGGGAGACACCTCCCTGTCTGCTCCCCACACAGCTTGGGCTCTGGTGGGATGGGGCGGAGCTTCAGTGGGACAGGGGATGCCTCACCCAGCACAGAAGGCACGGCATGTCCCTGCTTTATTGTTTAAAATGTAAACATTGTGTAAAATCCTACATTTATGTCCCAGCAAAAAAATAGTTCCAGCTGGACTAGAACACTACGGTCTTATGCAATTGTCTGCATAAATGCAACTCACGTTAAAAATAACTTGTGAATATAATATAAACCAGTCCTGCTTTCCATGGCTTTACCCTTCAACATCTGCCACTAGGTCAGTTCAGTTTTAGATGAGTAGCACTACTGCTCTTAGGTTTAAGTAAGATGATCCCCATGCTGCCTAGTAGGTTTGAAGTCTGAATACCCCAGTCCACTAACATGACTTAAGCTTCTAGACACATCCCATTCTCAGTGCTGGATTGTTGGCATGTAGTGGGTTAAACAAAAGTTACTTTAGATTTGTGAAATCATTTCTGAGCACTCAAGGAAGGGAGGGTGATGGAACAGGATACTCAAAAGCACGTAAGACGTAATTTATTTTCACACAACCTCTGTGGCTTCAATGCAACTAGCAACTCATTTAGTCAACCCTCGTGCAACCCAAAATAGAAACACAGGACTGTCTCCCCAAAGCCAAGGTTTGTGTGTCTGCTTGGTTATTTAATCTGTAGCTGCAGGTCAGTTAGCAAGTTATTCTATCTCCTTCTTCCTGTTGTCAGTTCAGCTCCACTTACTTCAGGTGGTCAGCCACAGGTGCTTTTCTCAGGTTGCAGGAAACTCTCCCAATTGCTAAGTTGCTCCATCAGCACAGCTCCCTCTGGACAGAATGCCATTAGTGAAAAAAATCTTCTAACAGCAGCTCAATTACAATAGGCTTGGAAGGAGAATAGGCTATAATAGTGCACAGTACATTATTCCACTAACAAATATGCACAGACTGTGCAGGGACAGCAATAATAGGGACCCTCTGTATTTTTTGCAAGCATGGTGACAATCTGGGTAGTTTGTTATACATGGTAATGTGATAGTACATGATGCGTGGATGGCTATATGCCACCCCTGGCGTCCCTGCTAGCAAGATCACTTCCCTTGTTTGCTATGGTAAAATCCAACCTTAATACTAGGGATGCACAGATACCAGTGCTGATACTTGGAGTTTGTACAAGAACTACCAGGGTTGCAGAGCTACCAGCTGCGACTGGACCCTGGCGCTCCACCACTGTCCTGAACTCATTACCCTTTATTGTTTTAGGAAAACTGTCACATGACAATTAACAAAAATGTATCAGTAATTGGTGTCTGTGAGGACAAGTATTAGTACTTGTACTTGGTCTGGAAATATGGTATCGGTGCATCCCTAATATATATAGGAAGGATAAATGCCACATGTCCCCCTGTACCCAGGTAAGTTCAACCTTTCAATGTGGCTGCAGTAAGGTGTCGGAAAGACATGTTAAGGCATCATAGGGTGCTTGTTATACACTGTGGGGATATTTGTGTCTTTTGTTTTACACATAGGTTAACTTTAGGCTTACCTTAAACTAAACATTCTATATTTAACTTCTAACATACCTGTACCTTAACCATGAAGTGAAACACCCAAACAGTGAATACTGTTCACTGCCAAGTCCTTTTAGTGTGTCCTTACAGAGGTAGAACCACAACATCAAGTGATTCCTTGAATTACAGTTTGTCTGCGATTTACAATCCATTTTTTTGTGCCAGCGGTTTGCCATTTCGTAAAATTTACAATATTTTTATAATCCTCTAAAAAACATGTGCTTCTGAAGATAAAATAATATCTTCAATATTATTAACTCTTCTGTCCCGGCTTTTGGCGTGGCCAATAGCCTCCAATTAAAACATTTAAAATCCACAATTAGAAAATGACATTGTAACCACTTTATGTACCCAATACAGAAATGACAGTACGTGGGCTTTGCTGCCAAAGGTAGGTGCCAGAACACCAGATGCAACTGCTGGCATTGCACTCCAAGCTGATTCACTGTTAACCAGCATACAGGAATCAAAGCATAATAAAGTGCAGATTGTTGGCAGGTATTGGTTACTATCAAGATTTATTATTAAAATTGACTATTGTTCATAAAAAATAGCTGGCTATGGCAGAAGGATTCGCAATGCTAACTCTTCCAGAACAAATGTATCCTTTTCTAACATGTTCGATGGAGAGCAAAGACATCTGTTGATCATTTTAAAAGATGACAAACATTGTTCCAAATGTGGATAATTTAAAATATTCCCTTCCTTAATTTGCAAGTCATCCAGAAATAAAAATAAGAGTAAAAATACCTAGACAAAAATAGCCTAGCTTTCCCCTAAATGTAAAGTCTATATATCTGGGGAGTTTTTATCTAATTGCCTAAATAAAACAAAAACAAAAAATTAAACCAATCTGATGCTCCTTTTTGTTCTAACAATACAATATAGAAGAAATAAAAGCTGAATGTAATTAGTTGTTCTGGGCAAGAAATGTATTTTCTTTCAAATGGTTTAATAAATGAGGTGTATTATAATTTTCTATATCTGATGTAACCTAGATCTCAATCAAGTATGGGGGAGGGTTGTAGGCCCTTTGATAGAACTGTGTCGCAAGCAATGAAAGCCCTGCTTAATGCATTTTTACGCTGAATTGGAGAAAAATAATGATAGTTTGCCAAATATAACACAAGCAGCTTATGCATTATAGTAGTCTAAATAACTATGTTTATGTGCAAAGTACAGTAACCCATAAAACCGATCACATTTCAGTTAAAGGAAGCATCTCCTCCCAGAAATAAGGGGCTATGCGCATTAACAGGCTGCCTCTGGCCTCAATACTGTTTATGTAAATGACCAAGAACAGGGATTCACAATAAAAAGTCAAAACAGCTAGTATAATTTAGTCACATTCAGCACTGTAGATTGTTGATCCAGAAAGTATCAGATTGCCTTATGGGATTGGGAATACATTTTCCCTGTTGAAGCAAATTAAGGCCTCATTCACAGGAGAAATTGCCGGCACGTACAGCTCTGTGCTGCATGCAGGGCCGTATCGGGCAGCTCCCGGAAAGGACAGGAGCTGCGTGTGATTAGTACGCAGCCTGTGTCCTTTTCTATGGGGGTACGTGGCCATACACCACCCTACGCTCAACCGCCCTGCACGTCCGTCTGGGTGCTGGTGTCCGTACTCGTACGCTGACAGGATGGATCCTGTACACACCCGTACAGACCTGCACTTGGAGTGAGCGTAGTGTGGCCTTTTCTCGTGTGACTGAGGCCTTAATCATATTTTATTAGGGGTGTTTTTGCCCTCCTCTGGGGCAACTGTGGGTTTAGGGTTCTGAGGATACAGGTTTTTAATGTAATTATTTTTGTCTTTTGGTTGAACTTAAAGAACATGTGTCTTTTTTCAACCTACTGTAACTGGACTTGTTCTCAAATGTTAAAGATATTTTGCCATTTATCCAAGTAGCTTCTATGATCCATTCCCCTTAATGCCATGTCCCTGTGTCTGAGACAGGTGGCGATTGTTTGTGTGGCCCAGCTGAAGGTGTTAATTGTTGTCAAATTTTAGGGATGTAAAAACTCAATGATATGTTAGTGACAGATGGTGTTGAAGACCCCCACTCCTGTTTAAGGATATGCATATTTTTTCCAGGTCAAAGACTCAGCAATATTTAGCCATAGCAGCTAACATTTCCAGAAAGGGAAGTCGGCCATTCCAGTCTCCATGTTTTCTCACTACAGATTTCCTTTAAACTGACATTAACTGCAGTCAGAATAGAGGGAGATTATTTCTAATTGGTTGCTGTTTTACTGCTGTTTACTGGTGGCATATGAACAGGGGTAGCAGAAATGGTCTCTGCTCTTGGAGGACCTATCTCCAGCTATATGCACTCTTCATCAACATCACCTTCAGCAAGAGCATGGTTAAGTTGCTTCTTCTGGAGAAGAGTGATAGGGGTTATAGGAGTTAAGGAGTTAGATCTTAATTGCATTTCTGAAACTAGAATGTTGTTTATAGAGCTCAAACACTAAAGCTAATATTAACACACAACAGAACAAAAGAAAGACTCATACACCCTCCCTCTCCCCTCTACCTGTCCCTGCTCTCAGAGCTATACAGAGTCTTAATAAAAGGGAGGGAGGGAGACTCTTTCCTAGCATGCTCTGTGAGACCAACATTGTATTTGCATTACATTGCATTGTATGTAAACTATTAATTAAAAAAAACAAAAAAACGCTCTTGACTGATGGTTCCATTACATATAGAATGTATATGAATGTATATGAAATGGGACTTGGTTAGAATGTCTATTGCTGCCCATTAAAAATAGAAGCCACAACTGCACACTAACAAAAGACGAGAGAAAAAGAATTCTGCAAATTTCCACACATATTTGCCTCAGTCATATAATGCTGAATAGAAAATGGTAACTAAACCCAAATTCCCTTTATTTTTATCTGGTATTTCTGCAAATAACACACTTCCTTCATTGGCTACACTTACTGCTCCATTGTATCTATGGAGGTAGCCATAATTGTCACACAGGCTGGACTTTAAACATGTCTCCCTTTGTTCATCTTGATTACATGGTAGTTTGATGAGAATACAAAAGAATTTTAAAGAATTATTTTATTATAATTACATTTTAAATATTTTATTATTCATTTTTAAATTCTCTCTTATATTTCTTTTGTAAATTGAAGAATTTACAAAAAGAAAGATAAGATGGATTTTGCCTTCTTTCAGCCTATAGGAACTGACTAAATTTTTGGCAAGATCTACAGGTATTTTCTGTACTTGCTGAAAATGTACTTACCCTAAAAACCAAAAACTAATGCAACACCACATGTGCAATATATAACATTTTTATTTTGGGTTTAGATATGCTTTAACCATATTAGATATCATGGAGTAACCTTTCCCATATTTGTACAGCCCTGCTATCTATTGTTTTGTCACATACATCTGTCACAAACATGCTAATCCAGTCCCTATTTGATTAACATTCCAGCCTTTTATTTTCTGGAAAAACTGGGCCATTCTAAATTTTAATCCTGCTAATATAATTTAGTAATGCTCACTCGTCACCAATCTAAACATTCCTGTATAAAAAAAGTCAGCCTGTACTGTGAACATATCCCCTGTATGTGAAGGTGCTGCATGGCTGAGCACTCTCACATTGGAATACATACAATGTCCAAAGCAGATGAGGAATATGAATTTTAAAGTAAAAAAAAAAGAATCTGCCATATAATCTCAATAAAAACCCAGTTTGTAGTAATTTTCTGAGATCTGTGGGCATATTAAAGTCACAGTAATACCCGGCCAGATGGCATGCCTATTATCTAGCAGAAGAAAATAATCCTCCCCTTTATCCTCTCAACAAATGTTTGTGTTATTGTTTAACCCTCAACATGGGGCCATTCATCACTCCATGCTCTAAGTGTATGTATGGAGACTAGCTTTGTTCACTGCTTTAATAAAGTAGACTGCACAGTACGTTTTATTATCAGAAATATCCTGTATATTGGTAATATTTTTGTTACAAATGCATTAACCAGGTTTTCAGGCAGGTCGCAGATATCCTCTGTCCATGTAAACAGAAATTGGTGCCCTCTTTACAATGGAATCACTCACAGAAACGACCTCTTCTGCAAGGATATTTGACTGCTGTAGAATGCCTTTTAGTGTAAACAGTCATTATTGCCTAATGCACAGCCACATCACAAAAACACTGCTTTCATGAAATGTAAGTTGTTTATACGATGTTGGTATACAATGCTCCAGTGCCTAAATGTCCCCACAGGCACTAGATGGAGTGTTCAGCCAGATTGAGTAACATGTACATAATGTTCGGTGTTCGAACATAGGTTCGACTCGAACGCGAAGCTCATCCCTAATGTCTAGGTGTGAACATTGATAATGTGCCAGCATGCAACTGTTGGGGAGAATCAGTATACAGGCAGGTTAGGGATCCCATCCTAATCTCTACTGTAACCAGGGCAATCCCTATAATGAGGCAGCCTGAGGTGGTTGCCTCAGACATAATCTCATTGGGTCACACGGGGGGCACCAGGTGTGACTGCCGCCCCCTTTCCGGCCAGAGCGTTCCAGGTTGCTAAGCTTTTAGCAACCTGTGACACTTTTGTCGGAGGCCAGCCCAGCTTACTGACATCACTGGTTTCCAAGAACTGAGCAGGATGCTCTGGCTGGCATCCCGATCATCTCCTGGCAACCAGTGATGTCAGTGAGCTGGAGGGGACAGTAGACAGAGCTGGAGCCAGAGGGACCGTGCACCACCAGCAGCGCCCTTCCCCCCTGGTAACGTGCATTGACAGCCCCCCTCTAGCACCCTATTAACATGCATTGACAGGACCCCATGGACCTCAGGCAGCAAAAAGTGTAGGGACACCCCTGACTGTAACCATCTGCAGCATTGTTGCCCCACAACTCTTCCATCACAAAAACTTGTAAACCCTTGTAAATATCTCACTGCATTTCCCAGTTTTTGTCTTATTACAACACTAAGAGTGATCATGTGATTACAGCAAACAAGTTCTTCCACTTAGCACTATCACTTCCTTAGGTTTAGAAAAGCTAGTGTGAGTTGCGGTGGTCTGTCTTTAAAAAATAAAACAGTACATGCACCTGTTTGGTGTGTTTTAGTGCATTTAGTTTTAGAGCACATTTCAATGAATGGGCTGCCTTAACACAATGAAAGTGAAGGCGTGAAGGTGTGCTGTCAGTGAATGGTCTTTTGGGGGGCTCTGTCCAGCGTCTTACTCGAGCGTTTCACTGAGCTACTGGCAACTGGTGATGTCAGTGAGCTGGGCAGGAAGCCAAGAGCTCTTAGAAACCTGGGGCACAGTGCCCCACCACCCTAATGCCCCCAGTTTCCCAATAACCTTAAAAAAAACTAAAACTTGACTCAAATGCTATTATAGATTCTCTTTAAACATTAAGCGAAGGGAATTTACTGTTTATGTTGACTTGGAGCATCCCTGCTCATTTTTTCCCATCCCCTCCTTTCCTCATTTGCATGTTTTAAAATGTGGCTCTGAAAACTTGTTATCTCGAGCTAATGGAAACTGCATTTTCACTATTGAAGCAAATTATAATGCTATTTCTGTTTAATTTTGAGAATATTTCCTGGTATTAAAAGCTGATATCATTACACCAAATCTGGTATTTTTATTGCTGCACCTTTGAGCAAATTACAAAAATCATAAAAGCCCGATCCAACAGCCTGGCGATGAGCAGAGGGTTTAATGAAAAAAAAAAGACACTGGACATTAGAGAATTGCAGTCGTTTCCTTTTGTGCTTGTTATCTGCATTAAACTAAATATATCTGTGTATTTTACATTTGTAGGTCTTTATTATATGTATTTTTTTAAATTGCTGAAGGTAGACGCTTCTATAGGACTGTTTTAGAGGTGAAAAAGATGCTGATGTAACAGGTGCCTCCTATATTGGCTGCACTGTTATAATTTCAACAACCCGTTACAATACAAACTTTGTTAAAGTAAACCTGTGATGACAGAAATATGGAAGGTGCCATTGCTGAAGCTGTCAGCTTCCTGGCGGACTCAGCACGTGGAGCTGCGAACACGCCCAAGCCGATCCTTACTTCTGAGAATGCTAGTTGTTTGGCTATGTCTGGTTTCCATACTTCTAAGTAAATACACTGTAACATGCATGCAGCAAACCTCGTTCCTGTGATAGACTACAATCTCACATTAAGATTACTAATTTGTATTGAAATTGTAGTCTATCAATGGAGTGAGCTTGGAGCAGTGGCTACTTTACAATGCAGACAGGGACCATGGGGAACAAAAGTAGCCACCCTCCAGAAAGAAAGACAGTGTCAGTACAAATTCAGAGAGGATTTGAGGATCTACAGCTGAGTGATACACACATAAGATACATTTTTGTTAATAGTTAGAGGTATTTGAATGCATTTTTAAGGGTTAACATCACTTTAATTTGTGCAGTAGAATAAGATTAAAGACCAATGTGATCTAGCCATCTTTTCTGCACAACACACAGTCCTGATGAAGGGGATGCAGATCCCTGAAACGTGTTCACTTTTGACTTTCCACCATATCAATAAAATATAATTCACTTCCTTCTGAAAGTGTGATTCTGTGATGCTTTCGGCTATTGCCATTGCCTCTAAACAAGGATCAAGGCACTTCTGTAGTCTATGTTCCTCTGTCTATTCCAGTTCATAATGGCGCATATTGAAATGATCTGGCTCAAACTACATTAGCACTGTGTGGACATTCCTAGAACTGATACACACAGAGACCAGAGAGGGTCCATTGTGTCTTCCCACTGTCCACTGACCGCACCCTGCTGCTGGTGCAGAAATGTCCAAAAGAAGTCACCGCACTCCAAGGTCCAATGTGCTAAACTCCTCTTTTATTCAGACGTTATACAGACATGGTGGCACACTGTAAAAGCAACGTTTCGGGACCGAACATGGTCCCTTCATCAGGCAAACACAATGACTGCTGGTGTAGATACTCTATATTGAGCCTAATTCTCTAAGCTGTGCTCATCTCTACTAAACACTGTTGAAAAGTCTGCTAAAATTGTTCAAATTTGTTGTGTACATGGACGCCATAGCAATTAAAGACATTATTAGGCTTCTGTAATCTGTGGAGCTATAAAGAGGATTCTCGTGTGATTAAAGATGTATGTATTAAGGAAGGTAGAACATTTCCTCCCAAATTAAATGGCTTCTTTTGATGAAGAATTGGAGAGCCCTTACTTTGTGACCTGACGTTTGTTACTTAATCAGCATTAATAATGAGGAATTTTCTAAGCAGCCAAAATGATTATTACATTCTTCATAAACTCCTGGTCCTGCAAGCCCAAGATAGCAACATAATTAATATCCATGATAAATGACTAAGAACCAAGCTGTTGCAGGTTCTTTTTTTTTTAATTTCATTTTCACAGAGGAGTTAAAACAAAAGTATTTAAAGCTTTTCATATATGGCCGTCTCTTTTCTCTGCGATATTGTTGGGAAAGTGCATTTAGATGAGACTAAACAGACAGGTCTATTTTCACCTTTCAGGAAACAGGATAAAAAACAAGCTCGACTCTTACAATAGTGATATTGTAGCAGCAGAACAATCTGCACAGAAGCAATAAAGAGGTCTGCCATTGCAGTTCACTTCAAAGTGCATTTAAATAACAAAGCCAGATCGCAATATGTCTTTATCAACAACTGCCAGTCAGTAACTGGCCTGCCTTGGGCAAATGAATTTGTGTGCATTCGCTGGATTGCTTCATTACAACATAATTCTTTTGGAAGCTAAAGTGCTGACAGGTAGGAGAGTTTTAACAATGTGGCACTGGCAATTGTTTATATCAGGTTCAGTGTCTCTATAATTAACAAGTGAAAATGTATTGCAGAAAATAAAATCAAAACTTTTGGTCGCCACCGAAGCGGAAAATACTCCAAGGACATGGCTGAAATTGGTCAATATTTCTTTGTTTATACAGGGATGTTATACAGAGATGGGCTTTCCAAGCGGTGCAGACAGGTTCCATTTCACAGCCATATTTTAAAAGGGCAACTAAAATATTTTGAGTTATTATTGTTTACCTAAGGGCTCACTAACAATGTTCCACTGTGCAACGCACCAACATGTATACAAGTACAAAAAAAGTTCATGCACCTTTTTTGCAGTGCGTTGGGTGGCCCATTCACATGCATGGTCTCCCTAATGCAATACACATTGACCCGCAGCATAACGCCTGTGCACTAACATACAGCAACAGTGTGAACCCAGTCAAAAGGTGTTTAACAAGATATTGCCATTGTTTGCTGTTCCATGTTTTGAAATTGTGTAAAATTTCACATACCAGTGGTCATTGGTAAATCCCAACTTAAAGCATAGCTGTGGCCAAAACAAAAAAACAAAGCTTATAGGAGCAGGAAGGGAGCATCTAAGCTGTCAGCACAGCACATCTGCTACTGCGAAAACATTCACTTCAGTATTGCCGTCAGCATTCTGCAGTTTATCAACTTCCTTTTAGCAAATCCCCTGCCCCTATCCCTCAATACAGTACTAATTGCCTAAGCTACATATCAGCAGGCCCAGCCAGTGTCATGTGGTTCCTACTATATGGCACTGGGCCTTTAGGGCCGGTGCACACCTCTGGGACACCCCACAGTGCGGCAATCGTGCTTCGCCGTTCAGGAGTCGTATAGGTGTTCACCGATCGCGCTGTGGGTGCAATTATTTTCCAATAACACCCCAGTCGCGCCGGGCGGATAGCGCTGTTTCCTGCCGCGATTCCACCCGTGCTTTTGAACATGATTGCGGCCAAAACAGCCGCGCGCCGTGTATCACAGAAAAAAAGTACTTGTACCATTTTTCTGCGATACACAATGCACTGCTATTTTAGCCGCGATCACAGAAAACAGACACGATCCGCCCGGCACGACTGAGGTGCCATTGGAAAATAAAGGCACCTACAGCGCGATCAGTGCACACCTACACGACTCCTGACCATGTGGCAATCTGCGCGGAATCGTGCACGATTGCCACGCGGTGGGGTGTCGCATAGGTGTGCACCGGCCCTCAGGAGATGCCTGTGCACTTTGTGGTAGTGTTTGCAAATGTCTGACACAGATCAACCCCTTGCTGCAGTGTCTTACCTTGTAACTTGCTACACAGTTACAACGTTGCCCTCTGAGGAAATGCTTCCTCCTGGCTGCGGGAGACCGGTGACATCATTGCAGACTAGGCATAGGCAATGTCACTGAGTAAGGTTTGAGGCCTGCTTTCTTTTGACAAGAACTGGAATTTTTTTCATGTAGATTCGGAAACTCATTAAAACACACATAAAAATAAATGATTAGTCTCCCATTAACCCTTTCGCTGACAGAGCCATTTTTTCCTTTTTTTAATAATTGCTTAAAGCACCCAAATGTATGATAAAAATGACAGTTGCAACTTTGTACGTCATAAAATATTAGCGCAACAGTTGATCAAACCCAAATTTTGTGTAAACATATACTCAAATGAATTTTAGTGCACAAAACACAATATAATATCCAATTTTGTGATAGAATAGAAAACATGAGGATGCATCAAGTAAATGGATACCAAACATGTCAACTGTGTGTGCCTCTGAAATGGCGGTACCCAAAATTTTCCATAGGCGAGGCTTACAAGCCATTACAGGTCTCAATTTAGCATTTACCTTGAATATTGGCCCTAAAATTATTTTTCCCACTTCAGCATGCACATCGATACCTAACATGTGTGCTTGAATCCTTGCTTTCATGGGTTTTATTTATTGACCTCATTTAACTTTAATTTTTGAACACTTCATGTATTGCTACCACATAGGGGCTAACAAGAACCCACCCAGCAAAAGTGAAAGGTTGGCTGTCTCTCGTACTGCAACGTTTAATGAGAGAAATATGTGGCTCATCACCGACCTGCTTCTAAAAATCCTACCTGCCTAAGTCACTCCTGATCTGCATACTACCTCTTTTGGGTCAGTCGCTCAGAAATTTTAAAACCATTGGATTGGCATGACAGCCAGGCAAATAGAATTTTTAGAAGCAGTCAGCAATGCCAGCCCACGTATTTGCTACAGCCCAGGTTTTGTTTAGTGTTTTTTCCTTTTTACAATGGTTATAGTGTGACTCTAAGGCAACGACATTCACAGTAATAATTCAAATAAATAAATAAATAACACGATTGTCCTTAAAACCAGGGTAAGCAGCGGTTCTTTTGTTGTATTAATCAGCTCAGCAAGGCTGATGATTGTGCACTAAACGAAGGCTTATTAGGAATCCGACATAGTATTCAGTACCTGCCCCCTTAGGTCAACCTGCTCTCCTGTCTTATTTCTCTTCTCACATGGTCATATCCTGAAAGTTAGTGTTAAGCGTATTAGCTGAGAGATTCCTCCGAGACACAGCTGTGAATTAAGGCAGCTTGCTGTGTCTGCCAGTTTACCATAGCGAAGAGAAGATAACAGCATACAAATTAATCAAGTGCTCCGTTATTTTTCTATAAAGTGGATCCTCTGTAGTGCCGCAATGGCTCGGCTATGTTTTCCTGCACCCTGTTGCCTTTATAGACTGCGATGGGATATAAAGTCTTCCAGCAGTCAGGCTCATTTACATAAGTCAATCACGAGGTTTTGAGAAAGAGTAGCACATATTAAAAGCGATTTGACCTACACAAAGTCATTTTTCCCACATAGCAAAGCCTTTTTTTCTTCTTTTACAATGTTTTACAAAGTGTGATGTTTATGTTAAATGCAGCTATTTAGAGTTCTATAATAAAAGGGTTGAATAATATACAGATTTTGCCAGAGATTATTTTCTACATGTGTAGTTATCGTCCGTTCTACACAGAGAAATAGCAAATACAATCATAGACCAGAGGCACCAACTGAGTTTTCCCCTGATGTCCAAGCTGTGGACCTTTGGTACTTGCTGTGCAGCCCTTGGTAGCACCAATAGTGGATAGGGGGCAGGGGCGCCCTGAGGCTGGGTGTCACCCGGAGCGGGTACTGGGTGACACCCCGCCATGACGTCATCACACATGCACCATCTTGGTGATACCTGCCGGTGGCCATCTTGGTGATGGATGCTGGCAGAGACTTGTTACTGCCAGACAGGTTGTGCGACTGGCAGTTAGTGCCCAGTCACATTGTTGGATTGCAGTAAAGCACAATTTACTGGATGGTAATGTGCATACCGTGATGCAATGCCATTCATTTTGAATGGTACCCCAATGCAGTTTGATAATGCACTGCAATGCACTCACACTGTAGTTGTGGTGCATTGGCAGCTCATATAAAATTGAAGGGCTGATTTAAAGCAATGCACATCAACGTGCGATACAACACGTTATCATACATTATCTAGCATACCGCAATGGAGCGGAGCAAAGACATATGAATGGGCTCTTACACAAATGTAGTCCAGTAAAAACTGCAGTGTACATTTAATTAATAAGCTGACAGCCAAAATGTAAAGAAGGGTAAGAAAAACATGCACAATAAGACAATCCTACAGGCCAACATCTCCCCTAATCAGGAACGATCTTGCCACACAAATTTGTTTGTTTTAGGCAGTGGAGGATGTAGGCGAGCCTAATACAGGCAGTCCACACTGCCATAGGATATAACAGCAATTGGATGAAGCCTAATCCTTTTCTTATGGTGCATGCATCTGGTTGTTTTTTGCTGCTCAATGGACATAGTATTAGACTGCCATGTAATATTTATGACTACCTTTACTTATAAAGAGTTACCATTCACAGTCTGCGAGTTCCCTGTTGCAGTCATTGGCTGTCATAGCTTCACAGCCCATATCAATGCCTAATCGTGTTGTCCTTTCAAGTAATCCTGTCAAGAGACTAACATGAGGGCTGCCATTGTTGATTGCCTTCAGAAAATGCAGGTTATCAAGTATTAAAATCAGGAAAGTTGTTCAGTCATAATGTTATGTTAGCATTTGGGTGCATTGACAGCCTACACAAAATGAGTGGGTTACCTTAATACCACTCATACCATACCAGCACACCGCAATGGTATGAAGCGCCCTCAAGCCACCATTGAACATGGAACTGGTTGTGACTGAAAAATACGACCCATGCTTCAAAGGCACTGGCCAAGGAGTATTTGATAAGCAAGCACTTCTATAAAAAGACCTACCCAATTATTTGGTTACAACTGCTTACACAGTGTTTTATATCCAAATACCAGAGAACATTTAACTCAAAGCTTTTGAACAGTGGATTTACTGCAGCGTCCCATAAGCATATAAAAGAGTAAAGCATTTGCATTTTGATTAAACATCATGAATAATGCGCTTAGAAGTTTAAATGACATTTATTGTTGTATGTGTTACCCATCACTTCCCAACATTTAGTGATTTTTACAGAGAGAATGTGACAAATAAATCCTCTAGTGTAATAATCTAAGGAAATTCACTTGACCTTGATAACTCATGGCAAAGAACAGACAATGGGGCATCTTTATAAACGATAGGCAAATCCAGACACTTTCACAGAAAGTATAAAGCTGGTGAATGTTGCACAGAGATAATAGAAATTAGTTATTTGGACACATCTTTGACAAATTCTCATTTGAATGTTTGGCAACCTTAAATAAGGTAAGAGAGCCGAGCTGAACCTCCAAAGATAATCACTGGCATTTCCTTGGCATTAACTAGTTAAGGGTGGTGAATGTTAGCAAGTACATCTTGCAACCTTTGTCACATGCAACCTTTATACATGTAACGAATGTTACGAACCTCAGAATTTAAAATGCAACTCCAGGCAAAAGTGTTCTTATCCCTTGCAGTGGGGCTACTCATGCATGGCAAGGGTTAAGTGCTCGTTTTAGTCTAGGTGCTTAAAAAAAAGTTATACTCACCGGTGTAGAACATGATGGTTTAGAGGACCTTAGATGGGTGCAGAGGAGGGGGGGAAAGAGGCTGGGAGGGCCGATCTAAGAACAATCTGGCTCCAAGGATCAGGTGAGTATAACTTTTTTTAAGACCTAGACAAAAATGAGCCCTTAAATTCTGCCCAGAGTTCTGCATAATCAAAGATAAAGAAATCCAGATATCAGTGAATCTTTTTGGAACAGGTGAATGTGTTGGTGAATAGTGATAAAGACATTAATAAATCAAGTTAAGTTGTCCACAAATGTGTGGTGAATCTGAGATTGAAGCGTTTATAAACCGATGACAGCTGAACTCTGGGTAGCGTAACAAGGACACTCCACTGTAGTCCAGGTAAGTCAAGGAAACACAGTTTATTGAAAGGGCAAACACAAAATAGCTTGAAACAGCAACATAAGACAGTCCTTGTTATGGCTCTGTAGCTTTCCTCAGCTACAAGACACTCATGCTTGCTCACCCCTCGTGAGCCCTCACTCTGCTCTCTTAGCAGTCTGTCTGACAGGTCCCTGGGGTCACCGACCTTCCTGACCTCTCCCAGCCACCCCTGGCTGTTCCGTGTGCGTCCAGCACGCACCCGAGTTTGTCTGTGTGCTCCCTGCACACACACACAACTCCAACACTCTCCTAAGCACTGGGCTGGCTTTTTGATAAGGCTGCTCTCAGCCACCTGATTAGCACAGACTGGTCATTGGCAACACCTGGCCCCAGGACTGGAGATCTCATCCCACCCAGAGCTCTACGAAATCTCCAGAGCTCCAGATCCCAGCTGCAAATAGGAAAACCTGAAATACCCTGAAAAGCCAGGTTCTTCCTTATACCATGCTTTACTTTCTGGACCCTCTCAGCCCCTTTGGCTGAGAGTCCTGGGT
>NW_017306419.1:429415-431816 GCF_000935625.1 Nanorana parkeri
GCTTGCTCACCCCTCGTGAGCCCTCACTCTGCTCTCTTAGCAGTCTGTCCGACAGGTCCCTGGGGTCACCGACCTTCCTGACCTCTCCCAGCCACCCCTGGCTGTTCCGTGTGCGTCCAGCACGCACCCGAGTTTGTCTGTGTGCTCCCTGCACACACACACAACTCCAACACTCTCCTAAGCACTGGGCTGGCTTTTTGATAAGGCTGCTCTCAGCCACCTGATTAGCACAGACTGGTCATTGGCAACACCTGGCCCCAGGACTGGAGATCTCATCCCACCCAGAGCTCTACGAAATCTCCAGAGCTCCAGATCCCAGCTGCAAATAGGAAAACCTGGAATAACCTGAAAAGCCAGGTTCTTCCTTATACCATGCTTTACTTTCTGGACCCTCTCAGCCCCTTTGGCTGAGAGTCCTGGGTACCAAGGTCGCCATCCTCCACTGTGCATTGGCTTACACTGCCACAGTAGATATAAAAGAACATACATCAATGCAGTTGTCTACGTAGTATTAGTATAATTCAATTGATTTGTAAATGCATCTAGTAAATCTGTCTTGTTACAATCCTCCTGTAATGCCCTGAACAATTGAACTCATGATGGAGATTAAGGGGCTACATTAAGAATGAATCAGATTCTGCAGCAGTGCACAGATGAGCTGATGTTGTCCATGCAGACAGGAGGAAAGAGCAGAGAAAGCGTAGTGATGAGCTGATGTCGTCTATGCAGACAGGAGGAAAGAGCAGAGAGAGCATAGAGATGAGCTGATGTTGTCCATGCAGACAGGAGGAAAGAGCAGGGAGAGCATAATGATGACTCATTAGTATTCTGCTGCTTCTTCATTGTTGAATTAGCAGGTTGGTGTGCGTCTCTGACCAACCTGCTCAGCTTGGCAGTGGTGTCTAGATTACAAAATTGGTGGTACAAGACAAAAAAATTCAGCTACTATATATGTATTTCAACTATATATTTTAGCTGCCTGTCTGGAGTACAGCTGTGCTATATGGCCTTAGTAAATGTATCACAGCACATTGGAGTCAATCCCTGGGTTAATAAGTTTCTTCATTTTTATTTCTTTTTAGAACCCTCTCACCTATTATCAGAATAGCAGAGCAGGGATGTCAACCCTCTTAGGAGCTTATTAATTGGATACATCTTATCCGCTCACAGGATGTAAAGAAGCAGCTCCAGTACAAAACAAGCCACTGAGTGGGCTGTTTAAAAATGTAAATTAAGAAGCTGCACTTGAGCTTTCCAGGGCAAAAGGAATGATGGAATGGCCTCAATGGAAAACCACCCACTCTGCTCACATTCATTATGTACTGGGAGGATGAAAATCTGACTTTACACACATAAAAGTCTCCAAGAAATGATCGGTTCCGGACAACTACAGGACCTGGTCGATTTGATAAATATGGTATTTTTCAGGTGAACTTGAACTTACTGACTCTTTTGAATATGCAAATTTTAAAGGCATAGTCCAGCTTAAAAAATAAAGCATTATATAAAAATAAAGCATATTATATATTATAATATAGTAATAATTGCACACACAGTAATATAAGAAAAAGATGTGCATTTATTTTTTCTCAAGAATTTGAGCCTGCAAAGCATTGCAGCTATGATCCCAGCCGCTGCCCATACTGAGGTACAGATGGGAGGAAGTATGAATGGTCTACAAGTGTGGTGACATCACTGAACTTGTGCTATATAGGGAAGTACAAGTCCTGTGAATGGATCTGTGAATGAATGAATGATGTGGCTGTAGGGGGACATGCACGGCTGTGGGACAAATCTAAATTCACAGCAGCCTGGAACTCTGCAATTCGGGTAAGTGGGGGGTGGGAGGTTGGGGATGTAACCATCTTAGACTGTACAAATGACTATAAAAGTAAACTTAGCCTTTAAACAATTAATGTTCAGGAAACTTCACAATTCAATTGCCTGGATCTATAAATGCTTCACGTCTCTATGAATAATGTGTACACATTCAGGACTGAATTACTGTAATTAGGCTGTAGAGTACTATGTTTTGATTAATTCAAATGACTGAAAATTACAAACCAATGTGATCATTTCCAGCAGAAGTTCTGTTGAGAAAACTGCAAGTGTCAGCATAGGAAGATAAGGGAAGGGCGATATGTTAACTTTGGTTACAATAAATGAGCTATAGTTGTTTTATGGACTAGCACCTTGGCACCAAGAAAAACCAGGGACCAAAAAAAAGTTATAAAAATAAAATTATCACATCCAAAAATATAACGCCACCTAACACATAAAGTCACACTCTGGGCAAAATGATAACTTACACACTGCACTGGGCTACTAAATGCTCATTTTGGTCTAGGAGCAAAAATAAAGAAAATATACTTACCTGACTCTCGGTCCTGGACCGTTCACC
>NW_017306419.1:433366-449522 GCF_000935625.1 Nanorana parkeri
GAGGTATGTCTTTTGTCTTCCTCACATCTAATGGACTGCATTAGATGTGATGACATCACATGTCCTGAGACCACTGGAGGAGAGGAGGCTGTGGAGAACGGCCAGGCAGATGAGGTATGTTTTTTTTCTTCCTCACATCTAATGGACTGCATTAGATGTGATGACATCACATGTCCTGAGACCACTGGAGGAGAGGAGGCTGTGGAGAACGGCCAGGCAGGACCAAGGATCAGGTGAGTACATATATTTTTATTTTCATCCCTAGACCAAAACGAGCACTTAACCTAATTATAATTTTAATACATGTTAATAAATCCTGGAGTTCTTTGGGTTTGCTTTCATTAACCTTTCAATTATTGGTGGTCAATGGCACTTTTACCCCCACCCAAAAAAAAATAATCCCACAATAATTTGTGGCCAGTGACACTTAAACTCCTGCCCACACACACAAACAAATACACCTGTACATCGTGACTGTGATCTGAGCTGTCCAATGACAGCTCAGATCACAGCCATTCATAGGTGCATTGACGGGATGTGTGTGTTTTCTGAAGCGCCATTTATAAACAACACTCCAGAAATACACACCCACTTCCCCATCCTTTTTATACAATACGGTGGTACATTGGAGGTTAAATAGTACCTCAATCTGTCTTTATATTAGCATCTGTTAGTTCCCTGCATAGCATTAGCCAGATTGAGAGATGAAGGGACAGTAGTTTAGACATACGAATTGAGCACAGTACACGTGAAGCTGGCTTATAGGAGGGGAGTGCACATCAATGTGTTGCTGCTTTTTCACTAGGCTAGGGTGGTCCCTGACCCAGTTGTATTGCTTTAACTATAGTAGAGACAAGTAAGATCACATCCTGGCAGTCCAGACAGGCCTGGAACAGCAGACGGAGGCGTCTGTGGAAGGCCTACATGACAGGGGTTTGGGAAAAACAAGAGGGGTCCAGCTAAGGGTTCATTTGTTCCTAGCAACAGGGGGGGTTATGATAAGACACTTACCTGATTGGTCAGAGGTGCGGAGAGGAGGAGTGTAGGTGGATCCCTGAGGAAAAGAAGTTTCCAGATCCAGACGGAGTCAGCAGCGTGAAAGTAGCGTCCCACCCTCCCGCCCTAATTTTTAATTTATTATTTTCCTGTTGTGTGCGGTATTTCCCTTTGTTCAATATTTGCATTGTCTGATTGCATTTTGTCTTGATATATTGTTCATGTCGCTACAGCCGGACAGAGTATTGGGGTCCTTGAGGAGCAATCTATGCAGTTGCTGTTTAATTAAGGAGGGAAGCTGTCTCAGGTATGGCATCCATTTGTTAACAGGTCGGATCGTTAGACATCTAGTGTCTGCTTATACTGCCAAGTCCCCGATGCGGTGTGGTGCGGTTGGGGGCCATGTAGGCAGACACTGGTTGGTTTTTGTTGTGGGATGGCCTTCAAGGACCTCAGTTCCCGTGGTCAGTTATTTTTGGAAAGATTTGTTAAATGTTTTTTTATACTTAATAAATTGGTTGCTGCGGCCACTACAATCCAATACCAGTGTTGTGTCAATTAATTAGAACGGGATGGTATAGAAGACTTATGCTGTTTCATTGATTGACCTCTTACAAAAGGTGTACAATACCCTTGTCATGTCTGATAGGGACGTTTGGATTGGAAAACTAGCAATACAAATTACACATTTTTATCAAGTAAATCAGCTCGCACGTACAGCTGTGAATTTATCTGTTTGACTTCCACTTTAACTCTCAGGCAACTACTAAAATACAAAATATGAGTTTTGGGTAGTCAGTCCCTTTAATCCATAATGGAGCTGGAATATTAAGATGTCACTTTACACAAAACCCAGTAAAACCATCACTCTGACAAATCTGCAGCAGGCCACAAATCATTCACACGCTATAATTTCAATGAATGTGTCCCTCAATTTAAAGCATTCTTATCATTGACGCTGTCATTCCGTGTCTAATGCAGAGATGCGGTTCCCTCTTCCCTGGAACGTTCCATCACAATGAACTTATGAACTATTTTGGCAATATCATTTTAGTCGCTAAATGTCAAAATCATACATCTCAGCAACGACGTGTCAGGGTGGCAGCGATGAGCACATTTTTTTCACCCCTTCAAGAAATATGCCTTTGGAGAGAAGAGAACATATGCCGGGCTCTGTAACTACCGCAAGCTTAGCGAGTAGACACTTGATTGAAGCTTGCCTTTGTGCACAGATCACGAGGGCCTCAGGAGATAATCCACCCAGCTTTATGAAATTGCATGGGATCAGTATCTTCAATCCTTACCTTATGCTAAGGACGGTTTGAGCTAAGCCACTCGCTAATAATACTGTACAGTACCAGAGATGCCCAATCTGTTTTCTATATCTCTTTACAGCAATGTATGTCATTTTTATTCTCTCGGAGTACAGAAATCAGCTTACGGGGGTAAAAAAAAAAAGTCTGCCTTTCTAAAGAACGCTATGAATTGTTGTTTTAAACCTTTACATGGCAGAACTTGCAGAAGGTCTGTGTAACTATATTTGTGCTCAAAATAGTTGTAGTGGAAGCAATGTGTTTGGTATACTTCATCAGTGAAATCTGAGTAGTGCTGCATCACATGCATTATGATCCAATTTTCATTTTAAATGGCAGTGCTATCAATGGGACTGCATGACATCACAGGGAGATTAGGGCTTCTCTTCAACATGATTAAGACTTTCTTAAAAATAATTGTCAACAATTATTGAGTGAAATGAAGTAGCAAGTTGATGCTTACATGAAGATGAAGGAAAAGAAAGGGTCAAAGTTCATATTACACATAATTATGGGGAAAAAAGGAACATTTTATGGGATCAGAAAATCTCCCAAATTGCACTGCGGTTAATGTTACAAATATTTATGTATACAGTATTTTCAAAGAGAGTTTTCTTTATTTAAAGTGGGTCTATACCCAAACATTTTTTTTTTTTTTTAGTTTTGAATAGAATGGTGGAAGGTTAGAACCTCTGTCTGTACTGCTATCCAGGGCTTTATACACACTTTATACCACCGCTATATAGTAGTCATAAACATAATGCTGTGGAGCGAAAGGGTTGGGGAGGTTAATACCTTTTTTAGTCTTTTGATATTTCCAAAGATGAAGGTCTTAGTGTATACTGAATGCGTCAGGTTTAAGATCTACTCTGATCCTGTGTGCCTGATGCAAAAAAATGCAAGAAGGTTCCACTGTAGAAGATTTAAGAGTGAGAGGCTCAGCCATCCTTAAGCATGACTGAATGTCATTGCAGTCATTGCAAACGCCGATAAACTCTTCCCAAACTGGATTTATTTACAGTGACCATATATAAAAGAGACAGGGCTTAACAAGGGGTGGATTTTCATAAATTTAAAAAGCGAGGCTTAATATTAACTTCTTTACAACATATTGTTTTCTCCAAGAATACAGGTACAAGTTTATAGTAGTTTACACCTTGGTCTGCTCTTTGCCCTATTCTATATATGCTATAAATGAAATGTTTTTGATTCATAGCATTTCTAAAGAGCAAAATCAGCATTATCAAACTAGCGATAGGGTTTCAGTTTGCGGTGATGAAGGATTTGCAGTACATGAACAGGGAAACAAAATGGCCTGTCCATGCCTTGGTTGTCCGCTTAAACCTCTGGCCGCTACTGCATTTAGAGGTTGTATTAATTCCACCATTACACAATGAACTCTTTCTGTGTGGGCCACAAGTGTCACTGATTGCTAAGACACAAGCAACAGCACAGCATTATTGGTCACTAGGGAGCTGGTGGGCATTGGTGTCCTAGTAACCATTATCCCACTACAAGACAACCAGTTTCCAATTGTAAACAAGCTGTTGGGCTTTCCCATGGTGAAGTCAGTGAGCAAATATGGCCTAGCTGCACAGTGTCATTGCTAGGACCTCAATCAATGGCCCTGTTCAGTCCAGCAATATTTGGTCATTGATATCACTCGGTATCCCTGACCGCTTTGTTGATACTGAGTAGACAGCCAGGGATTCTGCATGGCAGGTATAACATCTGTTCTTCTGGGTATGATGCTAAGACTAGCCAGAAAATAGGACAGAGCAGCAGAAGACAGTTGATAAGAAACTGAAGGGAGGGGGGTTATTGAACCTACTGCCGACTACTACCTGGTGATATTTGCTCATATTTTTGCACAAATATTTATAAAGTATTACAAAAGCTCCCCTAGTTATAATAATAATAATAATAATAATAATAATACAGGATTTATATAGTGCCAGCAGTTTGCACAGCACTTTAGAAAACTGAGGGAGACAATACAGTTAACAATGCAATTTCAGTACAGGAGGGAGTAGGGCCCTGCTCATGAGAGCTTACAATCTAGTAGTTATGCATTTCACTCTTCACAAAAAACATATTTGATATAATGTCTTTATAAAAACTTTGAAAGGTTCTGTTGTTCTTCTGAAAAGAAAAAAGAACACTTAGGACACTTATAAACAAGCATCCACATCAAGGCAAATGAGAAAAAAAGGAATCACTATGAAAGTAATAGAAAGAATGACCTGCTCAAACAAAACCATAATGCCTTCCACTATATAATACATATATGCTGGGAGACAGGAACAATGCTATTTCTGTGTGAAGAACTGCACTGATTCTCCCCTGCAGAAGTAAAGACCATTAATGTAAATAAAATATTTCCTTCCTATGAACCTTGGGTGGTTTGAATACTTTGGCTTTTCTGTGCGTCTCTTTATCTTCCTCACTGTTTAATAGCAGCCAGACATCACAAAGGTACAGCACTCTCCCTATGGTAGCTTTCTTATCTACTCTGTAAAATGACTTGTCTGTTGGGATGATGACTGCAGTTGGGCTTCAGGGACCATATAAAAATCACTCAGAGACTGACTGGAAAGTGTAACCCAGAGCTAAGTAATTATTTCCATTTTGCAAGTGTCGAAAGACACAATTTTTCCCCATGAATTACAAGCTGAAAGTGGACCCACTGCTGCTTTTTATAGAAGGTTATATCATCCCGGTAATTAGACTGGAATTGAAGAGGTGATTGTATTTGCTGTTCTGTATAGGAGGGAGTGGGAAGCACATGTGTACACAGCCTGCAGCATCACAGCACTTACGGACACTCCTCTGTAATTTTTGCTGAGTAAAATAATATTTTAGTGAAGCACTGTGGCTGCCTGGTTTACAATGCTGCTTCATCGCAATTTATTCAAACCAAATGGTGCCCATGCAAGCAGTCTGATGGTCTAAACTAGATTAGCAATTTCTGAGCCTCTACCCAACAATGAGACAATGAGGGGAAAAAGGGACCAATTCCACACTATTCTTAACTGTAAACGAAAAGAACATCCTGTGCCTTGGTTCACAGCCTGTGTGTTTTCCTATTTCTGTGGAGTGGTACTGAAAAAAATGCCATCCTCTCTTTCCCTAAAATTGACAAGCCAGTAACAAAACAGTCAGATCAGGATCTTCAGTATGTGCTAGGAATTCATGGAAGGTGACACATTTGACAAACCACATTTCAGCTAGGAGTCTTCAAAGGACTTCTGATGAGACCTTGTCATAAACGGTCAAGTTGTAAACATTTAAAGTAAATGGTCTGGAGTGCAGTTTAAGGAATGCACATCTGTGAGACTGGGGTAATGACCTATATTAACCTATAGCTACATTTTCATACATCTCAAAATCTCAAGTTTCATTTCATATTCCATAACTCTTTCAGTGATAGTTACCTTTTTAAAAAGTGACTACACCAATGTAGAAGAATATGCCACTTAGTTACTTAGATATCAAATACACCTATATTATAAGGTCTAGAAGACTAATGAGACACATTAAGCCTCCCAGGAGAAAGACACATCCATAGGCCTGCCATGTTTAGTGTCTAACAAATTGTAATTGCATTCTGCTAATTAATATGCTTGGCCCCAGGTTCAGTCCTGGGACCAATCCTGTTCATCTTATTTACCAACGGCATAGAGATTAGACTAAATAGCTCAGTTTCAGTTTTTGCGGATAATACTAAACTATGTAGAGCAGTAAATTCCGAACAAGAGAAATTCACACTATAACAGGACCTAAGCAAAATTGAGGTATGGGCTATAAGGTGGCAAATGCGATTTAATGTTGAAAAATGTAAGGTTATGGACATGGGAGTAAAGAACGTATGCAAACTACTACTTGGGGTTGCTACATTAGGGAAGCCAGACATAGAAAAAGACCTGGGGGTGCTCATAGATCACAGATTTGGCAATAATAAGCAATGCCAAGCAGCAGCCAGTAGAGCTAACAAGATACTGGCGCGTATTAAAAGAGGAATTGTAGCAAGGGATCAAAGCATAATACTTCCACTTTATAAATCATTGGTTCGGCCCCATCTTGAGTATGCAGTACAGATCTGGTCACCGACTCTCAGGAGGTACGTCCTGGAAATGGAGAGAGTTCAGAAAAGGGCTACAAAATTATTTAAAGGGAATGAAGGCCTGAGCTATGAAGACTGCATTCAATATCTAAACTTATTCACCTTAGAAAAGAGACGATTAAGAGGGGACCTTATTGCAGTCTTCAAAATCATCAATGGGGACCCCAATACTAGGAACAAGCTGTTTAATCCCAAAACTGTATTGAGAACCCAGGGTCACAACAAGAGGTTAGAAGAGAAGGGTGTCACTTTCTGGGATCAGGCTCAGAGTCCAGTAGCTGAAACAGCAGGCAAATCTGTGGTATAACAGGCCGGGTTTGGTACACAAGCAGACGGTAGAAGTAGAGGAGCAGGCAGAAGCGTAGTGAGCGAACAAGCCGAGGTCAGTAGCCAAAGTTATCAGGTATGAAGCAGAAGATGAGTAGTCAGTGAATCAGCAGCCAAAGGTCGGTACACGGGTAGCAGTATGAGCAGATTGTATCACAGAGGGAGCAGGAAGCAAGATATTGGCAGGAGCACAATAATCTGGCAAACAGGAAGTGCAGAGGCATGGCTTAAATAGGAAGTTCAAGGGAGACGCAAGGAGTTCAGAGTTCAGCAGAAACTAGGTTTAACTGAGGATTACACAGGAGATCAGGGAAGGAGCTATCCAAGGTTCTAAGGTGGCTCAGCAGGTAGAACCACTTCCCGCTACAGCAGAGGTCCTGGGTTCAGATCCGGTTCCTGACAAAGGGGTTCAATCTTAGAATTCACAAGAGGCATTTCACTGCGAGAGTGGTTAAATTTTGGAACTCGCTATTACAGGTGAAGGTATCTGCAGATAACATTGATAAATTCAAGAAACTTCTAGATGAGTTTCTTCTCTCGCAGAATCTACAGGGATATGGGAAGTGTTAGAGTAAGATAAATACATACACACTCACATACATCGGTTGAACTGGATGGACCCTGGTCTTTATTCAGCCTTACCTACTATGTTACTGAGACCACTCCACTTACCCTGTTATTTTGTCTGTGCTTATGTCTATTTTGTAGAATTATTTCTTAAATATTCCTTGCACCATTTTTCTTTTCTTTGTTAATACAAAACTAGGGATGTCCAGATACCAGTTCAGATACCAGTGCCGATACTTGGTATTTTCACGAGAACTACCAGGGTTACAGTGGTTGAAGCTGGGATCTATCTCTGACACTCCACCACTGTCCTGAAATCATTAGTCTGTATTGTTTTAGAAAAAACAGTCACATGACAACAAAAATGTATCAGTACTTCTGTGAGTACTTGAACAAGTATCAGTAATTGTACTTGAAAAAATGGTATCGGTGCATCCCATATATGTATTTATGAAAACAAAATCATACATTAAAACAGCGATGCACAAATCCTAGGAGCTCCGTATGCTCCGTATGCTCCTTAAAAATGAAAGCTGCCTCCTAACTTTTCTAGTCTTGGAGCTGGAAAAGTATCTGTACATGTTTTTTTACTTGCACTGAGTACGGTACATGGTATCTGAACATCTGTATACATCCCTATACAAAGCAATTGAAAATTGTTAGGCTAAATTTCTGAATGCTGTAACTAGAAATAAAGAGTACTCTGTCTCTTTGAAAGCTCTATCATAGTAGTGTAAACTTTGTTATACTCCTGTCTGGGGATAGTAGGGAGTGAAACTGACATTTTTATAAGGGCAGAATTACAACAGCAGATGCTGTGAATGGTGCATGTTTTCAAGTGGTGGCGGCTACTGTGTGTGTAAAGGGTTAACTGCTTAGCTGGCCTATGCCAGTGACAGTCACTCTTAGCCTGCTGGTGCTTAAATTGTTGTCCTTCAAGCTAGAAAATCTTTGCCCAGGGTGAGGCTGAGAGTGTAAACATCACACTGGTATTTTACAAAACATATTTAACTTCTCTCCATGCAATCATCCTTCCAACTACAAGTTTCCTGTGCCAAAGCCCCTAAGGAGACATTAATCTACTGACCTAAGTAGTAGTGGTAAGTGTTGCATTATTATGTTGGATAAAGCCACAAATAAAATAATTGCTGAAATTATGGAAAACAAACACTACAGTTAAGACTGTTTATTACTAATGTATTTATCTCACCTGTCACTGGCCACCAAGGCTACTTCCAATGCACAGCTTATGCTCAATTGCACTTGGTAGCATTGAAACCTCTCTGGCTTTTCATTGTATGGCTTTTAAAAGATCTGTCAGTTTTGACTATATATGTTGTAGAGTCTGTCTGCTGTGGAGTGCACTTCATAAGCTATCCTGTTTGATATTCACTAGCAGCCTAATTTTCCTTCCTGATCACCACTTGTTCTCTGATGCTAAGTTGAAGTATGTTTATCTCTTAACCATTTGATTGACAGGGCAGGAGGGAGCTGTACTCTAATTTGTGCATCATTGTAATTCAACCCACACAAGAGCCTGAGGAAATATATGCCAAAGACAGTGTGACCCACATAGTATCCACCACCATCCAGTCAAGACAGTGCAGTTTACTTTTTATCTGACTTCACCCTGCCTGCAGGGATAGTCATTTGGGCACAGACTGTATACACATGAATATTCGTATACACCCCTTCCTCACCAATGAAATCGCAAAACTACTCATCCACTCACTTGTTGTATCTCGTCTTGACTATTGCAACTCCCTCCTCATTGGCCTTACACTACACAGGCTATCACCCCTTCAGTCTATCATGAATGCAGCTGCTAGACTCATCCACCTAACCAACCGCTCAGTGTCTGCAACCCCCCTCTGTCAATCCCTACACTAGGCTTCCACTCGCCCAAAAGGATAAAATTCAAAATATTAACAGTCACTTATAAAGCCATCCACAACTCTGCCCCCGGATATATCTCAAACCTTATCTCAAAATATCACCCTAACCGTCCACTCCGCTCATCCCATCCCGCTCATCTCCTGCTTTCCAACTCCCTTGTCAACTCCTCCCATACTTGCCTCCAGGACTTCTCTAGAGTCTCTCCCATCCTCTGGAACTCTTTACCCCAACCTTTTCATCTATCTCCCACCTTGACTACCTTTAGGCGATCCCTTAAGACTCATCTCTTCAGGGAAGCCTATCCCACCTCAACCTAACCACTGAACCATCATGTTCTCAAACAATTCATCCCGGGGGGCGTGGCTTGGACATGGCGGCGTGAAGACGCACACTTGAGGAGCTCGGCATGGGGCCTACCAAAGTTGCCACTCCAGGCCCGGCCTCGAACACCAGGTATGTGAGACAGGCACCCGCACCACCAGACAGGCCGCCTCCCGCTCTGAACCCATCGCCCTCTCCGATCGATACCCCAGTCTTCCTGAGCGGGACCCCCTCACCTGAACAGATGCTTGATTCCTCACAGCCGGAGACCCACGGACGGGCGGACGGAGACTGGCGCTCTATCTTGCCGCTCCTCCCCACAAAACGGGACCTGGACTCGCTGGCAGACAAGATAGTACTTGCCATGCGCCAGGAGGTACAGGAGGTCAGAAACCGGGTGGCCTCGGTGGAAGGTCGAGTGGAAATTGTAGAAACCACCACCTCCTCCCTTCAGGACCGCGTGGCTACCCTGGAATCCTCCTCTGCCCGCCTGCAGCAACAGATGGTGACCACATGCCTTCAGCTAGACGACAGTGAGAACCGCAACAGAAGAAACAACATTCGTCTCAAAGGCATTCCGGAAGCCTCGGCTGGGATTGACCTGCGCGCAACAGTATTAGCGATCTTGAATCATTACTTGGGAAAACCACCTACAACCGCCCTGGAACTAGATCAGGTACATCGGGTACAGGGCATGCGAAGCCTGCCAGCGAGTGCCCCACGTGATGTCCTATTCCACGTTCACTTTTTCTCCATTAAAGAGGAAATCATGAGGAAAGCTTGGGCCATGGGGCCCATGGAGTTTGATGGCGCCCAAGTGACTATAATGCCGGACCTTTCCCGCCACACACTCCGTATGCGCAGAGTCCTGAGACCCCTACTAGAGGTGATCCGCACATCCGGAGCCGTCTACCGTTGGGGACACCCGTTTCATCTAATAGTGAGTAAAGCAGATTCGATCTTTGCCCTACACACCCCTGACCAACTGCCAACGCTGTTTGAGTTCCTGGAGGTGGATGCCATCACGATCACGTCCTGGCTGGACTTTGCCTCAGATCGCCCACCCCAGGATGCAATGTCAGCCCCGGTCTTATAGGGGTCGCCAGAGACCGTTCTCCCGGTCCCCATCCAGACCGGACCGGTCACATCCGGAAGCTTGAATCATCCCCGACGGGAGACCACGGCTACCCAGTGTGGACTGATCCAAATATCCTTTTTCTTATACCTTTACGATTACGATGATTTTTGCCTATGTTTGCCTATGTTTAAATGTAATTTATTCATGTGATGGCGTACATATCGAGCTACCAGATGGAGACGGTCTGGTTTCTATGTGTTGATTTATGGGCGGGGGCCTCCCCTCCCTCCTCACCGGACCCTTGCTGTGTATGGACTCAGATACGATCCTTGGGATCCGCGGGGGTCCGGGAGGGGAGGTGGGGATGTCTAGTCCGGAGGGGTGACCCGGGATGGCCCGGGACCCCACATTGAGAGGTTCAGACAGTCTGGGCTACAGCTCCGCCACTACTCCGCTATGTATGGTTACGGATCAACCGCCTGGGGGGAGGGGGAGCTCCTTGCGGGGGTGTCTCTTCCTGAGATCTCCTATGCAGCTGTGTCACTAGGATATGGTTAATACATATGTTGCACGGACAGTTTTGTTTTGTTTATACTTGTTTAGTTTATGCCACTATGTGTGCCAGGAGGGCGCATCTCCGCATCTCTTCCCTAAAATTCCAGTGTGTTACGGAGTGCAACCCCCCAATAGGCCCGCTATCTCATTCATACCAATAGAGATAGCTTAGAAGTATAGTACCAACAACAGTTGGATAAATAATCTTCAACGACCCCTTACCTTCAATTCCCCCTGTCACCTCTGACTCTCTCCTCTCAACCCTCTTAACCTGAGATCTCATTCCCAACCCTATCCCGACTCCCCAATCTTGTCCCCCTTCCCTCTTCCCTTACTCCACCGCTGGTCTCCCGGTCGGTCTCATGGTTATATAGAGCCCATAGTTCAGATCCCAATGGCAGGTATCTTTTCCTAAAGGGGGAAATCAATGGAAGTGTGTACACTTTCGCAAACGTATACCTACCCAACGCAGAACAGGTATCCTTCCTAGCAGCGGTTCTACCCTTAATGGCAGACTTTATGGAGGGCACTCTGGTCCTGGGGGGGGAATTTAACTTCGCTCTAGACCCTTTAGTGGAGGCACATCCCATCTTTCATACACGCGCCTGCTTAGACTGAAACAAGAATTACACTTGCTTTGTTTGACCAATACCTGGCGCTTTCTCAATCCTGATGGACGCGACTACACCTACTATTCTCAAGTCCACCAGACCTATTCTAGAATAGACTATTTCTTTGTCCAACATAAAGATGTACAGACACTGATATCGGCAGACATAGCCCCTATCCTCATCTGTGACCATGCCCCCATTCACGTCACGCTAGACTTAGGATCGAGATCCACCTGTTCCTCATGGAGACTTAACGAGTCCCTGCTACAGGAACCTGGGTTCAGAGCCTCCCTTGCCCAAGTACATCCGCTCCTTCTTCGCCACTAATGCCTCTCCCTCCACGCCTCCGTTGACTGTATGGGCGGAACATAAATGTGTCATGAGGGGCATCCTTATCACACAGGGGGCGAAACTCAAGCGGTCTCGCTTTGCGGAAAGCACCCGTCTATTCTCGCGCCTACACCAGCTTGAGACACAACATAAGAGCACTCTTGCGCATCAGACGTACCAGGAGTTGTTGAAAGTCAGAGAAGACCTCAACACCCTACTCTTCACCAAGCTCAAAAGGCGCAAAATGCGTGGTAAGAGAACTATGTATGAATAATCTAACAAACCCAGTCGCCTACTAGCTAGGGCACTAAGATGTCAGAGACCCAGACAGTTTATCTCATCTAGTGTCTCGGCTTCCGGGGTTAAGCTTCGTACATCTCAGGCCATAGCCGGAGAATTCCTTCGGTTCTACCAAGAACTGTACAACTTGCATCCCCCTAGGGGTCGTGATCTCTCCCCAGGTTTACCCTAGACACATGTTGGAGATGCGAGGAGGGAAGAGGAACGATGTCCCACATCTTCTGGTCCTTCCACAAACTCCGACCCTTTTGGGATAATGTCAGGGAAACCATAAATCAACTTACCATGACTGACTTGGGTGATCTACCTGCGACCTACCTACTACACATGTCGGCCATGCCCATTACCAAATACAAGAGGTCTCTCACTATCCACTTACTCTCTGCTGCCAAGGCGTGCATTCCTATGCTATGGAGGCAAACCACTCCCCCTACCAGGCGCATGTGGCTTGAAAAAATCAATACCACATATCGCATGGAGGATCTCACTTCGGCTGTACATAACTCCGAAGAGCGCTTCTGCTCAACCTGGGGTGCATGGCTCTATTTCCGTGACTCGGATACGTATCTGCGGGTCATGGCGACCTGAGTGTAGGGGCCGGATCTGCTTCCGCGGGAAACCGGGCTATTACCTATACCCATACCCTTTCTTCTTTCCCTCTACTCCCCCCCCCTCTGTTCCTACATATGTTCACTTTCTGCAAAACGATATAGGATAAACTCCTGGCAATCTTCGCTATAGGAGTTCACCCTGTAGCGCACAAGAGGAAAATATACCTTCACACAGCAAATGTTTAGTTTATTGTGGTTGCACAGGCGGTGGAAATGATAATATACCAAGATGTGGAAGGATGGTATCAGAGATGTTTTGTACTACATTATATATGTTACCAATCTAGTGGGTATGTTGACCCACGCGTGCTGCGGACTATACCTGTTAAACAAATGGCTATATATGTGTAGCAGGCCCGCTGTTGAATCCCTGCGTGAATCCGGAATGTGATATCTTTTGCACTACGTTTTGAGCGGCACGCCTCTCCCCTTTTATGTGTGTACATTCTGAGCTGTTTATCAATAAAGAAATTTAAAAAAAAATTCATCCCCACACAGCTACCTCCTCATGTATCACTTCTCCCTCCCTGTTGGATTGTAAGTCCTCAGGGGCAGGGCCCTCCTTACCATCTTGTCTTGAATTATTCAATATTCCTTATATTGTAAAGTCCTGCGCAAATTGTTGGTGCTATATAAATCCTATATAATAATAATATTAATCAGATGTTGGATTGGTGAGCAGCTTTTTGGCCACCCTCTGGTGTCTTGAAATTTCCTTATGCCTGTTTGGGGGACACTACTGCCTCTCGAGTTTTCTTAAAGGGGACCTCTGCACCCTTTCACTGTCAGATTGTTTGGGAGACTCTGTGAAGATACCTTTACCACTGTGTATTACAAATATCTGAAGGATACACACTCCACCATTACAGTTAAATGGTCCTATTACCAGCAAACTTGGTGCTAGATTTCCCACTGGCCAGTGGTTAGTTAGGGTTGTAGTAAGGGCCCAATAATTAGCCTCACCCCTCTTACTCCAGTATCAATGTATTTGGTTGTATTCATTGTTGTTTATTAGTGCTGTTGTTCTTCACGCACACAGTGGGTGTCAACTCTGCTCATTTCATTGCACCATTGAATTTTATAGGTGCCACTGAACTGTTATTATCTCTGTCAAATCAGTTTACCTTTTGCAGGGCTTATCTGTGTTTTACTACAGTAAATGTATCACCATTGTTGTATTAGTGTATTCTCAGTTGCAGCTAGAGGGTGGGCCATGACTGTAAACAGTAGGAGAACCCAACATTTCCTGCAGCTACTAAGGGGGTCTTTAGTACACTTCTGTCTCTGTTCTGATACCTCGCTCTAATTGTTTTTTTACCAGTTAATGGTTATTTTCTTGATCGCTTTATGTTTTGCATTCTGAAACAGAAACATAGAAGTGGATTATCAAGTCTGTCTTGGTTAATTTGACCTGCTGGCTGCCACTAACCATCCATGGTTTTGTGGTTTGGAGGTACCTGCCACACAAACTCCAACAACACCATCTTTGGCTCTGGTGAAGACCAGTTACTGTTAAAGTTAGCATCTTTAGTAAAAGCCTTTTCTAACTTGTTTGTGCCCAAAAGCATCCTCATGATATGTGCATTGACCATGTAGGTGAGGGATCTAATCATAATCACCTACTGCAAGTTTCCACTCCATTTTGTTCCTCCATAGTCCTAACCCTATGCAAGCTCTGTGTCGGATGGTCTCAAAGCTCACACAGGGTTGATTATGTCACACCTCCCTTCATTATGTGACAGGCGTGCCAAATGGCCACTCAGACCTGAGCACTGCACGCTGGGAAGAGATGATATGCGTCCCCATGTTCTTTTTCTAGTTATCTATGCAAATATCATAGAGCTTCCGTAATGAGATGATAACTGAGTGCAGAAATCACGAGGGAACACTTTGATTCTGTCATGACAAGGTCATCTAACAATTTAGCTAGCAAGAAATTATGGACAAGAAAAGCTCCCATATGACGCTACCCTTTAACATGAGAATCTTTTCCCTCTTGGAGCTCAGCATGCAAAGGATCTCTCATGTTCACAATGTCTCACTATAATCTAATACCTTCCTATTCTTGGCACATCCAGCCAGGGCCGGATTAACATAGGGGCGGGTGAAGCCTGTGCAAATAGGCCCGGCCAAGCCAACCCGACCCGAATCGCGGCCGTGCTGACCTGGCCCGTCCTGAGTCGTGGCTGGCTCTACCCAAATCCCAGCCGGCCATATGGCAATCTGGGCCGGCTGCGACCAGGCAGCTGTGACTCTCTATACAGGCATATCAGAGGGCCCACTGATATGCATGAGCAGAGGGTCGCAGTCACCAGACTTACTGTCGGAGCCCACACTGACCAACTGGAGCCTGCACTGACCACCTGGAGCCCATACTGACCAGCTGGAGCCCGCACTGACTGCCTAAGACCCCGCACTGACTGCCTGAGAGCCCGCAATGACCACCTGAGAACCACACTGGCGACCTAAGAACCTGAACAGCCTCCTGAGAGCCTGCACAACCCCCCTAAATCCTGCACAGCTCTCCTGAGACCCTGGAGACATCAGGCCACAGAGTATGTAGCTTCATATTATTCTGCATTTTGTAGTCTTCTATAGCTGATGGTATTTTTCTGCAGTGCTTTACAATGTATTGCTGGTATTTGTAGTCCTCTATAGCTGATGATATTATTCTGCAGTTCTTTACAATGTATTTCTGGGATATGTAGTACTCTATAGCTGATGCCATTCTACATTGGTTTAAAATATATTGCTTAGATTTGTAGTCCTCTATAGTTGGTGGTATTCTGCATTGCTCTGTAATGCATTATTGGGATTTGTAGTCCTCTCTAGGTAGTGGTATTGTTTTGCATTTGCTGTATAATGTATTCCTGGGATTTGTAGTCCTCTATAGCTGGGGGTGTTCTGCATTGCTGTATAATGTATTGCTAAGATTTGTAGTCCCTCTACAGCTTGGACTCAGTGGCAGATCTACCAGGTTCACAGCTGCAACCCGGCCCTGGTTCTCAACCACTGACTCCAAACTGTAGAGAGACTATGGGGTCTATTCACTAAGCTGCCGTAGGCAGCCGAGTGAAAGACCGACCTGAAGTAAAGTAAGCCGAACGCTGTTCGGCTATTCACTTCAA
>NW_017306419.1:449635-483273 GCF_000935625.1 Nanorana parkeri
GAGCTGTACGGGCTATAGTGAATAGCCCGTACAGCAGCCCTTCGGTTCTCCTGAACCGAAGGGGTCCTGGGGCCGAAGCTAGTCGATGGATCGGCCGAACAGAATATGTGGCAATATAGGGGTTAACTAAGAAGTGACAGTGATCACTTTGTCTTCCCACTATGCAGACTAGACACATACAGACGCAGTACAGATCAGCACAAGATATGATTAGTTTACTGAATTAGTTGGGGGATAAACAAATACTCCAGTGCAGAGGGAACATGTATTTTGTGCTTGACTAGTTGTATAATACACTGCAGCATAATAGCATAGATGAGAATATAAAGAATCTGCAATAAATCAACAAACTTCAGAACAATTGTTCAAAGCTATCAGTGTAATCAGTTACATAACACATAAATCTAATTTAAGACATGTTTATGTCACATTACACTGAAATGAAATAAACAAACATACACAATAGATGATAGCAAAGCAAAAGTAAAAACATGGAATATTAAGAGAAGCAGCCCAGCAATACTCTACTGTCAACTGCTGACCTTTTCTTAAACTTAGTTATCTACTCTGATCAATAATCTATAAAGGACCACAACCTGGAGGTTTTCCTTAAGCCAATCTCATCTCCACTATCAAAGGCTCTGATAAAGACCAGACACTTCTAGAGCCTGAGCCTTTGAGGGGAATTTATCATAACTGGAGCAGACAAAACCTGGCGCAGATGTGCATGGCAACCAATCAGCTTCTCTTTTTCATTTTCAAATCTTAACGGAACAAACTAAAGAGAGAAGCTGATTGCTTGCCATGCACAGCTGCCCCAGGTTTTGTCTGCTCCAGTTTTGATCAATTCCCTTTCTTCGTGACCGCCATGCATTACATGGTGAAGGTAAAGAATAGTTGCTATTTTGATGGTCTGCCCAAATCTTGAACGTTTACTTTCCCTGCCTTTTCTACACTAACCCTAAACCCCCACACTAACAATTTTGTCACTCTGGACCTGCAACTCCATTAGGTATCTATTTTACACAATTCCCAATACAATAAAAAAAAAATACAGCCAACAACCCCCTGCTCGCATGACTCTCACAAATATCAGGTTTGTATCACTGTGTCTGTCCACTGCTAGAAGATTTCCTTCTCCACCATCCTATCTAAAAAAAATTGTTTATAGTTCTGAAAAAATGCTGAACACTAACAAATAATAGATACTGTATATGTATGGACTGTATCTGACTAATTAATGCAAACCACTGTACTGGAAGTGTGTGATCGGAGAGGCTGGAAATGTTCACATTATCTCTAATTCCTCTATAAGCAAATTGAGCTTACATTATGCTTCTAATCAATGTATCCTAAAAGGCAATAATGAGGAGATCACCTGACATGGACAGAAAATGTACTTAATGGAAGCTTAGAAGCCTGTCGAAGGGTCTGATCTTTTATTGCCAAACAATCAGATTCCTGTACATGACCATCTTAAGAAAAAAGCCAGGTTCTTTTCAGCTGGATTTTGATCAAAAAGATTGTTAATTTGCACTTGCAGAAAGATATAAGCTCCATTTGTTCAATGTTCAAATCATTTTAAAGTACATGGTAAGCTATAGGTTTCTCGAGTCCAAGGGCTCTGATCTTTTGGCATCTTCATCGTAACAGCATGATGTGAAGTTCTGCTAATCAATACTGTGAAGTAACATACAATCACAAAGCCACTTGTCCTTCAAAGTAAGCTTCCAGTAAACAAGGAAAAATACTGACGAGAGGCACAGGCACAGACAATCCAGTTCTCTGATCAGAACAGAGCAATGGCTGTTTATGGGTGGCAAAAGATGGATGATTGATCCATCTTTTGCACATGTGAAAATAATTTGAATTATGGAGCAACTATACAGGAGGTATTTGAGAGCAGAAACAAGCAAATGTTGTAGAAGGCTTTGGATGAAAACAACAGCTGAGCTCGCCATATGAACATGTTCAGAATTTGTAGAATAGAGGATATGTTTCTTTATTTTTCACAGTATGTAATTTGTCTTGTTTTAGAATTATTTCTACACTTCAGTGGTCCAATTGCTATAGAACTACAATATACCCAAATGATCACGAATAAAAACAGCTGAAAAAAAAGTTCTAACCTGGAACTCTAAATATTTGCTTTAGCTACTAACATCCAACATGTCTCAAAAGCATGCCACTTTCTTTCTGTAGCTCTTTTGAGATCAGTGTCTCCATCTCAAAATGAACCTGTGCCTAAACTATACACACTAAAGTTTATATATATTCTGAACAAAATGTCAAAGCACTTTAAACAAGGTCTCATTTCTCCACAATGCCTACTGTAGCTGTAGGCATTGCTGAGAAATTCACCTTCAATGTTCACAATAGAGGAACAGAAAAACATTATACTCCTCATATGGCATTTTTCCTTTCCTGGTGAATGCACTGGTAGCATACCAATGGGTTAGGTTTGGCAACGCTAACCACATAGGACTGGATATTAATAAATATGAGGGTACATCCTGCTGCAGTATTTTTTTAACTATCAAGTCATTAAGGGTAGGAAAAGGGAAAGGATAGTGACCATAATGTGAATATACACTTTTTCAATTTTCTAGAGCATTAAGGAATCATATCAACGGTACTTAAGTCTCATACCGGACGGTGCAGAAGACCAAAACATGCTTTGTTTAACAATACAGTTGAGAGAGCATAAAGAAGTAGTATCACCACAACTTGAAATCGTTGTTGAATCCCCAGGGAACGAAGTGCTTGTAGCAATTAATCCCATTTTAATGTGTGCTTTGGTTTTGCACAAAAAGAGCCTCTTTATGTCTATGTGTGCTGGCTGTCAGCTCCAACAAAGGCTGAAGCCCAATTTATGGGTGTTCCTATTAGTAAAATGCAGCGCAGCACTGAAACCACTTTCCTCTTCTCTCAGATTCTAAATATGCACACAGTGTCCTGGTTTAGCACTTGCAATCCCCGTTCTTGCTCACCTATAATGTATTTTCTGTTAATTGCATTGAACCACATTGTGTTAGTAATGTTCTGATATATGTTGACATCCAGTGGTGGCTTAGAGCTACTACAATTTGTTTACTTCTGCATTTGGTACATCCCCCTGTTTATTCCCTCCTGTTCAGTGCTAGTTAGTACCCGCCCTGTTTTCCCTCATGTTCCCTTAGTCAGCGTTTATCATTGCAGAGACAGGGCTTAAGAAAGTCATTGGGGTGTATTTACTAACCTTATAAACACACCACAAACATGTATACACCTCTGTAGTGTGTTCCCTCCCAGCATGATCTATGGGTGGAATCTAAACACCTTTGTAGTGTGTACACACCAAGCAGGAGTGTTGTGCAAAGCCAAGCATGAATTTGCAAGGTGATCTTGTGTAAATTAGCTCTATGTTGTGTTGCTTGCGTTGATGAATGCAGGAATGTAAATGCATGAGCTAACCATTTTTGTCTAAACTGTGAAGCAGCATTATATATGCATCATGTGCATGATTTTTCCATATATGGCATTAGTGGAAATATGCTTTTAGAGACTTTTTGGTTGATAAATACGTTTTGCTGTGTAAAAATCACACGCACCTAGTGCGTGCGTGTGTTTAGGTTAGTAAATCACCCCCATTGTGTCTGTACTCTTCACAAGAATGGAAAAGCATCCGCAGTGCTGTACTTATCCAAAGTACAATTGCATTGGATTCAACTTCTGTGTCTTACCAAAGAGTTAAATTGCCTGTGGATAGTGCCAATAGTCTAACACATGTAAAAAAACGAGGTCCTGGATTTGAACTTTTGGTGAGTGAGTCAGATTATAACGTGGCACAGTGACTCTAGTGAGGCTGCTCTTCACACAACAGGACACCCCTTGATGCAGGAAGTCCAGAGTTGATGATCCACATGCACAAAGTCATTCTGTTAGAGTGACTACTGGCATTTTGTAACTTTTAACTAAGAATTATTTTGTTGATTACGCCATTTCTGAGTCCTACCATTCACAACAACTGAGCCCTGAGGAAGGGGGAGATTTTTGGGCAACCTAAAGTAATTGGCTGTTTTGTATTTTCCTGTTGTGAACAAGTAGTGATAATAAAGAAATCTGGATTCTTGAACATTTTGTTTGGCGTTCTCATTGTACTTTGTGCATATAGATGGTGGCAAGTGAGCAGGTGACCATACTGTTCGACATCTATGGAAGTACAGTATGTCAATGCCTAAAGCGCCATTTGAAAGAGAATAATATGAACAGTAAGACGTTAGATTGTTAAAGCCATTTTACTGCTCTGCCTGGCCATGTCTTTGTGAGCAGATGGTCTGAGTGAGGACATGCTGCAATATAGACTCTGAGGTCTGCTTGCATTAATACTACTTGTAACAACTAGGATCAGATTACAGTCTGCTGCATTATTTTCATGAGCCTGTTATCACTCATTAAAATCAAAATTTTCTACATTTTGGAAAGCTGTGCATGAAATTGATTTTGGTGTAGTGAAAATTAATTGTGGAACCACAAGAACTGTTGTTTCTACAATTATCCCTACTGCTTTAATTGCTCTGCTGTCATCAAATGTGTTTGGTTAAGCAGAAATCAAGGTTTTGTGCGGGGTGGGAATCAGTTACTGCACACAAGTACATGTCTGAAGAATCTGTACATGAACTACAGTTATACAGTGAACCACCTTCTCTTTCCTGTGATTGTGCAGATTTGCAACAGGTAGAGATATCTGCTAGACCCAAATGCACAGTTAATCCTTCTGTGAAGCTTAAAGTTAATTATGAAACAAATAGAGCAGAAATGCCTGATAAATTATTTGCTGTGTGGAACAGAACTGTGCAATGGATAACTGTTGTTGATGAAACATGCAATGATGTAGAGCAACTAAGAAGTATACTTGCAAAGCTCAAAATAGCTTATGAAAACTATAAGAGACACTTGTTAAAAAGCAAAGTTCAAACAGTGTGCACACTTGTAAAACTATGTTGAGAGAATTCAAGACTCCATTTTTATTTCCAAAAAAACTCATGCTACGAGAACTCAAAAGGAAAAAAAACTCTGACAGCATAACTTCCTGTAAGCAACCAAGTCTACATTAGAGAAGCATCTTACACCAGTGTCAGTGAAACAACATCTCAAATTACTACAGACAGTAGTTAAACTGACCCTTTATCAGGTGACCAGGAATCTACTAATACTGAGATCCCACACAACCATGCTTACGTTTATCAGTTTATGTGTCTGTGTTCATGGACTGTTTCTGCTGTGAGTGATAGAGATGGACAGCTTCTCGGTCTTGGGGGGCCTCATTTAGACATGTTTGGCATACCAGTTTATCTTGGACCTCACCAAAGAGCTGCAGGAAGAGGGGTCTCTTTGGGATTTTGCAGAATTTAAACTAGATCTAGAGGTCAATTACCTATGTCTGGTTTGTGTGGTGTTGTCTTCCACAATGTTCATGATGTTCAGGGCAGTGTGGATGATAATTCATATTATTTGGAGCACTACTCTATTTTTAACCTATTATTCCTTTTTTTAAACCTAATGGTGTCATTGTGGTCATTATGGGCAGCATTAGCCATGATGCAAAGAGAAGATAGGCCGTAAAAGAAAGTGAGCTTACGTCAGATAGCAATAATATAGAATATATAAATAAATAGACAGAGAACCATGCCACTATTTCAAAGCACCTACCAGAGCAGGTAAGACATGCAGAAGATAGGGGGTAAGAGATCTCCAGACACACACAGCAGGCTACAGCATCAGAAATAATTACCAACAGAGCCGCTGTAAACTTGGGTTGGGCACCCTATTGGGTTAGGCTGTCGACCAGCTGACAAATCCGGAGTGCAGGGAGGGGACAGAATACAGAGCATGTGTTTCAGTAACATGCAGACCCACCTGAAGGTAGGAGGCAGCAAGTGGAGAAGATAATGCTGCCATATGACTATTACAGATAGCCTGGAAACTCATGGATCTTGCCCCGCCATGCCCTTTCCCCAGATTCCTTTAGAGACTGCTTAGCAGAGCTTCAGCCATTAGACACTGAGTTTTACTCGCTAGCCAGTATAATGAAGCCAAAAAAAAAAGTCAGCTTGAAACATTAAAGTGATTAACAAAAATGTAAGTGAAGAATGCCTCTTCTATGGCATAAAGGTATAACTATCCAGTCTGTGATGAGGACAGAAAAAAACTATAGCAGGCTGTACCCTCATATTTATTCATATCCAGTCTTATGTGGTTAGTGATTGCAGCCTAACCCATTGCCATCCTGCCATAATGCTTCATGAAATTCATTTTCAAAGTAAAAAAGAGGCATAATAATCTTAGCGTTCTTCCTATCTCACTTTCTATGGCAGCAGAATCTTCTTAACCTCTAAAGACATACCCAGAGATAATGAGCGGAGGGGCTGCATGACAGAGGGGAGGAATATGGTAATACATACATTGGAGAAGGGGTTAAACTAAAATGTAGCTGATCTTACCTGATTGGTGGTTGGGGGGAGCCGCATGGGATGGGACTGCAAGGGCTGATGGGCGTTCTTTCCGGAAAGTCAACGGAGGAAGCAGGTTGTGCCACCCGCCCTCTGTTGACTTTTTTGTGGATTCTGGTTGTTACAATGTCCTTTTTATGTCACGGCGGTTTGGACGAGTTAGGGGGTCTTTGGGGGGGTCTGCAAATGTGAGTCAGTTACACAAATGGGGGGAATCAGCTTCACCCTGTTGGTTTCAGTATTTGTCGGGGAGCCTGGCCCCTTGGAACTTGGGAGCAGTAACTGTCCTCGAGGTGGTTGGGGTGCTGCTGGGGACATGGGAGCAGTTTTTTAGGAGAGGCCTTTTTTGGGCTAATGGGCACCCAAGACCCCTTCTCGGATCCAATAGTCGATCAGTTATGTAAACACAAATCAGATGTTTCTAAGCTGTTTTAAAACAATCCAAGACTAATTCTAAAGTCTTTGTTGTGAACGCAGCAAGGAAGGTGAGTGAGGGCTTGTTTTAAAGCGTTCTCTCACTGCTTGGTAAGAATATGTAAATACTTTATGTCTATTGCACAGGTGTACTTTAACTTAACATCAGTTGGCAATCACCTACACATACACATTTGTTCACAGAATTATATCTTTTCCTCCAATGCTCCTTCACCGCATTATGGACTTCTAGTCCTATGCTGTAGCAGGAGAACACATGAGTGAACCAGAAATGATCCTAGACGTCTGCATTACAGGAAAAAAATACTGTTCACACTTTACTATCTATTACATACCAACTAGTTCCCACTTCCTAGACATCAGCGGAAGCTGTAAATTCCACCCTTTATTAACCACAGAATGAACCATAATAAGATATAGACAACAACAAAATGAACTTCAAATAGAACCATAAAGCCAGTACCGGATGGGTCTCATATATACATTATATACAGTCTCCAAATATATTGACGTGCATATCCTCGGTGGCTTACACTTTATTATCCTGATGCGTTATGATATGATACAGATAATATAGAGCCATTTATTGCATGCCATTATACCATCAGTAAAGCAAAATGAACAAGTCATAGGAGCTGTCCAAACCACTCCTTTGACAAACTGACATTAAACAATGAAGGTAGAAGTAAAAACAAAGACTCTTGTAAGGGCATTTACTTTTTATGTCAAGTTCTGGTTTACTTATTCTCATGTACCAAACGCCAACCTGTATCCTAGCATACCCATTAGGCACCAACTGAAGTGGATGAAGTGACACAAGCATTCATTAAAGAAAAATGTATTACCATATGTAGTAAGTTAGGAGGGCTTTAAAATCACAAGCATTTTAATCAGATATTCAAATCACCCAAAATAAAATAATAAAAATAACTCTAGATCCTTACCTGAAAAATGAATAACAAGAATTATCTAGACATGCTACAGAATATAATCACTAACATTCCTATACATTTTAGATGCATTGCCTTTATACCAATTATATACATGGTAGAGAAAATTCAGGACATATAGCTAGAAAAAAAAATACATTCATATATTGGTCACAAGTGAATCTGTGTATTCAGTGCAGAAACAGCATACCAAGAAAACTAAAAGTGACTCTGTCAGGATAAAAGTATAGTGGCTGCCATTGCTGACCTCTTCTTTGAAAATGCTAGTTCCCTGGACATCATGCTGATGTTTTGGCTTTGATACATTCCAACTATCTGACCTAGAACACATACAGAGATAAGGAACTTTGACACGTTTCTGACACATTTACAGCATGCTTCTTTGGGGTCTGTGATGTAAAAGTATTGAAACCAGACACATCCAGACAACTAGCAATTTTAAAAGGGGCCAGCAATGGCATCTTCCAAATGTTTCTCATGATAAAATCACTTAAACATTCTGTGACAGCAACACAAACCATTTCTACACACACACACACACACATATATATATATATATATATATATTTAAATATAAAACACAGTAATAAAAAGTGTCTACATCTCAAGAGCAGAATCATATGATCATATGACTGAAGCATGCAGATACAATGCTCCTGCTGCTGCTGCATGTCACACTTGATTAATACATAAGTTGGTCCTGATCAAGAAAAACATATCTTTCACATTTAAAGGGAGCTTATATTATGTTCTCTGCCATAGATGTATTCTTGCAATAATCAGTAGATCGGTACCATATTTACAAGTGTTCACAGTTGTCAAAGGTACTCTCTACAATTACATAGAATTCCATTACTTCAATTACCAAGGAGCATCCGAGATTACCAGTGTCAATGAGTATTTACACCTGCATTCACCAAAGAGATGTGAGCTCTTTGACACAAGCCTATGCTCCTAAACCTAAGGGGCTATATGGCCAGAGAAAACAGAGATGAAGGGTTCAAGTACACACTAGGCCAGTATACCCAATGTTTTATTTATACTTGCTTCTGGGGAGATCCAGGAAACAGGAAGTGATGGTTGGCTCTTGATTAATCAGCACTTTGTAACCGGGTTGCACAAAACAGTTTATAATGTGCCATCTCCAAAGCACATTCAGAGCACCAGAGCTCTGAAGAAGAGGGGACCAATCAACCCCCGAAACATGTTAGCTACCTTCAGTCACATGTATCCCTGTTGGTCATTATGAGTGTTTGGAATGTTTAATCCTTGGACTCCTGTGTGTCCGTTTGGAGACAGTTACGCTGATTTCCTATTTGGAATATGTGAGTAGTTCATGTATTGTCATTTTTACCAGTTTGAATAAATGGATTGCTCTGACAAAGGTACATGCCATCAGTCCAAATCAAACTATATTTAAAAAACAACTCCATCTGAATATTTTACTTGAGTACATTGGAAAAAGATGCTGAAAACAATCACTTCTTAAACTCAACATCGTCCTGCCATGTATGTGAGGGGATTAGGGGTCTCTCTCTGAAGTAAAATGGTTTGTTGCTGGACTGTTGAGAAAAATATTCTTACAGATCAGCTGATATCATTTTGCTTACCTCATCTTGATTTTCCATCAACCATTCTTTGGTTGTGTTCAAGGCTATATTAGCTGCTGGCTCATTTGGAAATCCTAAATGATTATTAAAAGAAAAAAAAATACAATCAGCAAGCAAAAGAATGCAAAACATAAATGAATGTATTTGGGACGTACAGTGTAATGAAAAATAATGCATTCTCAGAGTTTACAATCTGAGAAGTCTCCAAGCGTTATGCTGATACAACAAAACAAAGCATGCATAATGCAATTGTTAAATTTGAAATACATCTTATTCTTACAGCCAGGAATGTTTGTCCTACTTTTTTTTTCTTTGCTGTTATCACCCCTTGAAGGATATAAAGTTTAATATGCAAAAGCCCATTTTCTCACATTTATTTATTTAGGTCACCTAAGTGAGCTTGAAGAAAGGGAGTGGCAAAACATTTACAGCCGCATTAATTACAGAAAAATTATACCGTCCTAATTCTTCACACTGTCTCCAATGATCTTGTTTACATAGCTGGGAGAAACAACCTTGGAGGTCAAGGATATCAGATATAAACCTACACTGTTAATGGTGTAGTGGTGGATGTGGTGGTGGGGAGTTTAGGAGGTTGGTTAAGATCTTAGACAAACTACAAGGCTTCTGCTGCCTTAACACTGCAAGCTGCATCACAATCTATGAGTGCCTTTCCATTGAAATCTATATGGAATTTGCGCTGATCAGAGTGAAAAATAGGTCAGGGAGCATTTTGGGCGGCAGGCGCTCCCCATAGGAATGTATGGGGTTGTTCATGTCGGCGCTTCAGCGCTGACAAATCAGCGTGACCCAACTGCCCTGGTGTGAACGGGGTCTCAATGTTTGCTATATAGAGCTTTGTATGTTTCTCCTCCTAAACTGTCTACATCAGGAACAGACTGGCAATTTGGCAACTCTAGCAAATGGCAAAAGGTCTGAGGTGTCTGAAATTAGCTGATCTCTTCATAAATATATCTAAAATAATATTTAAAAAATTCACATTACCTCTAAAGCTAACCTTTAGCCTTACCTTCAGTCTTGCACAGTTTTACAGACTCCTGTAATGTACTGAACATGCTTAGTCTAATTTCTGTGTACACTGTGAGCTTCTCAAATTGTTCATTAGAAGCTACAACAAGTTAGATAGAATCCATTTCATTTTCTGGCTGGAGGACAGCCAGCAACATTTAAAGGGTTATTCACAAAAGGGTGAAGGGTTTGGAGAAGGCAGGAGACGTGAACAATCTAGGTCAAAATAGCTGATTTGGAATTCAGCTCACTTTCCAGTTCAGCTATGTTGTCCTAGATTGTTCACTTCTCCTGCCTTCTCCAAACTCTTCACCTATTAGAGAATAACCCTGTTAGCTTCTCCTCCCCAGCCTCACTGTCCCTGGCCCGCCACTTCATTCATTGGAATACAGTTCTTTCAATCATGGAGGCTCAGCATGACATGTGGGTGTACCTAGGGCAGTCTAAATATAAATGCAACCTGTCTAGAAACATCCAGTGTTCAAGACTGACATCCACCCATGAAAACATTTTGGCAAGCTCTAATAAGCATTAATCTCCTAACCTTCTTGTAAGGAACTGTGCTGGCTCCATTTATTTTGTAGCACTGTATAAACTGTTGGCACTATATAAATCCTGTATAATAATAGTAATATTATATGCATAACTCCTCTCAAGAGCCAACTTGCTGCTTGCTCAGGGCTGGCAGCTCTTGAGAACAGTTCTGTGGCAGGGTGCTGTGATGTTTTCAGTACAGCACCCTGCCAAGCTACTAACCATGAACTGCCTGCATTGCATAGAAAAGCACAAAGATGAAAACAGAATGGCTTTAAGTAAAGTTTTTATTAGCAAGAAGATGGGGAGGGGTGTAACCAGGTGTCAGAGCACAATGAAAACCAGGCAAGCAAAAGGTGCGAGTTAAAATATTTATTAAGAACAGTGTCCACAGGAGAATGCAGAATCATAAACCGGAACAAGCCAGAGTCAGGAGCCTGAGTGGGTAGTCGTCCAAGCCAGGTCAGGAACACAGAGATCAGCGTTGTCAGGAACAAGCCAGGAAATCAGCGATGTCAGGAACAAGCCAGGAGCCAGAGGAGAACGTCAGCCAGGATCGGGTCAAACACAGAATCAGGATACTCAAGAGCAGCAGGAAGACCTTACAAGGGAAAGGTCAGACTGGACTGAGTGGTTTATATATATATATATAATGAGTGGGGTGACATCATCACTTAGAGACAGGAAACTCCCATCTGACTCTCTCAGATGATGCTCTCCTGTCTGGCCATAAGAGGGAGCCTGGGAGTTATTGAGCAACGTTCCAGAGTCTGCTTAGGTAAAGAAGGAAACACAGGTGAGTAAAATGGCAGCCAAGCCAGAATGCTGCAAACCAGTAAAGTCAGGGTGGAACCCTGACACCAGGGTAGGCAAAATATAGGCACATAAGAGATACGGCTTTAAAGTACCCTCATTCTCAATCCTCTGGTCTACTTTATGAAAGACCTTGACAGAATAACTATTCGGACCTGTAAAGTGCACCTGCATACCCATATACATTTGCATTTTGTCCTGCAGGAGTCTGTGGAATGCTCAAGATGCTTGTAGTGCAGAGCACAATTCGGACAATCAAGGAACAGATATGAGAAGTAGGAACACGTAAAGTGGGAATAATTTACACAATACACTCAGCATTCTTTTCTGTATCATTTCCAGTTTGAATCTTGCCCTTTAACTTGCTCTTGAATTTACAATACCTTGCCATCCCTGTTATGAAGAGCTGAGCAATCACAAATTAGACAATATATAAATATTTAATTGTTTAGGGCCATTTTAGGAGGCTACAATTGCAAACACAGTACGAAAACCATTTAAGAGCAATACTATGTATACATATATAAAGCACATAGCACAAGTGTAAATAAAACAATATAGCCAGCACAGCATAATATCTAATAACAGCTGCCAGCTCACTATTAACTACCAAATAAAGGCCTATAGCAATGTTTGTTTCCAGGCATTATTACCGAACAGCTGTCATACTAAGAGAATATACATGATTTTGTAACATCAGCGATAGTTAATACAGACGTGGGGGTAGATAGCTAGGTAGCTTATGAATTTAAGTCAGCAGTTAATTGTGACAATCAGAGCACTCCTGGAAGAATAGAGATATATATTTAACCATTAGTGTAATAAAGTGGCAGCTGTGTATACGTTTATAGAGGTGACATGGGATGTCACATGTTTGCTTTCTAAAACGTAGAACAGCAATAATTAGACTGTAATTGTCTGCGCAAAGCTGAACTAGTTTATGCTATTTAATAAAGTGATCAGTTTGATTCAACAATTTGGCAAAAGACAGAATCAGGTCAATGAAAACAAAAAAGAAAAATTTGCATTAAAAATTTGCATTAAAAATTATGAAGATGTCGCCGTCCCCCCAGCCACCCCCTCCCTGCCATGCTGTCTGGCTCCCCCGATTTCTGGCGGACCCAGGACCACGGCAAAGTAGTTCAGGATGGAAAGCAGGGAGCAGAGTGGAGAACGTCTGTTCTCAGCTCTGCTCTGTGATCAGTGACAAAGGACTGCTGTATTCACAGCGCTTCCTGTGTCACAACCTGAGCTGTACAGAAGATACATGTGCTGTATTTTCTGTATTGGATGGCAAGCTGATAAAGAGAACCTGTCACCTCCAAATGATATCACATAGGGGCTTGTGTGAAATCAATAAAGTTATGTAAAAAAAAGTGATACAACAATACTAAATAATAAAATAGAAATGAAAAAGTGATAAAAAAGGAAGAAAAATTTAAAAAGTGAGAAAAAGGTAAAAAATAAATAAAATTAAAAAACACAAAATAATGAAAATTAAAAAAATTAAAAAGTGATGAAAAAGGTAGAAAAATTATCAATAAAAAATAATAAAATAAATACAAATTAAAATAAAAATTATTCCCGTCGCCCGTGCCATCTGTGTGCGAATAAATGCATGCATAGGGCATTGTGTGTGAGTGCTGCCCTCATTCCACTGTGAGCCATATTGTGGTAGTGGGGCGGCAGTGCATGTCCCTTTAAGAAAACTTATTGGTAATTGGTATCAGCAAGTACCGAGGAAAAGTTCTTGTACTTGGCCTTGAAAAAATGGTATCAGTGCATCCTAATACACAGTGATCTAGCAAGCAATGTGTTATTCAGTTAGGACCTACTGTACACCTACTGTAAATCTAAAACATTGCCAGTGTGATCAGTATAATACACATGGTTTTTCTAACACAGAAAAAATAAATGTTCTAAAAATATAACCATTTTTATATTGTTACTTTCATATATTGAATTGGTAAGGTGCAAATTGTTTTAAACATTTTGGGAATTCCTGGGCATTTGTGTTTTATTTCTTACATTAAAAGTATCCTCACAAGGGCATTTTATGTTTAATTAAAGATATGAAAAACAAGTAATATTTAATTTGATGCTTCAGAGAACTTTGAGTTGAAGATAAATAGGCTTAATAATCCCAAGATGCCCATAAAGTTATTTTTGGCAAAATGTAACAATCCACAACAAACCTAAAGACATTAATTCTAGAAATAGCAAGAAGACAGCAAATAAATTGGAAATAATTTCATTTGCTCTACTTGGAATGTTTAAAAAACAAATTGTTTTATATTTCCAAAAATGCTGTTTGTTTCATTTGTCTCAGAATGGTAGACTGTTAAACTCTCTTTTTTAACCTCCTAATCATGAAAAAGTTTATTAGCAGCAAAGAAACCTATTTTAGTCATTTAATTTAAGTATTTTTGTTTATTTATTGCAGAAGGAGAGAAAACAAGAAAAAGGAAAAAAGTTTTAATTAAATGATAATTCTTTGTGAACTGAAAGCAATTTTGGGATAATGGATGGACACTTGCACTTTACATTGCAGGATGTCTAACTATAAAATATTAAAAGATCTTAAATTTGTTGACTGATTGAGGTTTGTTTGTTTTTAATGGCATCCTTTGTGGTGCCCTTTTAAATGTTATTTTCTGTTATTATGATGTATTTAGTAATTGATTTAATCTTTTTTTTTTTTTTTGCTTTCTTTTGTATAACCCCCTTTTTTTCTTGTTTTCTACTGTCTTTTTTTTGAATACGTATTTGTAGAATCCACATTTAAAATGTGAACATTTCACATAATATAATTCTCCAGTGTCATTTAAAAGCATAATTAAAAGAGCCTGAAAAAGGGAGCAGTTTGAAAGATAGAACTTGGTCATCCAACTCCCCAAAGCACCATGCCTCTATTCCCTAAACTTCTATATCAGGTGTGATTAAGCTCATAGACTTCTGGGAAATAGTATTTTCAAGTAGCATGACATCAGAAGGCCAGAAAGGTAGATGAGCATCTTGTTTTGAGCTACCACTTGGGAGGTGAAGGAGGTGCAGATTTTAGCTTTCAGAAGTTAAGTGTAGTTACACTAAGTACCTGCAATTCTTGAATAATCACTACACTTCACATTCCACTTACTATGATTAAATAATGGCTTACGAATCCCCCTGTATAAATAATATTTGTATAGCAAAATTGTTCACTCCGATCAGTGTGGTGGCTGCATAATTTAGGAGGAGCCGTACTTGATATTTATTGAACTCTGATGCTCATTAGAAATTATATATTTAATTTGGTTTTTTTTAGATTCTCCAGCACTACCTATGGTCTCCTCTCCTTTTGTTTTTGAGAAAAGTGTTTGGTGATACAAAGAGGAGAGGTTTGAGGTCAAATTACAATTTCTGTCATGGAGGGCCATTACTGTAACATCTGAAAAGTCTCAGAGCCTCTGAAACATAAGTCCTGTCCTCTGCATCTTTTGGCAAATATGCTTTTTCCATTTCTGCATTTTCAGATTATTAACTCTATTGGATTATTTATATGCAAATTAATTTCCATGTATTCTATTTACATTGTCTCTTTTGTCTCTTCTTATTCGCTGTGATGTTTCTAATATACCCTAACCTACTCCCCTTTACAAACTATCAGCATACATAAAACTGACCTGTACATATAATCAACACCCTTAGATTTGTAAGTGAATGGGTTAATTTCCAAGATGCCAGTTTAGAATCTACGAGACAATCAGTCCAAGCCAATGGATAATTTCCTGTAGCCATAAAGCATGTGTTTCCATAAATAAGAATAGAAAGATCTGAAAGAGGTTAGATACCAGCATTATTTTTTTGGATCTCTTGGTTACCTGCCTCCTCTGATTTGACTTAATAACAAGCAGGCATTACTCCTTTTTACAAAGTAAATGTTTAGACCCCTGGTATTTCCCAAAAGCCCCTAACAGTAAAGTAAAAAAAAATAATAATAGAAATAAAAAATAAAAAATTAAAGTAATTTTCTGTTTCGGCCTGACAACATTTTTCTTTTCAGTTTCGGTCAAAAAATTCCATTCTGGTGCATCCCTAATACTGATTCTTCATAATCTGCATAACTGGGGTCATATGCTTTGCCTACATACATTGTGCTATAACATGTCCCTATTTCTCAAAGTAGGACTGTATGAGAGGATATTGTTATCGTAAATACAAATGGAGTAGCCCAAATTCAACCATTGTCAAACTGGTATTCTGTAGAGAAATCAGCCACATATAAACAGCATGCAAGAGCACTGGTCATGAGGACATGGTGAGTACAAAAAACAGAGGATCTAAAAATGTTGGCTATTTTGTGTAGATCGTTATACAATCCAGGAAAATCTGTGCTCATCCTAAATGATAAAATTATAACGTGTTTCCAGTCATTCCTGTCATTAAAAGGTTAGCCAGAATACCATAACTGCAGCAGATAAACATTTGTGAGTGGAACTCAGATGAATGGATTCAACTACAGCTGTAATAAATAGTGCTGCATATCTAGCATCATATGTTATCCAGGTTGTATCATTTCCCCGCTATGAAATACTGCACCAAAACATGTGGTGTGATATTATTTTTGGCAGCACATCTTACCACTTTCTAAAGAGCAGCACCTCAAAACATTTCCCAGAATTAAACAAATGTTAGAAGATAAAATTATTTGCCGATACGTCTGGAATCCTCCTGACAAAAAGATTTGGCTTAAACCCCCAACACTCATCATCCAAGCCAATCACTACATAAATCAAACATGAGATACAGGTGAAATAAACAATACATTCATCTATTTCTCTCTTTTAAAATGTATGTGTTTCATTAAAAGGCATTTTGCAACAGGAAATATAAAATGGTATATAGAAAATTATTATTTGCTGTAATAGACATTTGGTAAAGGCATTGGAGGGCACTACAGCTTACACTAAATAGGTTGTCAGCATTAAAAAATATTTTTAGTTGTCAAACCAAAAATTAGGGTACTGTGTGACCCACACCTACTTTGCACTGACGCTAATGTGACCATAATATTTTAAAAAGAAGATGTAAACCTTAACCAAATGATATTTTGTTTGCTAAAACACTATGGGGCAGATTTATAAATGTTTCCTGGGCAGATACTTTCGCACGGCACTAGTGCTACTAGTATAGGAATAGGAATTTCTAACAGGAAATACCTAGTCAAGAAGCTTCCTAGCAGGATCTAAAAGGATCACCAGGTATAATTTTAATGGAAGCTGCAGATTTTAAATGACTCACTTTTGAGCTTACATTAACGTGCTCCATAATATATTAGTGATTGGGTTTAAATATAATTTAGCCTCCTCCCATTCAAGGGTCTGAGATATGAGACTCCTGAATGGTAATAGTAGGAAAGTATAAAGAAAGAACTTATCTACCCTTGATCTTAGTAATTAGGGGTTTTCAGATAGTACAGTACTCGGTACAAGTACATGTACCGATACTTTTCCAGCTCCAAGACTAGACTAGAGAAAAATGCAAAAGTTAGGAGGCAGCTGTCATTTGTAAGGAGCATACAGAGCTCCTGGGATTTATGTATGATTTTTTTATAGATGTATATTAGGGATGCACCGATACAATTTTTTCAAGCACAAGTACTGATACTTGCTCAGGTACTCACAGATACAAGTACTGATACATTTTTATTTATGGTCATGTGACATTTTTTCTAAAACAATACAGACTAATGATTTCAGGACAGTAGTGGAGCGGTGTAATAATAAGGTGTAAAAATAATCATAATTATATATGGAAGTGTTTCTTTGTCAGGCAAGCCACTATTAGAGGTACATTGTGTTCCTTCTACTGTCTGGCATCCATCACAAAGGTAACACAACATTCCATATGTGAGAAAACTCTTTAGACCATGAGAACTACCAGGTACAGGAAACGTCAAGATTTAATGTTTAGTTTCGATTTCAACAAAGACCATTTTTATTGATGCATTTTTCAAAATATGAACTTTGCACGGGTACAAAAGACACAAATTAAGGCAGAACTCTGGGCAGAATTTTTATTAACCATTGCAGTGGGGCTACCCCTGCACTGCAAGTGTTGCATGTCTAGGTGCTAAAAAAAGTTATACTTACCCGATCCTAGGAGCCGATTGCTCTTAGAGTGGTCCTTGGAGCCTCTCTCCCCCTTTGCTGCAGCGGTGTAAGGGCCAACAAATCATAATTTTCTATACATACAGATGTGAGGACGCTGAGGAACATTCCAATGTTGCAGTGTAGGAGGAAAGAGGCTTCAGGGACCGGAGTAGCAGGCAGTACCTCAAACAAAAATGAGCACTTAACCCTTGCAATGCGGGGTTAACACTTACAAGTCTTGCAAAACCAACCCTACCAACCCCATCCTATGACTGGACAGGAAAGTGAAAAGCAGAACACTGATAAACTCATCCCTGTTAAGGTGGCCATACACTGTGCGAATTTCAGAAATTCAGCTTTGTTCGGGTATTATGACAGCGACCAGCAGCCACTGTCAGAATACAATGCTGATAGCAGGAGATTCTTCGATCAATGCTCGTAAGCGTTGATGGAGAAATCCATTCTATTTATTTTTCATTCAGCCCACAGGTTGAACCAAAAAAAAAAATAGAACAGTGTATTGCCAGCTTTACTTTGCACTTACATGAGCCCTGCAGCACAACTGACTGGCTCTTTTTGCTGTCTCTCACCCTGTCTGAGCTCTGTTGTCCAAGGACTGTGGAAAGCTGATACCAGGCCAAATGCAGGTACTTTCACTGCTTGCATTTAAAAACAATGAAATAAATTATGTATAACTGAATACAGAGCCGCATTTATTTTGTGTTCAGATTTAAGTGAAATGATTAATAAGTTATGTTTGGGGATCTAAGCTGCTTTTCCACTAGAAACCATAACATAGGCTTTGTTTACATTAAAATGGTCTTTTACGTTTAAGAGGAATATGTTTGTCTTTTTCGTTTTTCGTTACATATGTACATATTTTAATATTATGCAAGCAGTTTCCTGAACACTAATTATAATTTTGTGTTCCCCCATGAACATAAGTTTGTCTGCTCACTATAACTGTAAGCAATGCGGTCTCTCTATGTGATATATTATTTTTGTCTCAGCAGTTATTCAGTAAGTGCTCGTTCATACCAGCCAGCACGCTGGGATTGGGTTGGTGTCCGATGTGTAGGGATGGTTAGTGACAGTTCACTGTGTTGTTTTAATACTTTGCAGTGTTTATCATTTTTTTTAACTTTATTGAAATGTCAAAAAATGACATTTCATTCAGGTCTATGCACCGCAGCCCATTGCAACGTGCTGCTGTGTAGCAACAGGTCTGGCGTAAAAATGGTGGTGCGAATGGGACACATAGACTAATGTAGTTCAACACAAATGGTGTCAACAAGCCCTAGGGTCCTGGAAAATGTTTGACATACAGAGAGCCACTACAGAGAAGGAACTGCAATTCTATATACAAAATACCATGATGGAAATATTTAACAAAAAGCATATAAATCTGTGAAAGCCACGTCCAAAAATGAATCTTAGTTAAAAATATAGTAACAAGGCACAACTTCAAATTAAATTTTCTTTTTAGTTTTGGAGAGACTGGAGAAAGGTTACAACTTTCAGTCAAGTTTGCATTGCTGTTTCTATCAATGTAGAGATTTTCCCAAAGTTCCTGTATTTACTGAGGATCCTGTCTGTGGCTCCGTCATTTCTCTTTACTTCCTATCACAGAGATTCAAGAGCAATTAATTTATTTTATTTATTTATTACAGGTATTTATATAGCGCCGACAATTTACGTAGCACTTTACATAGTTGCACATTCACATCAGTCCCTACCCTCAAGGAGCTTACAATCTAAGGTCCCTATCTCACATACATACATAGAGGGCCAACTTAGAGAGGAGCCAATTAACCTACCAGCATGTCTTTGGAGTGTGGGAGGAAACCGGAGTACCCGGAGGAAACCGACACAAGCACAGGGAGAACATGCAAAAACTTGCAGATAGTGACCTGGCCGGGATTCGAACCGGGGACCCTAGTGCTGCAAGGCAGAAGCGCTAACCACTGCTACTAGCACTACACCACTGTGCTGCCTGAGCAATAAAGACTGAAAAATATTTCCGCTGTTCACTACTTTATCTAAAACTTATAAAAAGTCTTTTGGCTTGGGTTCTTTTTTAATTCCACCATACTAAGAATAGCCTTTTATTGTGATAATTGCCAGGCTCTCAAAATCGACTATGAGCTCTACTATTAATTGTCTCAAAGCTATTTTTTATGAACGAATTGAAGGATTTCATGACATCAATTGTTAATCAAGCTAGAACAGTTCTACAAACAACATTACTAGCTTCTTTCACATTGTGACTCTTCCAACAGTTCTTTCTGGGCCCTTTACCCGGAGCAAGTGTCAAGTTCTGCCTTAGAAGCATAGAAGAAAATGACCTAGTCTGGTCCATTGAGTCTGCCCATTTTTTATTTTTATTTTTTTAACCTTGCTGTCTGAGGATGGGTCTATTTTTGTCCCAAGCATGTTTAAATCCACTTACTGTTGACCGACTCACTACCTCTGATGGAAGTCTATTCCAAGCATCAACTACTTTTTACTTTATATAATACTTTCCAAGGTTACTCTTGAACTTTCCTTCTTTCTTTTTGAAGTCCTGCCCCTAGTTCTTAAAGTAGTATTAAACTCTCACAATTTTTTTAATAAGACGTTTGGATCAAACAAATATACATTGTCCAGCAAAGTATTTCTTCAAGCAGTTACAATCACAGTATTTTCATACAGCTGGATCCAACTCTCTCAGCTCGACTTCCCTGAGCTTCCTGTTTAGCACAAGATCACAAGGAACAGCGCAGTCTCCAGCAGCTGTCCATCTACTAGCTTGGAGAAGGGTGAGGGAGGAACAGGGAGCAGGATGGATGGGAATGGCTTGCCTTGCCTGTGTGTTTGTGGAGACACACACCGCTTACTATCGCACACAAGGGTGGCTCCATGGGACCCTGCAAAGAAAAGGAGCCACCCTAAACCAGGATATAAAGGCCAGTGCTCAGGGGACTAGATGATTATGCAGGAAACTAAACCATTTAAACATCAAAGCAGCATCTATTGTAAGTTATTAAATCAGCATTTGAAAATCTGACTTTAATATCACTTTAATCCTAGCTTCAGTCATGACCTCCTTCCCCTTCTTTCCTTAAGACTGTACATATTAAGTTCCTGCAGTTTCTTACCTACTCTTACTTTAATTTCATTTAGTGCATGTTTGTTTAAGGTAATGAGGTAATTAAAAAAATCAAAACCTGGGTAGCCAGACAACTAGCATTTTAGGGGTTAGCAATGATGGTCTTCCTCTTTGTTCATGGCATCTGATTATCACAAACGAGGTCTAAACTCATTCATTGTATGGACACCATTACACAGGAGAGGATTTAACCAGGTTACAAACTAACTCTTTAGACCCTTGCCAGGGGATTTAATGCCCACTGCTGAAGGGCGACAGCATGGTTCTGTTGACAAGGAGACAGCAATATGGAAACGTAAGGCTTTCACATATAAGCCTGAATTGTGTTGTCTTGCAGCCAGATCGCAAATGCAGTCACAGCAGATCTTTCCAATAAATTACCAGCAATCTTCTTTTGTGGGCTTCTGGCTTCTCTCCAGCAGCTATTTCAGCTGGATATGCACCCAGTCTTATTTCAAGCCCTGAAACAAGTAATTAAATCTGTCTGTGCTTAGGAGTTATTATGTTTTAAACAAATCCATGTTTCTGACATGAAACCAGAAGAGTTTTATACTATTTCCCTAAACAACAGGATGTAACCATATTGAATGCACAGTTCAGAGCAGTGTTATCCAAGAAGAGGCCTACTTTATTTGACATCATGTTAAACACAAGAAATTATGACGAGCAGTATTTCTGACACATTCATAAAATACACATAAATATAAGCATATGTGTTAGGTGACTGCTCAGATGAACCAGTGACACACAGAAAGCAGCCTCATTATGCACAGACTGTACATAATAATTTGCAGCTCTGAAAGAAAGTGGCTACATTTTGTACTGAACAGCAATTAGACTTATGACTAGGGATGCACCGTTACCGATACTAATGCTCTGATACTTACACCTGATACCGGAACTTCCGTTCAGAGGCAGATATCCTCTGACTGGCAGTGCCGTGAGTGAGCATGGAGCCGGCTTCCCGGACAATCAGGAAGCTGGGCAGTGGGTAATGACTCGCTGCCCGGCTTCCTGATTGGCTGGGATGCCAGTTCCATGCTGTGTGGCCAGGCCCATGCTGATTGGCCTGAGAAGCCGGCTTCCTGGCCAATCAGCATCAAGACGGCCAAAAAGCATGGAACCGGCTTCCCGGGCAATCAACAAGCTAGGCAGCGGGTAATGACATACCGCCTGGCTTCCTGATTGTTCGAGAAGCAGCTCCATGCTAGCAGAACTACAAGTACCGGTACTCGATATCAGCGAGTACCAACATATAAATATCGGTAATCGTACTTGCTACAAAAAACTGTATTGGTGAAATGCCTACTAATGACCATACTTCCCATCTGAGATGAGAAAGAGGGACATTGAGGAGGAAAGGGGTACTGAGGGATTTGGTTCCAAATGAGGGACAGTCCCAGCAAATTAGATATTTGGGAGGTATGCCAATGACTGCATGGAAAGGTACCTGCCAGGGGCTAACCTGCTGCCAGGCCAGTATGAGTGTGTATGTTATTCTTACTACTTATGCTTGTAAGCATGGGTGGAATTTCCCAGGGTATTTAAAAAAAATCTGTGAGGAGAGAAATATGGAAGCTGTTATGGATGACTTAAAGTCATCCATGTCTTCATTCTAAAAATAATTACGTGCTTACCTTTCCAGTGGGCGTATATTAAAATTTAACTCTCCTAAAAAGTTACAGGCCCTGCCACTATCTGAAGTTCCAAGTGTATCAAATAGCATGTCCCCCACTGGGAGATTTGGTTCTGCCCACCATCCACAACATTACTACTGTGTCTGGTGGTGACACTGTGCCCCGCGAAGGACTCTTTATCTTATGTAATACACCACCTGCCATAAAGGGATGTACAAAGTTTCTTCTTCTTAAGAAGTGGGTGATTTATTTTTTGTCCCACATGACAAATTGTACAAATAAGGCAGGCATGATATTTCATCTGTGAAAAGTAAAAGTGTGTACCTCCTTAACCACCACCCACAATTGGATTCTCAGGAAACACTGGTGCTCAGCAGGGCTACCGTTCATGAATATGGAAATACTAATGTCCGACACACAGCTGCAAGTTCCAGAGCTTTATTGTGATTACATAAACAGCTCACATAGTACAAAGTCCGAATGCGTTTCAGCCACCTTGGACCCGAGTCAGAGCTATGGCTTTTGGTGGCTGAGACGCATTAGAAGTTTTGAACCTGTGAGCTGTTTCATGCTACCGCAATAAATCTTTGGAATTTGCAGCTGTGTGCCGAACGCTAATATTTCCATATTCATGATATTTTATGTGGTTACAGTTGAGTGAAGTGCACCTGCCTGCCACAACACTGAACCAATAAAGAGGTGGGGATTTGTGCTAACAAAAATCCAGTATAAAAATGAGATGTTGCTATATATGTTATGTGTGCTGGAGATTCTAGCTCTAATATGGCAGCCAAGTGCTGGCCTCAGGACGCGATTTATAATTCCTGTTCCCTAGACCAAAATCTTGTGCTGCCCTTACGCTTTCCTGATGTCTTGCCACACAAGATACATGGAGGCTGGGGTAAGAGAGACTGAAAAAAATTGTTTGCATGTTCTGCACCAGTATATATAGTACTGATGACCAGAAGTGAAGAACAAAATGCCCAAATTCTACTAGTAATGGGTTCTAGAAGTACTGACCCAAACTGTAGGTATGCAGTACACAATTCCACAAACATACTGTGCATGGGTGGCAACAATGGTAGGGATGGCAGTTAGGATCCTTTTATTATACATGTGAATTAATGTATTACTGCCAGTCAGCAACATGATGTATGGGTGGCTGGTTGCCCTGTGCCCTGTTGCCTACATAATAGATATGTAGAAGTCCATACCTGACTGCTGTAGAAGTGCTAGCTGTACAAGGGAACTGAAATAAATGGCACTTCATTCATGCATCTCTGCCCTAGCAGTATTGAAAGAACAGACGACTCATCACTGAAGTCTCTGAAAATGAGGCAAACATGACTCAAACTGTAGAAACCACGCAAAACATATCACATTTGTCCTTTAATTTCTTATACTAGGCAGCAAAATGTTCCATATCACGCAAAACATGGACAAGTATTGTATTAAGTCAACAATTTAAAAGGACAATAACGTAAAACAATAAAATATATTTTGGGACTGGCACAACCATACTTCAACTTTAAGCAAAAATATAATAAAGGCATCAAGAACAATAAAACACCTACATCTATAAACAAAGCTGCTATATCAAAGGATTTCAGATAAACATTTTCTTGTGCTCACTAAAGCTTTAGCTGGCAGGGCAGAGATGCCTAGCTTCCCTTGAAGTTTTCATTAAACTGTGTTGCTGTAATAAGCTGCATGAGTTGGAGCATGTGGATACATTTTGATTTTGTACAAGGTAAACATCCCATGGAGTGTAAAGATTGAAGATGTTATTTCGTCTCTTACAGTTTGTTTGAAGAAGTTTAATTAGATGAAAAATCTAAGTTTAGGAAGACTAGCTGGAACTCAGTGACTCTGATTTTCTTCTAAAGTGACAGCGGTTTGTGCTCTTTGTCTCCTGCTGAGGTCACTATCCTCAATCGCAATATGATTAGCTTGATGTGTAGAAGCAGTAAAATGCCTATGGAGTTCCAACTGTTGCTGAACTACAACTACCAATTTATTATTCTAAGCAAACTCCTCAACCATTTTAAAACACAAGCACTACCTAAGAGTAGGAACCACAAGGTAGCCACAATTACCCTTGTTAGACCTTTTCCACACTGTTAGGAGGGTGGGCTTAATATCTTAAATATAAAAGCAAATATTTTATAAGGCTATGTATGATCAAAAACAAAAAATGAATATGTATTTCTATATTAAATTCCCATGAGTTCTATCCCACCCATATCCATCAAAAAGTTTGAAAACTTACTTATTAAAGATGCACTGACACAATTTCACTCAGTTCTATAAATATGTACTTCCTTGTGTCACCACCACTAAGCCTACCATTTGAACTACCACTCAATGTCTGAACTTCCCACAATATAACATTATCATTGCTCGCTGAAAGTAATGCATGACGGGATATATAGTCTAGAATTTTGAGATTGCATTCCATCATGTAGCACGGAAAGAGATACAAAGCACACTGGCAATCCAGGAAGTTGTTGAAAGTGATGGGCAGATGGGAGGCAGCATTCACTACATAGAAGGGATTTTTTCCAGTAAGCTTTGATTGCATTATCAAAAACAACTCTAGCAGGCTATTACAATGCTATTGCTATTACAGAATAGTATATGCTTGGACTTTACATCTCCTTTAGCAAACAAACCAGGATAAAATGGACACAGAGAAGAGTAAACATTTTAAAAAAAGAGTAAAGAAAAAAGGTAATAGAATATTGCTTATGATGCCTTCTTCGAGGCAGGATTTTTACATAAATACATCAGGTTTTCTGTAGAGATCAGAGTATGTTTTTTTCTAAATAAACTCAAACAAGTATTCTTTTTACAATAGAGTTGAAATTTTGACTCTCAAATTAATATTTGACAGCACTAACAAATAATGCATTGGATATGTTTTAAAAACTGCACACAACATGCATGAATAGTGTTTGTTTTTAAAGAGATAGCAAGAAAGAGAGAGAGAAAAGAAATAAGGAAGGGAATTAGGGGCATGCTAAGAAATAGTGAGAAATAAAAATAAAAATGTTGGAAGTGTTGGAAGAATAATATTAGTTAGAGAGATAAAATCTAAGTACAACAAAACCATCACAAAAAAAGGAATATTCAAATTCCGCTACATACACAATTACTTCAAATAGATGTAATTATTGTATAGGACAACCACTGTGGACAAATCATTAAAAAAATATAGCTTTGACTGGTGACATCTGTACCTACTGACATACTGTGTAATTGTGAGAGAATACTGCAATGACCAGCGATGAACATATCCTTTGCTGGGGCAAAGTATGATGTGCCACGAGTAAGGGGGCAGCTACTTAAGTGACCTATAACTTGGCCTGAGCCTTTCTACATGTATCAACATGGCTGTACAGAGAACTGTTTTACTGCTCAACAGCAATCAATATCACATTCAGATTTTTTAATGTCTGTGGGGCAATAAGGAGAGTGGCTGAGAAGTTCGAATGTCAGCTCTATTAGGATACGGTGCAACATAGGAAGGTTTAATGTAAACATTTTTGCACAATATCATTATATTATGCAAATCAGTTTTACATTTTTGTAGACTTCTGCATTTCCCCAAGCTGATCAACATAAATAGAGATAATGATTTGAAAATGATTTACAGTTGGCATTTCTTTTTCGTTCCAGTGAGTTACAATACAACATAGGGAATTCAGTAATTAAAAGCTATAGCTTGCTTGAAACTGATGTTAAAATTGATGTGAAAGCAAGTTTTCTTTTTACATTTAGCCTAATCATGTAACCGAAATCAGTATGAATGAGGTTTTCGAAAAGTGAACTGCGGAGACAGTATTGGAAATTAAATAATTAGTACAAATCTATGTACACCACTGCAGGAACATTATATATAGATATATATCTATATATATGCACTGGTGACAGTTTGGATAGTTGCTGTTTTTTTGGCAAAATATAGATATAAGTCGAGAGATTGTCATGTTAAACTCCCAGACTGTGGCTAATTTAATCATTTCCCCAAAAAAGCATATCTAAATCCAAAACAAAATGTAATCTGTTGCAGCTTACCAGTTCTTAGATGTGGTGGCTGCATCTATTTTTAGAAGCTTTTTTTCCTTTATTTTCACCTGGCGATCCTGCAATCAACACACTTTTTGTCCCTGGGTGGCTACACTCACTTGCATCCACAGAGGCAGCCATGGTTGTAACCCAGGCTGACCTTTAAACATGTCTTTCTTGCTTCATCTCTATTACATGGGGTACAGAGGAACTAGTACTTTGCAGAAGGATGATAGCATTGCTTGTGCTTTCAGTTTAGCTCAAAGGTAGCTACAAGGATAATGAGGGGAATTTATCAGAACGGGAGCAGACAAAATCTGGAGCAGCTGTGCACAGCAACCAATCAGCTTCTCTGTTTCATTTTCAAATCTTAACTGAATAAACTGAAGAGAGAATCTAATTGGTGGCCACGGGCAACTGCTCCACATTTTGTCTGCTCCAGTTTTGATGAATTCCCCTCGCTGTGTTTCATGTGTGTTCTGTACGTGCTGCAAATGTTGTTGGCTTAAAAAATAAATAATAATGCAGCCACCTCATTCAGGGACTGGTAAGCTGCAATATATTACTGTATATTTTTGTTCTGTGGTTTACATATACTTTAAAGTGACAATAAACTCAGGAGTTTAATTTTAAAAATGCATTCAACTACACTAACTATTAACAAAAATGTATTTCACATTTAGTTAGCTAATTTGTAATAAAGTTATAGTCTATCACAGGAGTGAGCTTGGAGTGGTGACTACTTTACAACACACACAGGGACCATGGGGAACAAAAGTAGCCACCCTCCAGAAGGAAGGACAGTGTCAGCATGAATTCATAGATGATTTGAGGATATACAGCCAAGTGATACACAAATAAGATACATTTTTGTTAATAGTTAAGGCAGCAAACTGGAGTGTGCAGTAGACTTGTGCGCCGTCAAAAAATTTGTTTCGGAATATCCAGTATTTCGTATTTAATTTGTGTCCCAAACTCAATGCGGATTCGTACGAAATACGAATTTTCGTTAGTTTCCGCACATTTTTGTAACTTTACGAACATTCGTTATGATGAAGTCAAAAAGCAAAAATACCTTTGTTAATATTGGAGTCGATGCCAATGGTAGTTGTTTTTTTTATCCGAAATACGAAATTCAACGTATTTCGGATCCGAATTTCGGATTAAAAAAAAAACTACCATCAACTCCAATATATTAACAAAGGTATTTTGCTTTTTAACTTCATCATAACGAATGTTCGTAACTGAACAAAATTCCGCTAACGGAATTTTGTATTTCCTGCCTATATTGTAATGCAACTCTCAGCAGCAGAAGAGAAAACCTCTGATTGGTCAACCAAACGAAATACGAATTCCGTTAACGGATTTCGGATCCGAATTTCGGATTAAAAAAAACAACTCATCAACTCCAATATTAACAAAGGTATTTTGCTTTTTAACTTCATCATAACGAATGTTCGTAACGTAACGAAATTCCTTCAACGGAATTTCGTATTTCCTGCCTGTATTGTAATGCAACCCTCAGCAGCAGCGGATCCGTATTTCGGATTAAAAAACAAATCTTGTCATGTTGTTCAACCTCATTTACAGGGGTAATATTAGTTCTCGTTTCAAAGAAATTCGGATCCGAAATTCATTAACGGAATTTCGTATTTCGGATGCTTACGAATTTCAGGAAAATTCGTACGAATTTCGATTCGTAACGAAACGAATCGCACATATCTAGTGTCCAGATGAAACTTCCAGCAACTGTCAGCAACGCAGGCTGTGCAGGACTCTGAGGCCAGCGCGGACGGCCCCGTCATCGGCGTCCAGTTGCTAGGCAACGGGCGGCCTTTCCTCAGGAACCTATGGACGCAGCCGAGATCCAACACTCGCCATCGTGCTCGCAGGAAGCGTTACAGCAACACAAGGTAAGACACTAACTCCATTCAACTCGTACCAGCCAGGTGGGAATTAAATACAATAACCAAGTGCTGCAAGACTACTGTTCTTAAAGTGTATTGCCACTTTTGCAGCCTATTTTATATCTGTTAAATGTTCTCATTCACATAATGTAAAAAATAAAAACTTATATTTCCTGCTTGCCATTTTACTCGCTCTTTCTGAACTGATTTTTCTCTGGAATTCAAGGGGGATGGGGAGAGTAATGTTTTTAATAATTAACCCTGTCTGTACTGTGCTGGTAGATCTCATTATCAGTTGTACAACAGTATCAACTGTACTAGATTTGGACACTGCCTGTCCTGATAAGATCTAAATCTAGTGTTTTACTGAGAGGAAAACTCAGATTGTCCCCATAATCTTTCTTATGGGGACAGTCAGAGTTTCCTGTCTGTTTGAAATTTTACAGAGAAGCTTGTAGTCTGCCCAAATGCCAGCTATACAGAGACAACCAAAAGGTAAAAAATATTTTTAAAATTATTTTTAGGTATGCTGTGTTAATGGGAACACACAAACATATAGTGGGGTTTTCTTAAATCTGACTGCGAAAGTGGAAATACACTTTAATACTAAGCCCCTGCTCTGCCCATACTATTTGAGAGATATTTAAAAAAACTTTCCTAACAACCAACAGCCGTGTAATATTTATACTCTTGTATTAGAAAAGATTTGACTCAATTTCATCCTAAAAAAACCTCTTGCAGTGAATCTGTGCTTTTTCCATGAAGGAGAAATAAATATGATGACATCATCAATGTGCTGATGCCATTTCATTGTCTAATGAGCAGGCTAGGGGGTGTATTTATGACCAAACTGTGCGTCTGCTGCAGTGGAGGAAAGGGCCTTCCACTGCTATTTTGAAAAGGTTCTGGATCATAAAACTGACTGCACATTTTTTGCAGGTAAACAGTTCCCATTTGTATAACTTAACTCTGTATTTAGCTGATTGTATGGTGTGTGGCTTTAATTTCCCAAGAATAAGGGTTAAAGTAATACTAAACTCTCAATCTTTTTTCAGTAATTAATCCAGTTCAAACAAATATATATTGTTCAGTATTTCTTTACAATTTTTCTCCCACTTACAGTCATCATATTTCCAGCTGGCTCCAACTTTCTCCTCTCAGCTTCCCTGAACTTCCTGTCCAGTATAAGATCACAAGGGGAGAACAGTCTCTAGAAGTTGTCCATCTGCTAGCTTGGAGAACGGAGAAGGAAGCTGAAGGGAGGAGAGGGGAGCACAGGCAGAGTGCAGGGGGGCAGGTAAGTGTGCCTTGCTGTGCCTGTGTGTTTGTGGAGAAACAGCTTACTAGCACACACAAGGACCCTGCAAAGTAAAGGAGACCATCGTAAGCCCAGTGCTCAGGGGACCAGCTGGTTCTGCAGGAAGCAGCAAGCTAAAAATTTTAAACATCATTCATTCAACAGCAGCATTCATTGTAAGTAATTTTTGTTAGCATTTGAAAAAGCTTATAAACCTTTTTACTTTAATATAATTGTATTAATATTAAATAATATTTATATTAATATATATAATTAATATTATCATTTCAAAATCAAAATGTTTGGTGGATGTCAAAATATCTTGACGACCAACCTAGAAAGTTGCAGAGATATAGCAGAGTACATTATGGCAATAGCTAAACTTTGCTCTCAGACATTTTATTAAAGGGTTTAATTCACATGGAATGAGGTGCTAATTGCTAAAACATCATTTGCATCTTATTATAAAGAAGGTCAGTTCTGATTACTACTATGCTAATATAACATTAACAACTGAACCTCACTTTGGTTAGCTTGATCACCCTTGCTGAACCTATATATTCCTATTCGGTGGGATCTAAATCTCTATTCTGAAATGATGCTAAACTATCATATCTTCTAAGACTTTTTCTACACATGCAATTTAATTTTTCTATTATTATTATACAGGATTTATATAGCGCCAACAGTTTACACTCACATTAGACTCACAATACAATTCAAGACAAGATGGTAAGGAGGGCCCTGCCCGTGAGGGCTTACAATCTAAAAGGGAGGGGGAAGTGATACATGAGGAGGTGGCTGTGTGGGGATGAGTTGTTTGAGAACGTGATGGTTGAGCAGTTAGGTTGAGGTGGGATAGGCTTCACTGAAGAGATGAGTCTTTAGGGAACGCCTAAAGGCAGTCAAGGTGGGAGACAGACGGACAGGTTGGGGTATGAGAGATGTTAGCCAACATTGTATTTACATTGAGTAAACAAACTATTCGGTGAGGTATAAGCACAGCAACCAATCAAAATGCATCCTTCACTTTCTGTATCTGACTCCAGTACACAAATTAGTTTTAAACAGTATTAAATCTATGTAGAATTAAATAGGGACTGTGGGGGGCGCAACAGTGAAGATGCTAAAGAAGAGACAGTGTAGCACTAAACAGGCCGGACAGGCAAGGTACAAGTAAATAGGGGGCTGTGGCAGAATAAGTTTCACTCCACTAAGTTTGTGATTGCACTTTAAAGCTGAACTCAGGCAGATATAAACTAACATCAATGAATGCATGTTATGTTTCGTCCCTACGCCCCAGAGGACCCTCTCCTCCCTTGAGGGCTCTTCCAGCAATATGTTATTCTTTATTTTGCATTCATTTTTTTCTAATGTCTTCTGACTGTTCACATGACCCTCCTGCTCCTTTGTGGTCTTCTCTTGCTGGTTCTTGATGGTGCATCAATAAACTGTAAGTGCAGGACACTGTGCCATGATTGCCCAGACTCACGGTCTATTCTCAGTCGTCCTAGTGATAATGGCCATTATTCGACTTGGAAGAATAAAGATATCTTGGACATCTTGTGGCAAAGAAGAAGAGGCACTGTGTGTGGCAGCTCCATTACGGTGGTCAGAGCTGTCTTTTTTTACCTCTTGGCTGGCAGTAAAAAAGCCTAGAGTTGGGTTTCAATATACTGGAGACTGACTGGAGTAGAGAAGGGTGAGATACGCTCATCAGTCTATTGTTGCACCTTCACTGTCCAATCACAGGTTTGGGAAATTGAGGTAGCTAGGCTATATTGCTTAACAGCAGTAGAAAAGTGTGAGTCACCAGCCCGGTTGAGAAATCACAGGATCCTATGGTGACAGGGTCACTTTAACAAGAGATTGTATTAATGCCATTGATTGCACAAAGCCTTTAAGCAGTAGCTTCGCTGTGACATCTGTTTAAAATCTGCTACATTAGTAACACGTACAATAAGAATGACAAATAATTAAAAGGAAATCTTGTAATTCTCTCATAGCAATCACTGGCATTTTAAACTATCATTAACACTTTACAAGCATGAGATTTAAGTTGTTTTGTTGACTCCATGTCATATAAGAAAATCGACTCATCTATAACCAGTTATACTATATTACTAATCACCCACCATCAACTAATTAGCGTACATGAACAAATTTATTTTTCTTGACTTTGTTTTATAAGTCAGCGGCACCAGTAAATAATTAAATACAAGTCATTAATAACTGATGTTATGCACTGTAGACTACTGTTGAAGTTTACAAATTCCTGTTTGGAAAGCCCTGTTTTTGTTTCTGCTTTCTAAAAAAAACCAAAAAGATATATTCAAAAATCCTAAAAGATATTTACAGCCTATTTGAGTTAATGAGCTGTAAGAAGCCTTTTGGCAGCAAATAACTTAACACTTACAGTCTATCTGTATAATGCATGGGCTATATGAGTAGAGAGGTCCCTTAGGTATATTGTATAAAATTAAAATATCAATGAATGAATGGTTGAATGAATTAATGAACCAGGTTACATGCACTGTAATTACTTATACATGTCTTGAAAATATTTGTTTTTTTATTGCTACATTGTATTATGCCCTAGGTATTTTAGTTATACTTTTAAATACTAACCTGCTCAATCTGTATACAAGGCTCTGTATCTTGTAGCAGTGGTAGAGAATGCATATATTTTGTTTGCTTATTAAAAATGAAAATTAGGCTGCATTTTGCTGCAATCATTGAATTCATGCCTCTCGGATGCAAATCTTGTTTGATCTAGCTGGATTATTTGAAGGAGCCAGGCAGGCAGAACAATTATGGGGATTCTAATGTTAATAATTAAAATGAAAATGGTCCAACATCTTCTATAGCATGTGATGTACTTAATAGCCATCAAGCTTAACCATGGAGGCTGCTTCATTTTAATGATGTGCACATTTTATCATATATCATTCGGGTGCCTAGTTGGTTTTTAAACATTTATGGCAATTGTTTCTAAGTCAACCTGTTGCATCTTTGGCTTTCAATTTTTAATTATGCAACTTCCTATGGGCATTTAATTGAGTTTAGCTTTACTTCTTCAATAAAGTAGATTCAATTACATTTTGTAGTGTGATATCCCACACACTGTAGCATGCCTTCATACCCTGTAGTGTTTCTGTGTTACGATAAAAGGAATTATAAAAACCACATTGCTGAAGTGATGTTTGTGAAGGTAGATTCAACAACAGATTTAAAGGTATTGTATACTATCCAGAAAGATTAAATACAGGATCTGTTTCAAGCAAAGAAACACAGAGAAATATTCCTTCTCCCCACATTTTCATGAACTAGGATCTCATTAAGGGCCAGATTTCCCACAAAGCCCAGCCTCAGAGTGGCAGGGAGCAGAGGGGTGGCAGGGGTGTGGCATTCCTATGTCCCAACACTCGGGACATGCAGTTCTGGGTGCTGGGCGAGTAGTTGTTTTCTACATTTAGCCCTGCTTTGCACAAGCAGAGCTAAATGTAGAGTGGAGAAGCTCATTTTGTACAAGTGATCTCGGTGATGCCGCCGAGATCACTTGTATGCAGCCTACCTGTCCGTCCCCCC
>NW_017306419.1:483487-521048 GCF_000935625.1 Nanorana parkeri
GGGGAGGGCACATTGAGGAACCTGGCCTTGGGGTAGCAGAGAGAGTAAATCCAGTACTGTTCCCATTAGTATATTTTTGGAGATGCATGTGTGTGAAAGATGTAAAGGTGTTTTTGTGAGTGTTAGGGATGCACCGATACCAAGTACAAGTGCAGATACTTTTCAAAAGTTAGGAGGCAGCTGTCATTTGTAAGGAGCACACAGAGCTCCTGGGATTTGTACATCTCTGTTTTAATGTATGATTTTGTTTTTGTAAATATATATAAGGGATGCACCGATACCAGTTTTGTGAGTACAAGTACTAGTACTTGCCCAAGTACTTACAAGTACAAGTACTGATACATTTTTGTTTATTGTCATTGACAGTTTTTCTAAAACAATACAGACTGATGATATCAGGACAGTGGTGGAGCGCCAGAGCCAGGTCCCAGCTGCAACCGCTGCAACCCTGGTAGTTCTCATGAAAATGTCAAGTATCGGCACTGGTACTCGAAAAGTATCGGCGCATCCCTACTTATTACATCTGAACGATAAGAAGATCCACTGAGCAACTGTCAACAACAGTTTGAGAGAAAGATGTGTGGAAAAAAATGCATGCTACTTGATAAGGGTGGCCTGAGCTCCATCGCAATGTTGACAATAAAATACTGATGCTTCAACTTTTCTCTGCTGCAAGACCTGTGAGTGCCCCTAAAACTACTGTAGATTTATATATTTTCCTAGTAGAAAGTGGGCTCAATGCACCTGAATGTCGCCGTCAACTAAAACACTTTATGAGAGCAAAAGTACCTTATAAATGGATGATAATTTTCATTATTTGCAATGTCACCGTGGATAGTATAGTGTTAAAAATAGCTGTACAATTTAAACAGTTAGCAATTGTATTTATAGGTAATAAAAAAACAAAGGCTCAGGCAAATATGAACACAAAGCAATACAATGAATCAATCTTGAAAAGGACCTTGCAAACCGAACAAGGGAAAACACAGGGAAACAGAACAATCCATGAACAAGGTTATTACTACTATTACCAGCTGACTGAATAGGGAAGCCGATCTTGGGCAAACTAGAGATACTAGACAAAAGACACTAATTATGGCAGGATACTAAAGGTGGCCATACACTTTATAAATACATAAAGGTGGCCATACACTTTACAACCATCGCAAGACCCTAGTCTTGCGATAGTTGTAAAGTAATTTAAAAAAATTACAATCTGCCCATCTTGGACAGGCAGATCGTACTTCCGATGACCGCAATGCTGAACGGGCAGTGTGCGCGTGCGCACACCGGCCCATTTGGCATTTGTCTCCCGAGCATCATTCAAATCAGCCAAAAATCGTCAGGTTTTCTAGCATGCTCCTTAGACAAAAGACGTGCGACCGTACAGTAGAAACGGTCGCACGTCTGCATTCACACTGCACGATTCTCCTATGATCGCAGGATTTCCTGCGATTCTTGTACGAGAATCGTGCAGTGTATGAGCACCTTCAGAAAGATAAGATACTAGGCATGACTGCATTCAAGAAAGACTCATAATGAGCTCACAACTACCAACTGGTGACCATTGCCAGATGTAATCCAGGGCAGAGCAGCAACAACTTAGTAAGGAATGGGACCTTACACATGGCTTGTAGCACTGGTCTAATGTTTTATCTAATGACCTAGCATGAAATTGACAAGATGATCAACACATTTGTATATTAAGAAACAATATTTTAAGGAGAGTTTCACAGTAAATGATAAAATTGAGTGGTTTAGCTTAAAGCCATTGGGTCCCCTACCAAAGAAATGAGTATTGGCCATCCCATACTGATATCCAGCACACCCCACACACACTTAACATTAGTCAAGCAATTAGCAAGTCCACCAACTCAGCAAAATCCAACTTCAACTTTCCCTCCACCGTGCCCCATAGAACAACTTCTTGTATTCATATATCCACTGCCCCCTAGCTCAACACCCCCTATATACTAAATTCAACACAGGCAGATTGGATCTTAGTATAAGGTAACAGAATCACAGCACTAATGCATGTATGGTAAAGAGTAATAAATCTGAGGTATCAAAATATGAGGAGGTAAAGATCATCAGTTATTGAAGAGAGGTTGTATGAGTGCCCTCCCCTGACACCAGGAACCTGGGCTTGAATGCCACTCTAACACCTACAGCAATAATTACCTTTTGCCTTTACTTTATATTACACAAGCTTTCATAAATGCACAATTTAGTGCTTTTGCTATTTAGAACACAAGTAATAATACATATTTGTACTGTTATAGTTATAGAGTTTGTAGCCCATTGTAATAATAACAACCTTGGTCTCTCTTTCACCCATGTCGTCAGCCCCACCGAGTTGGTCTTCCTCGATTTAGAGTTGACAACCATCGAGAGTAATATCATCACCAAAAACCATGTCAAGCCCTCTGGTGGCAACTCTTATCTCCATTACCATAGCTGCCACCATCCACGATGGAAGAATAACATTCCTAAGAGCCAGTTCTGCCGACTTAAAAGAAACTGTACCAATAATTCAGATTATACCACTTCCAGTATCTTGCTTTCCAAAAGATTTGCTGATAAATCCTATCCTGAAGAGCTCATCACAGAGGCTTACACACAGTATCTCACATCTGATAAATCCACAAATGCCAAAAAAGATCGTTCTCTTAGCCAAAATAACTGTACTAGGTTCATTACTACTTTTAATAATAAATATAAAGCTATTCAAAAAGTGATTTATAAAAATTGGCACATTCTGCTGAAAGACCCAAAATTGGGACCCTTGCTGCCCCCCAAACCCCCCATTAATTTTAGAAAAAACAAGAACATTAAGAACCTCCTGGCACCTAGTAAATTATTGAAACACTCCAAAACAACTAAAAACTAAAATTTCTTGTTTGACAACAGAGTGGGTGTATACAGATGCAAGACACCGAAATGTTTGACGTGTCAATTTATCCGCCATGGACAAAACGAGTTCAATGACCATCTACATAATATTTACAAGATACGACAATTTATCACTTGTGCTCACGATCATGTAATATATGGCCTTACATGTCCGTGTGGGCTCATTTACGTTGGACGCACCATGCGCAAAAGAATAAGTGAGCACAGACGCTTAATTGAGAAAGGTGATAAAGAGCACAGCGTCCCCAGACATTTCACCATCAAACACTATAAAAATATATCTGCATTACACGTATATGCCATTGAACATATATCCACCCAATTATCACCGTCTGAAAGGTTTTGCCAGTTATGTAAAAGAGAAACTTTTTGGATCTATAAATTGAATACACTGGTACCAACCGGACTGAATGAGGAAATCGAGATACATACAATTTTATGAGCAGCAGTCCTTTGAGCCAATAATTTCCGTGCACAGAGAATCATTACAAAACCAATTATAATTTACTTTAACTTCATTTATACTGTGACTCACAGTTTTTAAGTGATTTTACTATGATCTAAATTCCTTCTCCTCTCTTTAGATTTTTGTAAAAAACTTTTAATAATAAAATATGTTCTTATTGTAAAGTATTTTTTCGTATAATAATATTTTATTCTTTTACATCAATCAATACTTCTTGTAAACCATAGTCCATGTTTTAGACATATAGCCCCCGGTCACAATCCCCCATTCATGTATAAAGTCCTTGTTGTAACTGTCCAACAAACTAATAAATGTTGTGTTTAAACATGCCACCTAGATGTTTGCATGCCCGAATGTGTTCTGTCTGTGAATAACAGTTCTATCAAAACAATGTCTTTGCCGCAAACCACACCTTCAGTTAGCTCTGCACCAATCAGGAATTGACACGGGGGTTGTACCCGCTCACCTGTCACATTTAAATAAGTTCTTTTGATTCCCGCCCGTTCTTGATTTCCCTGTACGGCTTGAGAAAGAGGCATCGGCCTCTAAACGCGTAGCCACCCATTTGATAGCTGCCTCCCAGCCCCTCACTGACGTCACACTGTCAACCCACGTTGTTCGCCACTGACAGTTAGACACAGCGAACCGCGGCTCAGGAGACAGTACAGCAGTGGCATCCCCCGCCACTCTCTTACAGAATAGCAGGCTCAGCTTGGCCAGCTGAGTTCTGCCGTTTCTCTCTACACATATCACTTACCCTAGACTGAGTCCACATTCTATTTGTACTTCATGGTCTTTTGACCCACGAACTCCCCTCCGCCCCGGCAGTGCAACGCCACCCTCTGGCCCAAAATAGAGCATCAAACAGTGAGTGATTTCTTCTATCCGTGATATCCATTATTGTGTATTATCCACCACATTTATTGAATTTTGTGACCACCCTCATCCAACAGGGTAGTAGCGCTTCCATCCCCAGTTATAACCAAAAACATTTAGCAGAATAAATGTTGGCCTAATTTTATGAAGAAATTTGATTTTATTTGATATTTTGTATAACAAAAAGTTGAAAATATTTATTTCCCAAGATTTTTTTTAATTCATTTATATTAAAAAAAATGAAATAAATAAAAATCAGCGGCGATCAAATAGCACCAAAAGAAAGCTCTATTTGGCTAAAAAATTAGGTGCCCGTGGAAAAATCTTTCATTAGCGCCCCCCACAAATCAATCCATAGTTCAATGCTCTAGACAAACTGTTCCCTTGCCTATGTTTTCCCTTACTGATCCACCTTCAAATCCCCTCATTCTCCAGTGCTGCTTTGTTAATTTAGGAGCCACTTCTGGGCTTGTTTCAATTTTCAAGACATTGCCCCTTCTAATCTGTCATGGAGGAGAGACTGGAGTGATTTCAACCCTACACTCCATGGTGGTTCCGAAGGGGTGCTGCCGCACCAAGAGAAAGGAGAACAGAAGCGGGTCTAAAGCCACTGACCCACCATGGAGGCCCAACACATAGCAATATATTATACAGCAATACAGAATACCAACAACTATAGAGGACTACAAATCTCAGGAATACATTATATAGCAACGCAGAATAATATGAAGTTACATACTCTGTGTTGCTCAATCTGAGGACGGCTGTGCGGAGTCTGAGGACGGCTGTGCGGAGTCTGGGGACGGCTGTGCGGAGTCTCAGAAGTTGAGCTGCAACAACTATTCGATTTAGTACATTAAAATCAACGATGGAAAACATTGTCAACGTTTTCCATCGCCGATTAGTCGGCTATCTATTTAATTGCCTGTTCGTGGCTCCACACACGAGCCGCACGCCGCTTAAGCCACACAAGCCGCGCACGCTGAGGACATGCCTCTGCTCCCAACGCGATCCGGGAACGCGAGTCCTGGGATCGCACGGTCCTGCACAATGCAAGCCGCGATTGCCGTGCAGCCCCATTGATTTCAATGGGGTGACATCCGCACAGCAATCGCAGAAAAAAGGGAAGCAAAGCGCGGCTGTTTTAGCGCAATCCGCACGGCGCAACTGGGTAGCAATTAGAAAATAATGGCACACCTACAGCGCGATCGGTGCACACCTAGGCGACTACTGACCGGGCGGAATCGTGCAGTGATGTGTCGTCTAGGTGTGCGCAGACACTTAGGAACACACTAGACTTGGAGCATAGGAAAGCACTAGACTCTGGACTTTGCAACAAAGTGGACTTAGGACTAAAAACAGATAATACAAACCAACCCCCCCGCTACCTGATTGCCTGCTCTGTCTCTATGCAGCCTTCTGATCTTGGTAGGACACCCTGTCCCCTGCAGAGCCCGCACTGAGGCTTGTACAAATAATCCAGGGCCAGGCAGGCATATGCATGTCTGAAGGATTCAGGGGATGTCCTGTTTGATGAAATATCGTTGTCAGTGAACAGTTGTCCTCGAGTCCAGCCGTCACCGATGTTTTATCAAACAGGACATCCCCGGCATCCCTTTAGATGGCCAAGCCTATCTGTGGATGTTCTTCAGACGGCAGCTCGGGAGCACATTCCCCCCTCTGCTGCCTCTCACTACACCACTGCCAGGACCCTCTGGGGGGGGGGGGGGTTTGGACCCCCCTATCCCCCCCTTATCCCCTTATCTACGCCCCTGCCATGTACCACCAGAGTAGTGCACTTATTACTGTTTTTGTTTTATCAACCTCCTTGGTACAGCCCTTCCCCCTAGTTCTTCCCACCCAGCACAAATCTCCCTAAAGTATAGCAATCCCCCTTCATGAGACCCGCTCATCAGACCTCAGATACAGTGGCAGTTCAGAGTGAGTGGACATCCTCTTTTGAGCTAGTCATCTAACCAGAACAGGGAGTTGCTAAGGAGAGCTGTCCTCTGCTTTGAACTGCCGCTGCCTGTTCAAAGGTCTGGAAGGCAGCAGATGTGATGGCTGTAGTGCAACTGGCATAGGCCTGCCATCAGGTTAAAAGTTTTAATGAAATGTTAGGTGTTAGCATGTTATCTGGGTACCCAGTACTATCACCACCCATAGCTTTCGTGCCATGTGTGCTTTGCAAGGGTCTTGACCTTCCTATTCCCCCATATCTACGCGCCAGGTGTTGTGGGCAGGAATATGTAATATGTTTTCATGCCATTGACACAAACACTCTTGGTGAACATTAACCACATTTTGTATAGGTTATGTCTCAGATAGCAGCAGTATAGAATTTGACAAACTATGCTGTTTCCTACACTATAGGTTGAATTTGATGGACTTGTGTCTTTTTTCAACCTGACTAACTATGTAACTATGTAACAATAATGTGTTGATCCATCACAAACATGTCTGTGACCCTATTTGCACTCCAACCCATTGTTTAAGAAATACTGGTTAGTTAAAAGTATAGCAATACTTTAAATACATGAAGTACATCAATGGCTATAAGTATTAGGTCTAGATCCACAGTCAGTCAGTAAGTTCACATTATTTCCAAGTTCATATAAACACAAAGAATAACATTGATAGGTATGTAAAATGTTCAAGATCTTTTTCAGAACTGCAAGAGAAGAACAGCCAGAAAATAGAGTTTAGAGGAAATTCTTACATAATGGGAGAATTCCAATTTCACAGGGCAACGAACGTACAGAGACAAGCGTGAGCTCGCAGATAATGTTTCAAGGGCTCTGCCGTAAATATGACTTATTGTTAACACAACTGATATTCTACAAAAGAGCCTTCGCCAATTACTCAATTTAATTCAACAGCCCCTACTATGCTGTTTACATCTTTAATGGAAAATAAAGCCTTTTATGCAATGGCAGTCCTATTACTATCCCTGGCAAAGATAACACTGTTCCAGATACCCAGCTTGCTGCAACCTTTCCAAAACAGATCCATTGAAGAGCCAAGTGAACTGCAGAATTGCAGGCTTGAACATTAAAAAAACTGAGTTATTTATATTGCAAATGATTTCAGCCTACTGTTACAGGCACAAAACATATCATTAAGTAAAGCATGAAGATGGATAGAGTCATTCATTACCAGGCTGCAAAAAGAGCCATGCTAGTCTGATTTGTTGGCAATACAAGTGCTATTCTAGTTCTGTAAATTTCACTGAAGTCCCCTAGTTTTACCTTGTTCATATATTTAAACCCCCACTGTGTTTACAAGTCAGGTACACATAGTAAATTTTCAAGCCCCCAATGAGGCACTAATTAGAGTTTAAATTCACATTTTAATGTAAAAAGGAATTAGATAAAGCAGCGGCAAATAGAGTGAAAAAATAATTGATTACCCTAAACCAGATTGGTTTCAGCCCTCATTCTACATTAACATTCTAAGTTTTTCATTGTATGTGCATTTTAAAGATGTTTTGGAGCTTTGGATATGCGTTATCACCTGCCCCTGTGTGGAAGGTCCCAAACATCCATGCAAAAGAAAAAAGGGACATTTATAGTAAAAATAGTTCCATAAAACACTATTGTTATATGAATTCAAGTAATTCTTATAACAATATGATACAAAAATGTTAAACAATGATGGGTTTCTTTTGTGAACATGGAAAGTTATAACAAGATTACCAGAATGTTCTTTCGGTAAACATTAAAGTGTATCTTCTCATTTCATTTACAGCATGGCACACAGTTTATATTTAAAGTGTATCTAATTTCTAGTTTCATTTACAGCGTGACACATTAGTTTATATTTAAAGTGTATCTAACTTCTATGATACTAATACTCCAGTATTGTACCATTTGTACGGTATAAGAGGACAAAGTCTTTAAAGGAGAACTATGGGGTCAGTGTTTTTCCCCATAGTTCTCCTTAGGGTAACGGGAGGACACAAACCAGCGTCCTCCTGTTACCCTAAGCTCAATATACCTCGAGCTACAGCTCGCGGTATACTGAGATGCCGCAGCCGGAACGGATCCCGACATCGACGTCCAGATCCGCCCAGCTGCGTGAGTGACAGCTGGCTCTGCCTGTCTAGAGGCAGAGCCAGCTGTACCCGCCCCTCCCCCATCCGTTCCGCCAGTCAGCGCTGGCAGATCGGAGTGGGGAATCCAGCGCCTCCCCCTGTCACGGCAGAGAGCCGTGACAGGATCGACAGGTGAGTGAACCTGGTATGTGTTCACTCACCTCCCGATCTACTGAGCCGACCTGTGACAGTCTCATTGTCACAGGTTGGCTAGAACTATGAGGTGAGTGGAAATCACTCATCTCATAGGTCTCCTTTAAGTGAATTTCTACTTTTGCAGCCAAAATCAGATAAAACCTACTTTACATTTGTCACATGTTCTTATTCTAGTAGCATAAGCTAAAAATATTTAAAAATTACCTTTTCGTTGTTCTTTTCTGTAAACTGAAAAACTGACATTGTCCCCTACTTTGTAATGTTAAGGATAAGACTAGGGTGTTATTGTGATAGTTTACTATAATTAATATTGACTGAACTTTGCTGACAGATCTCATTATCATTTGTACACTAGATTTGACAAACGGTTAAAGATTTCAGAGCATTGGTGGTGCATGGTATGCAAACGTTTGTCTGCATATTGTCCCACTTTTAAATTGTTCAGAGTAGCTTGCAGTCTGCCCAAAGGCCTGTTCCAAAGAAGAAAATACAAAGGTAAGCAAATTATTTTTCGGTATGCTGCTTGAATGGGAACACATAACTAACATATAGAGAGGTTTTCTCAAATTTGATTGCAAAGAAGATAATATACTTTGATAATTGTTTTACCTTAAACAGTTGCATAGTTAGTCAGATTGAAAAAAAGACATTGGGTTCAACCAACAGAGAAAATAAATAAATGAATGAATTAATGAAATCAATTAATAAATAACCCCCATAAACAGAACCCTATACCCAGTTTATGAACTCTCAAAGAAACTCCCCTAAAGCATGGTCCACTTTGCTCCAACAGGGGAAAAAAAATTCCTTTCTGTTCCCCAAAGGTGATTAGTTATTCCCTGGATCAACAATCTCTGGCGTCATTACTTATAAGTGTTAATATTCAGTTATATTCTGTGCATTTAACAATGATCTGGCTAGAACTAGTTCCTGAGGTAGCCTATTCCATATTTTCAAAGCTCTTACTGTGAAGAAGCTTTTCGATATGCCGGGGCGACACAGTGGCGTAGTGGTTATCACTTCTGCCTTGCAGTACCCAGTACAAACCCAAGTCAGAACACTTATGATGTTCTCCCCGTGCTTGTTTGGGTTTCCTCTGGGTACTCCAGTTTCCTCCTACACTCCAAAGACATGCTGGAAAGTTCATTGGCTCCTGTCTAAATGGCCCTTGTATGTATACATGTGTGATAGGGATCTTAGATTGTAAGCTCCTTGAGGCTAGGGACTAATGTGAATGTGCGACTATGTAAATCACTTCGTAAATTGTCGGCACTATATACCGTATTTTGCGGTCTATAAGACGCTCCGGACGATAGGACGCTGGGCTTCTGTGACAGAAATTCTGTCACAGAAGCTGCAGTTAGTGACCGCTGAGACAGGTGGCGCTGTCTCAATAATCACACAGAGAAGACGAAGAACGACGTTCTTCGTCTGCTCAAGGGGCTCTATGGTGAGCTCCTATGGGGGGCTGTGACGGGTCCCCCAAAAACCACGGCGGGGGGCGGACACGATTGCCGCCGCTCGATTTAATACAAGGGATCTAGTAATATCCCTTGTATTAAACGATCTGTGGCTCCCACTGTACATTCAGCTCTGCTTGACAGGAGCAGGGCTGAATGTACAAAAAGAAACTACTCGCCCGGTAGGTATTCGCTTCATGAGACTTTTGGGGGGGCAAAAAATGCGTCTTATGGAGCGAAAAATACGGTAAATACCTAAAAAAAAATATGTGGAGGTTAAACCTCTTTTACTCCAGATGCAAAACATGCCCCCTTGTCCTTTGTAGACACCTTAACCCTTTCACGACCCATGATGGCATAATCCTGTCATGAATCCTGAACGGGTTAAGCAGAAAAGGCGTCGGGGCTCTATACAGATTTGTAGAGCCGACAGACGGCTTTACAGTAGAAGCGATTCTGGCGGCTCCTGAAGCCCAGCAATAAGCTATTGAAGTGTGATCTGCACTTCAATAGCTTATTTAGAGTGTAAAGGTGATACTAGGGGTCTTTTGGACTATCAGTATCACCTTAAAGAGGACCTGTCACTGCCAATATGCTATCACATAAGGGGCTTGTAAAAATGAAAAAACTAAAAAAACTTAAAAAAATTATAAATTAAATGTAAAAATGAAAAAATAAATTAAATTCCCCTGCCCCCGTGAGTACGTGCGTTGCCACGTAAATACGCGTCGCCTACGCACAAACATGGGGCTTTTAAAGCATTGGGGGTACTTAATTCTGTCACAGTTTCACAGATGCACACAATTTTGAACCTGGACATGTTGCATAACTATTTACTGGTTGTAACCTTATCTTTTAGATACAAAAAATTGTGTTATATAGTGTTTTGGGGCACTAAATTTAACAAGTGCATTTTTCACTAAATTTTTGGGTTTGATAATAAGTTGCACTAATGTCGTACATTATAAAAATTTGCAACGGCCACCATTTTATTCTATAGGGTCTTGGCTAGCAGAGAATATGTTTGGGAGTTATAAGTAATTTTCAGGCCTAAAATCTGGATTATATCATGGAAACAAACAAATAAAAAAAAGGCCTTTGTCCTTAACGGGTTAAAGTAAATAACTTTGCACCAAGTTCCCTGTATGGACCATTTATAGCCTCTTCTCAAGGGAGAACAATTTCAGTTTAGCTAATCTATCTTCATAGCTGAGCCCCCCCATGCCTCCAGTTCTGCTTTTAGGTTGGAAACATCTTGTAAGGACTTTTCACTACACAGCTTGCTGACATTTGCATATATAGAAATATGGAAATAGGAATTTTAATCTCAAACTCTATATAATTTACAAACAGGTTAAAAATAAGGGTCCCAACACTGAAACTTGGATTATACCACTAGCAATCTTAGACTATTCAGAGTATGAATCATTAATCGATACTTCTTTAAGACAGCTTTCTATCCATTTACAGGCTGAATTGTTGAAGCCTATAGACTTTATTTTATACATTAGGTGCTTCTGGGGAACTGTGTGAAACACTTTTGCAAAGTTCAAGTATATTATATCAACGGCCACTCCTTTATCTAGGTTTTTCTGACTTCTTCATAAAAACAAAGTAGATTTGTTTGACAACTTCGGTCTTTCACGAATCTCTGCTGCTTTTTGCTTTTTAAGAGATTTTTCTAGCATTACCTTCATATATGTGGTCCTTTATCAAACTCTTAAGCATCTTTCTGACTATAGAAGTTAAGCTTACAAGTCTGTAGTTACTTGGTAAAGACTTTGATCCCTTTTTAAACATAGGCACCACATTGGCCTTGGTATGATTGGTTGCAAGCCATTCATTAAAGAGTCTTTAAAATATAGAAACAATGGTTTTGCAAAAACAAAGCTCCACTCTTTGAGGACCCGTGGGTGTAAGTCATCTGGTCTGGTTGCTTTATTCACCTATTTTATCTAACTGATTCTAGATCATATCAATTTTGAACCCTTGTGGTTCATTTGAGGTTGTGGCAATATTATCCCCATAATTGATCTGAGGTCCACCATTTTCCTTTGTGTACATAGAGCTGAAGAAGGTATTTAATAGAAATGCTTCTCTTTGTCCACAGTCAACAACTCTGTTATCTTGGAAGACGCCTACATGCTCAGACCTGATCTTTTTACTATTTGTTTATTTAAAGAGTTTTGGGGGTTTGTCTTACTCTTTTTTGCAACCTATTGTTCATTTTGAAATTTTGCAATCTTGATTTTGTTTTTACATACACAATTTCAACATTACAAAATATTCCTGACACTAGAACCAGTATGTTTTTTTTTTTGCTTCACCCAATCTGCTTATATTTTGGTAAGCCCTTTTCCCCAAATAGAAATAGTATGCAGTTCCAAAGGCTTTCTTGGTAGTAAGCCCTTATCATATGTCTATGAACATAAATTTGGGTAAGGGTGGGTAGAAATGTTGGTGGTAACTGTGTCCCTCTTTTCTATGAAGATTTGGGAGGTATGATTTAACTATAAAACTCAAATATTTTGCAATAATAAACCTACTAGAACTCCATACTTTAGAAGTACATACAGCCCAGGTCATACCTAGTTCATACACATACAACCCAGGTTATACAACGCCATAAAAGATAATGGCAGTCTGCTGACTCATGCCATAAGGTGAATGCAGAAATTGGCATGGACATTCCTGTACTTACACCAATATATGCATTTGGTTGTATGTGCCCAAATTAGCTTGGACTGAGTACTGGGCCCTTTTAAGGCTAAGCAGTAAAAAAATACATTACTAAACTTGGAACATGTAGAGTCATATATTGTTTCTTGTTTCAGAGGCTGGAATGGAAGGGGGCAGTTTTTGCTGAGTTTTGTAGTTAAAGGTTAAAGTGCATTTATTCTTTAATACAGTAAATACTGCAAGCTGAAAATTAACAGACTTTTCTTTGCAGTTTCCAATATAAAACAAGCATGTCAGGGCAAAGTGAATTCAATTGAGTATGCACTGCTCTAAGTTGATTGCTTATTTATTTTAGAAGCATAGTTATTTACAAAATATGACAAACATCATTGTGTCAGCTTGAATTCATATTAGCAGAGGTCAATAGGAAGTCAGTATTAATTGGCTCTAAGTCTTACTAAAAGTCAAGTGCAAACTGCACGTACATAGTAATTCACTGAACTGCAAGTAATTATAGCAGGGTAGTAAAAAGTTTTTGCCTAGTACTGCAGCTGTACTTTGCTTGAATTTGCTTCCTATGATTTCCATTTTAAGATTGGATCATTATATGCCTGTACTAGGTGTTAGAAGCAGATATTTTTTTAAATAAATAAAATCTACCTAAACTTTATGAAAAATGAAGCCTAAATGGGTGTACCCAGTCATTTCCAATTAAAATCTGTTTATTTTATTGCTCATGAGCAAAGATGAATTACAAATCAAATCATATCAGCAAATTAATTTTATTAAGGTAGGAAACTATTAAAAGGCTCATCTGTATTCTGCTGAAAATCAACCAGTGACAGTCAGGATTATTCATTTGAATAATTCGGTACAATTTGTACAACTTATATCTGCTCACAAGGGTTCACAAGAAGTGTTAAGCTTATTCATTAATTTCATGGTCCTATACAGCGTTGACCTTACTGCAGCTTGGTAAAATATGATATAGAGGCCATAAGCTCTTGTCTGGTCTGCTACAAGGAAAAGTCTGCAAATTTTGATTTTACCAAAGGATCACTTAATTCAATAGTAATATTATGGGTGAAGGCTAGAGGGCAAAATCACCCACTTGTATAGGGTTTTTTCTGTAATTTCTGGCTCTCCCTCCCAAGCACATTCATCTAACTACAGCTGGGAGAGTCCAACTCTCTTGGCAACCACACCACAAACAGGCCAGCTTCTTCTAGGTCCTACCATAATATTGCAAGCTCTGTAGATATTCAAGAATTATATTAAATAAGTAATAGAAAACATAAGTTTGGAATGCACAGGATATCACTTTAATAAACCATAAGAATGAAAAACTAATTGTACTTACAAACACCAGTGCGTACAGGGCTTATCTGCTAAAGGAGATAGTTCGCAGTCTACTGGGGAGAAGATGCAAGAAAATAGGTCTTTTTGTCTGAGATCTTTCAAATGGTAAATTATTCTAGAAAGATTGATGACTATTTCCTTTGGGGGTTCCCGTCAGAATTTTTCCTCTAGCTCCAATGCATGCAGGCTTGAGAAGGGTGGAGTCCTACCAATGTGACTTTTGCAACTTTGAGGAAAGATCTGTAGATTTGTTCCAGGCCCTATACACACTTGTGTTTGTGAGGTTTATTTTATATATGAATTGATATATACAGCAAGCTCTGTTTTTTGTTTTCTATTTTGAATAATCTCTGTATGAACAAGCTTACAGGATCATAAAACCTAATTATAAGGGCTGTGGCAGCTGAGTGGTGCTGAGAACTTCAGATGTCTCATCACTGCAGTCCCTATAGAGACATAGGAGATATGAGACATTGGTGGATTATTCAGCTGACCAATATCCACATTTATCCAACATATTTGCATGTTCTATACAAATCTCTATTTTTGTATAGAACGATGTATTCTACTAATCTAGCTGCTGCTTAATCCAGAACCCAAAGTTTAGGACTATGGATACTGATTTTAAAAAATGGTCTAGGTAGACAGAGTGTGAGTTTGTTCTAACTGATCCTTGTATGAATATCAAGCAACTGTAGCTTACTCTAGTACTTGTGACACTGTGGTGCTCATGGCCAATACCTACGAGCTTAGTTTAATAATCTACATGGACCTTCTATTGTTCAATAATTATTTTTTACTTAAAATGTAAAATGCATTGTTAATATTAAAAACAGATATTTTAATAATGTATAATATGCCAAAATTAGAATTTATGGTAGCAAGAATGTCACTAGCAATGAAAGTGAGGCCAAATCCAACATTTTGATTCAAGTCAACATTTTGAACAAGAATAGAGGGCAAATCATCCAATGGGGACATATGTTCCTGTGACAGCTGTCTAAGAGTGGATTTCCCTCACACTGGAAAAATATCCTCATTTTTGTTGAGTTTATGGCCCCATTCACACACGAATCGGCCTGCACGTACAACTCCGTGCTGCGTGCGGGGCCGTACCAAGCAGCTGCCGGGAAGGACAGGTGCTGCGTGTGATTAGTGCGCAGCCCACGTCCTTCTTTATGGGGCTACGCGGCCGTATGCCTCCCTACGCTCACCTCAATTGCAGGCCCGTAGGGGTGCGGGTGAGCGTATTCATTAGCCGCCGGAATGGATCCTGTATGTGTCTCGGCCAGAAAACCTGCACCCCTACGGACCTGCAATTGAGGTGAGCGTAGGGGGACGTATGGCCGCGTAGCCCCATAGAGAAGGACGCGGGCTGCGTACTAATCACACGCAGCACCTGTCCTTCCCGGCAGCTGCTTGGTACGGCCCTGCATGCAGCACGGAGCTATACGTGCAAGCCGATTTGTGTGTGAATGGGGCCTGTAGGACAGGAAGTGAAGGGAACCCTCCCTTATGAGACACAGATAGAGAAAAACCTACATCCATTTTAACCCTTCCCTATTCAATCTGAAATGAAAAATATTTTAGGCTTTATATAGTGAATATAGTAAGTACAGATTTCTATTAAACATCTATTAAATGGCCATGTCAAGTTTTGGTATATGGCATATGGTATAATTTACATATTTTCATTGCTATATTAAATTTTTTGGGAAATAATGCCCCTTTGATCCAGACTGGGTCTGTTAACAACTGCATGCCATTTTAAAATAAGTTAAATTTTTGGCAGTTCACTGAACATTCTGCAGCTGAAAATGAATAACACTTTACTTCTTTGACAAGTTAGGAATCTGTCTCTCAATGTGAAACTTATTTCATTGCCATGTTATTGTTTTCTTTTTATACGTTGTGACTGTTTCAACTCCCTAGCCTCATGTTTACTGCTCTCCAAAGACATTTTCTTGCTTCACGTCACGGCTTTTTTATTTAGCTTGGCTGATCTCAGTCTCACAGCATGATCATAGCTCTTCTATAGCACATTCCATTTTGCTTATGGTAGGATCTTCAGATGTGTTAACAAGAATATGCTTGTCACAAACTAGCTGTAGTTGCTCAAATAATGCTTCTGATAGCCTAAGGAGTAAAGTTCTCTATTTGATTTTAAAGTCACCTTTGTTCATTGTCCTTTCAGGACAAAGTATCTGGTTTGCTTCAGATCAAGGAAGGTAAAGGACACATTTTTCCAGCACTCCCAGTTATGAGGACACATGCGACTCGGGTTTCTCACAATGCAGCACTTGGTGCCTGAGAGGCCAGTCGGCAGGCCCGCACTGTCACTTGGAAATGTGCTTAGCACCTTATAAAGAATATAGATTAGTATAAAAGAAGACTTTCTCCACTAGAGAAGTCAAAAGGTAGATACACATTTGCTTTATTTTTTACCGTTTATAATTATTTATTTAAAAAAACAAAAAAAGGTTATCAGATATAAAAAAAACAGAAATAGTCTCAGTATGCATTCTATAATATTTACTATCCTATTTCACAGCTACCTAAAGTTATATATTAAAGCTTCAAGGGTTTTTTTTTTTTTTTTACAGCTAGGAGGCTCACCTTTTTAAATCTTCTGTTTTTCTTTCAACATGTTCAATTCCTAATTTTTTAATGGGTCCCCGCATTGGTCTTCCTCCCGCCCACTGCTCGGATGCCTCCATCAGCTAAGCAACTGCTGTGGAGGCACCCATGCATTGGCATTTCCAGCCATGCCTGCAGTAGCTGTGTGTGTCCGCAGACACACACAGACCTGCAGCAGGCCATGCCCCTCCTCTCCTCCCAATAGATTGATTGATGACAGAAGAAGCCTATGGCTCCTCTGCCCTCAGTCTCCTCCCCGTGCAACCGGGTAGTTTGGAAACGGAGGATTGCTTTGCGGACTGGGGGCGGGGACAGAGGTAAGTGTGAGAGGACAGGGAAACAAAAAGATACTGGTTGTTTTTTTACCTTAATGCGAAGAATGCATTAAGGCAACACACATCCAGCCTTTAATACTGCTTTAAAAGGTTATGTAGGGAGGTGAGGTGGGGGAGCATAGAAACTGGGCCAGCACAGAAATTCATTGGACACTCCCAAGTTGCATATACACTTGTTTATGGAAAGCAAAAGCACTGTAAGTAAGCATGTAAATACTTAATTTTTTGTGCTTTTACCTGATTTTTTAAAGTTGATGACAGGATCTCGTTAAAGTTCCTATTTATGTGTTTGTAATTAGCAGTTTGACTGGAGGTACATGCTGTAGTTAATTTGTCAGACATAAACATATTGCAAGTGAAAGTAACTCCTCTAAACAAATTACTGATAAAAACAAAAGTTAGGTTGAAAAAAAAATCAAAGAGAAAAAAAAAAGAAGAGCTCAAGGGAGATTGAAAGAGGTTTTACTGAATAATGGTATATAGAACTCAGAGCAGACGTTCCCTCAGGCATGATCCAATCTGTGCAGCTGTCTTTCACAACTATAAACAGCAAAACAATTATATTTCATCCTATTGCAAATATCCATTTGATTAAAGACACAAGCATAAAATTCATCTATTTAGATAGGGTCTAGCAGGAGCCACAGTAGATAATCTGGAAATAATAGCATGCTAACGCTTTAATGAGATGCACTTGTTTGGTGAGTAAAGCAACTTGAGGGATGACTTTATAGGTTGCCTTCCTTTCTATATTTAAATCACGTAAATGAGCACTGTACACATCTGTAATTTATAGATATACATTTTCATAATTTATGAGATGCAGAAATTATTATCATAGTGTATAACATACACAATTGTATTTATTACAAAAAAAAATGATAGGGCAACTACACTATTGTAGCGCTCACCCCCGAAGGAGCCACTGGAATACATGGGTACTTCTGTCTCACCTCTGTGATGAACCACTTGTGATGGATCCACAGTAGTGATGGGCTGAACACAGCCGAGTTCGAACATTACAGCATGAAAAAAGTTTGAACTCGAACTTCAAACTCAATGAAAGTCTATGGGACCAGAACTCTGAAAATCAAATGTCCCCTTTTTTTAAGCTTATATGCAAGTTATTGGCCATAAAAATGGTGTGGTGATTCGGGTACTGCCCTGGGGGACATGTATCAATGAAAAAAAAACACTTTTTAAAAATACCGTTTTTAAAGGAGCAGTGATTTTAACATTGCTTAGTGAAACAATAAAAATGAAAAATTCCTTTAACCCCACCCCCAATAATGGGGGGAAAAAAGACGTGGTGTCCCCCCTAAAATTCACAACCAAACCCTGTATCCGAGCACAGCGAGCGAGCGGCCCCCTCCTCCCTGCCATACCAGGCCACATGCCCTCGGCACTGGGAGGGTGCTTTTCCAGGGTAGCCCTTGGAAAAATAGGAAAAAAAGTCACACATGAAAAAGAATTTATAAAAAAAAACAAAAATGTTTAAGTCCCCACCCACCCAAGCACAACAGGTGCTTTTAAATTGGGCCTTTAATGGTGGTGTCTTCACACCGTAAAGGTGTGAAGACACCTGCCGATTATCATATGATAATCGCGGGTGATCCCAAGATCGTACGATAATCGGCAGGTGTATGGAAGGCGTGCAACCGTTTCTACTGTATGGTCGCACGTCTTTTGTCTTCCGAGCACGCTTGAAACCTGGCGAAAATCGTAAGATTTTCGGCGGGTTTGTGGTGTGCTCGGAAGACAAATGCCGAACGGGCCGGTGTGTGCAAGCGCACACTGCCCGCTCACCATTGGTATCATCGGAAGCCCTCCCCTTAGCGGGAAGGGCCTGCGATGATCGCAAGTACGATCTGCCTGTCCCAGATGGGCAGACCGTACGAGATTTTAATTACCTTACAACCATTGCACACCGAAAGCTGTGCGATGATTGTAAGGTGTATGGTCAGCTTAACCCTCAGAGCTATTCTTGACGAGTGCAGGATTGGACCCTGATCTAAAAATTCAAATTATATATATCTGTCACACAGGTCTGGAAAAAATGGGACTTTGGTGTTGGTGCCTCCACATTGTAACCCCTCACAGTTACTCTTGATAAGCGCCGGAATGAGCCCTGCTGTAAAAAAAATCAAATTATATGCACCTGTCACACACCTGTCTCATTGTTGGCATTTCAGACATGATGTGGGGCTTATTATAAAATTTTATTAGAGCATGTGGGATGGGAAATTGGCGCTTGGGTGCAATACTTTATTGAATGTGGTGCTAGGTGCACTATAAACTGTTGTACAATGGTCTATTATGGGAAAAAAATAAAAAAAAATTAAAAAATTAAAAATAAAATAAAAACGGGAACACCTGCCATGCAGAAGGGGGAACACCTGCGACACGGAAGGGGGAACAGCAATGAGGCAGCAAAAGAACCTGCTGCTGAAAAACAAAATGAAAAAAAAATGGGAAACACTGGTGACACAGAAGGAGGAACAACAGGGATGCCACTGATACAAACAAACAAAAAAATACATAAACATATACAGCACAGAAAATAATACAGAGTACTTTATATAGCACTAACATGCTGTATAAAGCACTGACACCAATTAGCTTACACTATACCTAACTCTATCATTGACATTAGCAACACATTGCATAAGGCTGCGGTGTAAGCAGCCTTATATAGTGTGGGGCTGGGACTTAGCTGTGAGCCATGATTGGGCAAAGTCATCACTACTTTGCCCAATCATGGCTCTTACAGTGCACTGTGCCATGAATGAGCAAAGTCTTGCACCTGACCTGTGGTCAGGTGCATTGCTTTACCCAATCAGGGCTCTCACAAGGCACTGTGCGGTGCCCTGATAGTTTGTGTGTTCGCCAAACACACAAACTAGCGATGTTCGATTCAAACTATTGTTCAACTTGAACAGCGAGTCAATCCCTAATGAGCACACAGATAACCACATATTTTATTTTACTGCAGAAAATAGGCAGCTAAAAGTAATATAATGTCAAGTGATTCCCAAACAGAAGTTGCCCTTATCTTGGCTTCCCAGAACACTGTAGTTTTATAGCCAGTCAGCTACTCTACAGTCCACCATACAAGGGACCATCCAAACTCCAAACTCAAACACCGCCATTTAACTATTGCTGTGTTCTGCCATATTCCAGCCTTGCACAGAACATGAGCGTATCTCCAAAATAACAATGACCAAATAGCTGGCCTTAATTGACCTCTGCACCATGCCTAATGCATAGGAGTGTTCAATCTGAGAGCAGTACTTTGTCCACCAATCGTGACGACGCCCCCCCCTCAGTCCTGCGCCCGGGGCAAGTGCAACCCCTGCCCCCCCGGTTGTTACGCCACTGCCACAGTGTAAGGGAACAACATTCAAACACAGCTAAGTATATATACTGTATATTCTCAATGGTGCATTCATTCATGAACTGCTTCCTAGAGTAAAGACTTCTATGAAATGTCTTTAGGAGGAAACAATAGTGTATTTTCAGTAACACATTTCGAGTTACTATATTGCTAAACTCCAGGCAGGTTTATATAACACGGCTTATTTGTCACAAATGAGTCAATGATCCAATGAGTCAATGATCCAGTACAATCGTATTGTAAAGCGACAACAGTTTGTGCAGCACTTTACAATACAAGGAAGACATTCACAATCACAACACTGATCAAGACAAGATGGTATGGAGGGCCCTGCCCATGAGGGCTTATAATCTAAAAGGGAAGGGGAAGTGATACATGAGGAGGGAGCTGTGTGAGGATGAATTGTTTGAGAACTTGATGGTTGAATGTACAGACTTGAATTTGATTGGCATTTATAAGAAAAGTTTTAGTGCTAACATTTACTTACATCTGTTTCTCTATGTGAGAGACAGCGTGGGTGTGTTAAGGAATTCCACATCTGCAGTGCAAGAAGTTGTTCTCAGATGACTAAATTACTGGCAAAAAGAAGTGGGGTGTACTAATGTACAATATCTGGATACAAAAATGTGATGTGCTGTGCCATGCTGTGCAGGTAGCCTGTTCTCCCTGTATGCATCTCATGGTTTACTTTTTAATATGAACCTGGGTGCACATTAACATGTAAAGAATAGGTCCACTTCATGGAGAAGAGTTTTCTGAACCTAATACAGAGCACAGTCAGTTATTTACCTTTCGCGTTCTAAAGCATATTTTGGCTGCTGAAGTTAAAGGATAGGAAAAGTAGGTTTACAAAAATTATCTTGACAGAGGAGTTAGCTGACACCTTCCTCTTCAAAATGTCTAATATTAGCTTGTCAGTAATACTGAATTTATCCTCGGAGAATAAAAACAGTCTGGATTTCTCTTTCTTAAATAACTGATATTAAGAATATAAAATACCACCATCTTTAGCTAAGAGGAGAGAATTAGATGCATTTCAATAAAGTTATAGGAGACGGAAAATCTTAAGGGCAACTTGCACACCCTATGTGTGTATCCTTTGCATAAGTTATTTCCTTTTACCTCCTTAGGCAATTGTTTATTAGGTAGGTGCAGAGCTGTCTAATTTGTGGAATACCAGACTACCTTTGGACGTTACAAATTGTTTTTTATAGGGGATATAATAGGGCAGTGTCCCCAAAATTAGTATTCATGTCCCATCAGTAGCTTTTGCCTAAATGGTAGCCTAACAAATGTGCAAGGACAAAAATTAGTGCTCTAGCCATGAATCGTAACTGTGTAGATAGACATACAGTGTAGGGACTGGGAAACACTATTCTAGGGGTCTTCCTGAACCAGACAAAGAAAACTGCTCTGAGATAATCTGCCTTGGTTTTGTGCCATTAGGATACAGCAAACATTTCAGAAATAAGCTCCATCTTTTAAAAACAACAACCAATTTTATTAGAGACATTCTGCCTATCAGAACCCCGTTTTAACAGCACCATGCCATTTGTATTTAAAACAATTAAACATACTGTATATCTGCTAAATAAGCTATTTTGCAATTCAGGTTATTAAAGCTGGGCTTTTTTTATTTAAAAAAAATGCAGCACTGGCTGCAATATTCGCCTCCTTTCCAGGGCTGGCAGGGCCACCCATTGTTAGAATAATGGGCGATTCACAGAAATTAGCTGAAACTCTAATAGTGTATGGCCAGCTTTAGTGAACTCATAGACTAACGATGCAGAGAGTGCTGCACTCCACATCATCAAGGACTGCCCACTGCTGGAAAAGGTTAGAAAAGGAAAAGGAACCAGTGCATCAAATGACCTGCCAAAAGGCATCTAGGAAAGTTTAGTATAAAAAGTATAAAGCATTAAGTATTGCGGGGGGAAGGGGGGCTCTAGGGGAAGTGAAGGGAGGTGCCACTGGGAGGATGACGGAAGCCTAGAGCTCAGAGTTGGGCTCTAAAAATGACCTTCCAAATTCAGTGTGCTAAACAGTCATGGAGACAATGGGGACATGGAAAGTGATAAAAATCTCACAGAGGTTCTATGCTTTCCCCACTCTACCCTAAACAAGAAAAATATTCCATCTGGAATTCTATGTCTATGAGTGTGATCTTGTCTCTGTTATGGTTCCAAAAATATTTGGGCATACTTTGCTATCACACAGTTAAGGGCTTGTCCATACCTATGATTTCCATTAAATGCATGATACTGGGAATTTATCAAAACTGAAGCAGACAAAATCTGGAGTAGCTGCCCATGGCAACCAATCAGCTTATATTTTTCATTTTCAAAGCTTAACTGAGCAAACTGAAGAGATAATCTGATTGGTTACAATGGGCAACTACTTCAGATTCTGTCTACTCCAATCTTGATAAATTCCGCCCTGTGTGTCTAGCACAATCTATCATACAGCACACCTAGCATGCGGTACTGTTTGCTAGGTGCGTTGTGCTGTCATTCACTTAAAAGGCACCCCAACACACCTACCAGGAGCCATGTGTTGCAGCACAGCACAATGCGCGGCACCGCAATACAGTACATTGTATTGTGCATTGACTACTTTTTTTCTCTGCAATGCATTGCATTGACATCAGTAATGGATGGCAATGGTCCTGCAAGCTAGGTGCACTGTGTGACAGTGTGTGCTGAATGCATGGTATTGAGCGTTTAACCCAACACCATGGAATGATTGGGCCCTTAAAGGGAATTTAAATGTAAACGTTCATATAACTTAATCCCAATGCCATTCCAGGAAAAGAAAAACAACCTTGTCCTAAAATACAGTTTATAGGATCCACAGTCCTCTAACAAACAGATGAATTCAGAGAACATATCAGCATGCAGTGGTGAAGAAGGTCAGAACCAGGTTAGAAAAATGATGTCTCAGACATGTAATTAGATTATCCCTTTATCTGCTCTAGTGGAGTGGACAGGTACAGTCATAATATTCTCATCTCCTGTTGAATGGGAGTTACTTGTTATTTATGTAAAACAATATGCAGATTACATTTCAGTACTATAAAGCTGAACTCCAAGAACTTATAACATACACAAATTAATAACATACACAAATTAATGCACCTCTGTATTCATTAATACATCAATAATATAATTTAAAGAAGAATTCTGGGCAACACTTTTATTAACCCTTGCAGTGGTGCTACCCCCACACTGCAAGGTTTAACTGCTCATTCTTGTCTAGGTGCCAAAACAAAAAGCTATACTCACCTGAACTGCTGAGCCAGCTCCCTGCTTCTCCGGTCTCTGAAGCCTGTCTCCTCCTACACTGCAGCGAGAGAATGTTTCTCAGCGTCCTCACATCTATACACAGTTTATAGAACGTGATGATTTACAGAGGCTTGAAGGACCGGTCTAAGAGCAAGCCGGCTTGAAGCATGGGGGCGGAAAGGGGAGCGGAAACGTCGGGAATTTTAAAAGTTAAAAAAAATAGAACAAAAAATGAATAAAATAATCAGACCGCCAGAGAGGCTAACCTGTCAGCCCGCTGGATGTGCGGTAATACTGTATGTACGGTAGCTTCGGCTACATATAGTATACCGCGCTGAGCCAATCACGGCGAGTGATTTACACAACCTCTGCCAACTAGAGCAGGCTTTGTATTCATTAATAGAATACATCACTCGCCGTGATTGGCACAGCGTGGTTTACTGTATGTAGCCGAAGCTACCATACATACAGTATTACCACACATCCAGCGGGCTGATAAAGGGAGAGATGGGGCATGTCAGACCAGGTCGGTTGCTAAATGTACACTAAATATGGTATACGCCGGATTGTATACCCAGCGTATAAGACGAACCCCGATTTTCGGGGATGTTTTTAAGTCTAAAAACTCGTCTTATACGCCGGCAAATATGGTATATATATATATATAATCTGTGTATTTAGCTGTTTGCCCTGAGTTCAGCTTTAAACTAAACAGTTGGTTCACAGCCATGTTTGAGATTACACCCCAATGGCGTAATATTTATAAATAGCATTCAAAGCATATTTATAATACTTACCGAATGCATTTCAACAAAGAATAAACAAACCAAAACTTGTTGGGGATCAACTCCCAAAGACAAGCAGAAATTTAACCTATATATAATTTAAGCCTGTTGAGTCCACAAAGCAATGTAAGCACTGCAAACTCGAGAAAGCTTTTAAAACGAATGCCTAATATCAGATAGAGATGTTGGTCAGAGTTAGAGAACTCTAGTATTCCCTTGGCTACCAGCAAAGCCTGCAACACATTAGGCAGCTGAAACATCTTCCAGCTTAAAATCAAAACTTTACTCAGGAAATACATTCTTGTGTATGACTGTTCCTTTGTGGCTGGGTGCTATGCAAGATATTGTTTTAGCTTTTCTTTTACATCCAGCTTTTCCCAGCATAAGACAAAATGGAAGCTAATAAATTAAAAATGAAATAAAACATATAATAATTCACAGAGAGAAACCAGGCTGGCAATTTAATAGATCCCCCAGTGTAGGCATTGTACATATGTAATGTGTTTACACATTTTATACATTTTCTTAAAACATATACCTGCTTCTATTCTATAGCTTTTCTAGCTTGCAAAAATCTTCAGGGCCCCAAAAGAACAAGGCAAAAGATATAAACACAAATATTACAGCATAAACTACTGTATATTAAAAAGCTGATATGAGCAGCAAATTATTAAATAGCATTTCACTTTTTTTTTAGGAGAAAGTTGACTTATTATTATTAATGTATATAACACCCTCATCTCTGGGGACCTGTACAAAGCATGGATATATATATATATATATATACACATATACATACATACATACACATACACAATATTACCAAAAGTATTGGGACGCCTGCCTTTACACGCACATGAGCTTTAATGGCATCCCAGTCTTAGTCTGTAGGGTTCAATATTGAGTTGGTACACTCTTTGCCGCTATAACAGCTTCAACTCTTCTGGGAAGGCTGTCCACAAGGTTAAGGAGTGTATCTATGGGAATGTTTGACCATTCTTCCAGAAGCACATTTGTGAGGTCAGGTGCTGATGTTGGATGAGAAGGCCTGGCTTGCAGTCTCCACTCTAATTCATCCCAAAGGTATTCTATCGGGTTGAGGTCAGGACTCTGTGCAGCCCAGTCAAGTTCCTCCTCCCCAAAGTCGCTCATCCATGTCTTTATGGACCTTGCTTTGTGCACTGGTGCGAAGTCATGTTGGAACAGGAAGGGGACATCCCCAAACTGTTTCCACAAAGTTGGGAGCATGAAATTACCCAAAATGTCTTGGTATGCTGATGCCTTAAGAGTTCCCTTCACTGGAACTAAGGGGCCAAGCCCAACCTCTGAAGAGCAACCCCACACCATAATCCCCCCTCCACCAAACTTTACACTTGGTACAGTGCAGTAAGGCAAGTACAGTTCTCCTGGCAACCGCAAAACTCAGACACATCCCTCAGATTGTCAGACAGAGAAGCGTGAATTGTCACTCCAGAGAACACGTCTCCACTTCTCTAGATTCCAGTGGCGGCGTCCATTACACCACTGCATCCGATGTTTTGCATTGCACTTGGTGATTTAAGGCTTGGATGCAGCGGCTTGGCCATGTAAACCCATTCCATGAAGCTCTCTACGCACTGTTGTTGTGCCAATCTGAAGCCAACACAAAGTTTAGAGGTCTGTAGCTATTGACTCTGCAGACAGTTGGCGAATTCTGCGCACTGTGCACTTCAGCATGCGCTGACTCCGCTCTGTCATTTACGTGGCCTACCACTTCGTGGCTGAGTTGCTGTTGTTCCCAGTTGCTTCCACTTTGTTATAATACCACTAATAGGTGACCGTGGAATATGTAGTAGCAAGAAAATTTCACGGAACACCTAAATCCAATGATTTAAAGGGGTGTCCCAATACTTTTGGCACTATAGTGTATATATGTTAATTGTAATTTTATACAGTTGATAAAAGTGTACATTTGTCAAGATAGGTGCACATTAGAAAAATAAATTATGTACTGTATTTAAATTGTGGAACCTAGCTCTTACAGTTGTGCTAAATGTATGAACAAAAACAGCATTGACATGTAGAGCATAGGGCAGAAACTTACAAACATAGAAATGAGTAGAAGACAATTTCATTGACATTGGGTGGAATTTATCAAAACTGGAGCAGACAAAAACTGGAGCAGTTGTGCAGGGCAACCAATCAGCTTTTCTTTTCAGTTTGTTGTTAAGATTTGAAAATGAAAAAGAGAAGCTGATTGGTTGCCATGCACAGCTGCTCCAGTTTTTTGTCTGCTCCAGTTTTGATAAATCGTTCTCATTATGCTTAGTTTGTCAGGCTCCTTTAGACTGACAAAGGAGGCAGGCTTGTAGACCTGGTTGGCAGACCTTCAGTGCCGGGAGGGCCATATGTGAATTGAAGTGCAAACACATAAAACAATCTTCAAAGCTTAGATTACTTCCATAATAACTGGAGTTTCCAGGACTGTGCACTAAACCACATCATTCTAAGACATGAACTGGCCTTTAGTCCTGGATCTCACAGCTCATTCCTTCTTTAAAATATATGATCTAACATATGGACCAGAATCAACATGATGATCACTAATACCAACCTACAGTGTATTTATATTAGATAACCATTATATAAGCTAAAGGGTAATTTCTGATCTGCAAGTAAATTGGTTAAAAAAACTAATATTTTCATAAGAAGATTAATCTACTATTTGTCAAGAGCTAAAAGCCTATAGGGATGGACTGGCTGTAACTGGGGTACACAAGCGACCCCATGAAGTCATTTGGTATGTGGTATGTAGTTAGTATAATACAAATAAACAGAGACCATGCATTTTTCTTAAAGTAAATATTTTGAAGCTTACCAGTCTTTAGATGTGGTGACTGAATTAATTGCTATGGTATATATATATATATAATTATTGGTTTAAATTTTATGTAGACATTCACTCTTGTAATTTTTATGTTGTCTATATGCACTACACCTAAAGAAAAAGGAAGAACACCAAAAACACATTGTAGGCGTTATATTTCTGAAATATAGTGTTGTTGTCCTTACATTGTCTGTCAATTCCTTACATCAAGATCCCCACCTGGAGGGACCTCAACCTGCTACATTTTTAGAGATGCACCTCATCCAAATTATATGACAGTATAGAGCATACACAAGGGGTGACCATGCCTTTGGGCTTATTTATATGAGCAGTTAGCTGTATCTTTCAGACATAGTTCACTGCTCTGCATTTTCTGAGGAGCTAGACAGGTTTTGCTGCAAGAATGACCATATCCATTTTTCTGAATTCAATTATCATATACAAATAATGCAGAGGAGAGCAAGCATTAGCCCTAGTGTACACTGGGATGGATTACAGTGCATTTTCTAAATGTTAATATCTGTGCCCTCACTGGATGACAGCTCTGCTCATCCATAAAGCTGAATGGTGTCTGTAATTTGTGCAGCATATCTTGTCTAGCTCTTCAGGAAGTGCACTGTGTCTCTAAAAAATATTCTACAAGCAGAGTCGATTATGAAACTTTATAAAACAATGACTTGTACATAAAAGGTAATATAGTATTGATCTAAGAGTATTAGTAAAAAATCTGTTTAACCATCAAGTGTAGGGCCTCCAAGAAGAAAAGTGCTCTCTGGAAAACCAAAGAGAGAACTGGTCTCCATAATGCAGTCTATCTAAAGTTTGTCATCACACGTTTCCAGATTATGTTAATGGGTAGTGCCTGAGCCATGAGCTCAATTCCACTATTAAACACACCTGGGGGGTTCTTAGGTCTCAGTGTGATCAGAATTTTGGGCATGGTCCTCCACACATGCACAGCTTCCTGCAGCCTTGACAAGAACTGGGTTTTAACCTCCTAAGTCTACAGGGAAATATAGTAGGTGACTGGAGGAGGGCTACAGTAGTCACAATATTTAAAAGGGGGGCAAGATGCCAACCGGGGAACTACAGACCAGTTATTCTTACATCAGTGGTATGTAAAGTGTTGGAGGGAATGATTAAGGACTATTTGGTAGAATTTGTTCAGGACAATGGCATAGTCAATGACAATCAGCATGGGTTCAGGAAAGACCGTTCCTGCCAGACTAACCTGCTAACTTTTTACATGGGGGTAAGTAGAAATCTGGATGGAGGGAGGCCGGTGGATGTGGTATATCTGGATTTCTCAAAGGCTTTTAATACGGTACCACACAAACGCTTGTTATACAAGCTGAGATCCATGGGCATAGATGGAATGGTGTGTACGTGGATAGAGTACTGGCTACAGGAACGGGTACAAAGAGTATCTATAAATGGCAGCTTTTCAGAATGGGCTAGTGTCATGAGCCTCAGGGTTCTGTGCTAGGCCCCATGCTGTTCACCCTATTTATTAACAACATCGGGGAGGGTGTGAATAGCAATGTTTCAGTGTTTGCTAAAATCGGGAGGGTAATAGAAATGGACCTAGACAGGTTAACATTACAGGAGGACCTGGATAAAATAGGGGAGTGGGCTAATATATGGCAGATGAGGTTTAGCATTGATAAATGCAAAGTAATGCACTTTGGGATTAAAAATAAGCAAATGGGCTATACACTTATGGGTATGCCACTAGGGAAGTCAGAAATAGAAAAAGATGTGGGGGTCATTGTAGACCAAAGATTGATTAATAGCTTGTAGTGCCAGGCTGCTGTAAACAAAGCACGTAGAGTCCTGTCCTGTATTAAGAAAGGGATTTATTGCAGAGACAAGTCCATAATTGTGCCACTTTATAGATCACTGGTTCGGCCTCATCTGGAGTATGCAGTCCAGTTTTCGTCACCAGTCCACAGAAAGTACGTCCTTGAGCTTGAAAGAGTCCAGCGGAGGGCAACCAAACTAATTAGAGGAATGGAGGACCAGAGCTATGAGACACGACTACTAAGTTTAAACATGTTCACGATGGAAGTAAGGAGATTAAGGGGGGACATGATTTTCATGTATGAAATGTTCAATGGTGACAGCAACATTAGCAACAAACTCTTTAAAATTAACTCCATAACAAAGACTAGAGGCCACCACCTAAAATTGGTGGAAAAGAAATTCCAGCACAAGGGGCGAAGGGGGTTCTTCACAGTTAGAGCGGTTAGGGTCTGGAACTCACTGCCAGGAGGCAGTGATCTCAGCTAAGAATGTGGAATCATTCAAGTAGCTTTTGGACGATTTCCTGAGAAACCATAACATACAGGGGTACAGGTACACTTAAGAATGAACTGACACAAGGACCTGTGTGTGTGTATATGAGTGAGTGAGTGAGTGAGTGAGTGAGTGAGTGAGTGTGTGTGTACGTTATGTATGTATGTATGTATGTATGTATGTATGTATGTATATATATATATACACATACAATGTGTATGTTATATCTGTAGTATGCTGCGCTCGGTATGTGAAGTGAGGAAATAAGTAAATAGTAAATAAATGAATGAAAATGAGATGAATCAGCTGTGTGACCTGTGAGACAACTGTGTAACATATATTAATAAGTGACCGTGGGCTATTTACATATGTTCACTTACATGTGTTGGTTAATAAAATAAATTGATGCATTGATTCCTTCTATAGATGAATTATTCCCGAAAAACCTGTGTGAACTCTTAATGTGCAAATCTTCTCTGGTGTAAAATAAAAAACGATTAGCAACAATTGTGCCTGTGTGTTGTTTCCCCCAATCTTCTGGAGGTGAAAATATAAGTTTGGGATAGTTCTAGTATAAACTTAAAGTGGGATCTTCTATACAGCTTATAAGCTTGAGAATATAACATATCACAGAATATAACAATATAAAAAACGATCATGTGAACAATCAGGCAAATAATATAAACCAACCAATTATGGCAACAATGAATGGGGGGGGGGGCTTTACTGTTATGCCACCTAGCTGTTAAATGCTTTGATCTACTTGCCAGAAATCTCCAAGGAAGTTTAGTCACAGAATATAGTTCTATATCTGGGGTTGGTTTCGATCAATAAGCAAATATCAGCAAATCCTTGATATGTCCGGACACCATCAATGAAACCTCACAAAGGTCAATCCTAGCGTCAGAAAAAGTCAACTGACCAATCGTCTATGTCGCCCCAACTTGCGAGCAATAGCTTGTGAGGGATAATAGTACTTATCTGTCTTAATTTTATCCTGGGATCCACTGAAGAAGTGACTTGTGGGAGGGTCTCTTCACTGACTCCTTCTGGTTATTTTCTCTCATCCATTTTCTTGCTCTTGATTCGAAAGGTCAGATGAAGCAATGATTCTTCCTTCACCTCCCGTTAGCCCCTCATGTATCGGGTAGATGTAATATCCGTCCACCGGGGTTTGTCCAGATAGCCGGGGGAAAGTCTGTCTTGATTTTATCCTGGGATCCACTGAAGTGACTTGTGGGAGGGTCTCTTCACTGACTCCTTCTGGTTATTTTCTCTCATCCATTTTCTTGCTCTGGATCCGAAAGGTCAGATGAAGCAACAATTCTATGTGTATGTGTGTGTGTGTGTGTGTGTGTGTGTGTGTGTGTGTGTGTGTGTATGCATACGCACACATCAGCAATAGGCTGGACTTGATGGACTTATGTCTTTATTCAGCCTCAAATACTATGTAACTAGGTGAGATCAGCTCTCACCCTTTTTAGGGCAGTTAACACTGACCTATGCCACCACTGCATCGGGACATCTACACTTGCATAGTGGCAACCCGGGTTGCCTGGCAACAAAGAACACAAACCACCTTGCTTTCTGGATTGGAATCTCTGTCTATACCAAGCAGAGCTGAAGGAATGTAGACCATCCTCCTGGCAGGAAATCACTACAAATGCAGCTCTCTGATCATCTCTCTTAATTGAATCCAATTGTTGGTCAAGAGGGACTATATAAATTAGTTCTCATCACAATCAGCAAATATGATACCAAGTTCAAGGCTGAAGCTACAGCTTAGACATCGAGTGAACATGCAGTATAAAGCAACTGTACTGTCAAGAAGAAAAATCATACTTAACGTTTCCATAAATTTCAAAGCTAAAAACGTTTATATGATTACCATCATCGTAAAACCCTGCTGAACTGTCTCTAAACCAGCTAAATTACAGGTGTATCAAAGTCCTACAGGTCAGTTTCATTAGAAAGCAGCCACGTCTTGAGTAGAAAAGCCTGTCCCCTGCAGCATGCTGCAGAGAAGGACCCATGCTCTCTTTATGGAAGCAGTGGTCCCTCTGCAGAGGTCTAGCATGTTCTCTAATGAATCAAACCTCTAGCTCTCAATCAGTAGGGAGCATGATGCACATGCAATGTAATTAGCTGGTTTAAACTGAAAGTTTAATTGTGCTTTAAAGCAAACATGAACTAATGTGTGGCTAAAAAAGTTGCAAACCTCCCATGGGACAGTACTTGGGCTACAAGCTGAATATTCAGTCAAAAATTCAACTTTGCCTGTGTGGCAAAAATCCTAGCACCGGCCCTGACTGCATTGTGTCAAGTGTAAAGTTTGGTGGAGGGGGGATTATGATGTGGGGTTGTTTTTCAGGGGTTGGGCTTGGCCCCTTAGTTCCAGTGACGGGAATTCTTAAGGCTTCAGCCTACCAAGACATTTTGGACAATTTCATGCTCCCAACTTTGTGGGAACAGTTTGGGGATGGCCCTTTCCTGTTCCAACATGACTGCACCCCAGTGCACAAAGAAAGGTCCATAAAGACATGGATGAGCGAGTTTGGGGTGGAGGAACTTGACTGGCCTGCACAGAGTCCTGACCTCAACCCAATAGAACACCTTTGGGATGAATTAGAGTGGAGACTGCGAGCCAGGCCTTCTCGTCCAACATCAGTACCTGACCTCAAAAATGCGCTTCTGGAAGAATGGTCAAACATTCCCATAGACACACTAACCTTGTAGACAGCCTTCCCAGAAGAGTTGAAGCTGTTATAACGTCAAAGAGTGGGCACTGAATATATTTATTTCATTATTCGGAAATGTTGCACAGATTTTTGTTTTCTATGTATTTATTTGGACTATCTTTTGTTTTTTATGATTTATTAGCAGACCATCTAGCTGGCTTTAACATTACTGAACCATGCAAAAGGTCAACTACACTCAGGTAGATATTGAGTTATAAATCCATTGGCTGTCCTATCTTGTCTGATTTATTATATCCTATATTTTTCTATTCCTATGCTACATTTGTTCACTGACATACTCCTGCAATCAAGATGAGATCGATGAGAATTAAGCCATTTGTAAGAGGCGCATGTAAACAGTACGCTAGTTCATTAAAACCGCTTGTCTATTGCAAATTAATAAATATATAGGTTGACATTGAACGATTAGCTAAATACAGTCCATCTTGAAAAAAGATCTCGTACAAGATTGAAGCCATTGATTTTTAATGATTTACTTTCACCAAGGTTAATATGTGCAGGCTGTATGCATTTTATGAATCATACTGTATGACATAAATGATCGATTTCTTTGCAGGAATATACATCAAGTGAATATTTTCATAGATAAATCCATAGATATTGTGAGTTTGTGAATATAGTGCAATGATAGATCTGTATTTGGTTACTGAATTTGAATTTAGCTAAGGAATTTTCTGCAACATTGGTATATTTGTGACCTGCCACAGGCCCCATGTGTGTAAGCCCAGACCCAGGACCATTTCAGGCTGGCCCTTGTTTTCTCGTATTACAATTATTTAAAGTACCTGTAAACCCTAATAGTAAAGTTATATAATTTGCTTCTTTGTTCTGGTGATTAAACCAATGAAAACATTTTGTTATATCTGTTAAATAAGTGCAAAAATTACCTGTTGATCCTGCCAGAAATCCAGCAGACTCCAAAGATACACTTTGCCTTTGTAATATTATGGAGATAAGGAGAAGGGGAGGTTTTCTGTGTTGTCACTCCAGGACAGGTAAGAATGAAGAAAAAGGGCTAAAAAAGGAAAATAAATAAAGCCACTACATCCAAGAACTGGTAACCTACAACATTATGGTTTTGTTTTTAGATACACTAGTAGTCAAACATTTTTGTTTTTTGGGATAGAGTAGGTGAGGCTTGGCCACAACTGTATTGCTGTTTATGTCCCTTTCAGGGAGATATTCTGTAATTTCTGGTTCTATCACACAACACACATATAGGAAGTGAGAAGAATTTTCCTAAAAAGACAAAAATAATTATGAAAACCTGACAGAGTGTCCAACCCTTCCTCTCTACCAAAAAAAACCCTTTAATTGGCGTCTGTGGTTCCACAATGGAAATAGTCAGGGAAGTAAGGTGCAGTCTTTTCAATTGGCACACAGACAGGAAAAAAGCTTGACATAGACCTTTCATGGTCTATACAAAACTAAAAACAAATGTGCTACAAATTAATATATACGCTTTTGACAAACTTGATATAATATACCGTACATTTAATATTTCATTACATTACCTATTACCGGTATGGGGGCCGGTACCAGGCATTTTCAGGAGTACTTATACTCGTGAAATGCCCCGATTCTTAAGGCCGATGCTGGCCCTTTAAATTTTCTTCGGGTCCTCGGCAGCCTGCTGGGGACCTAGCAGTAGCTGTCCCTGGCAGTGCCTGTCCGGGTCTATACCTCCTGCTCCTCCTTCCCGGCACAGGCACAGCCATGGACAGCCCTACACACAGCACCGTACAGTCCCAGACCACGGCACCCATCCGATCAACTCACAGCCCTGCAGAGATCCACATGCTGCCCAGGTGAGATTGTAGCCTTCTGCTCTGTTTGGATGTATTGTGCTGCTGCGGGGGGATCATGTATTGTGCTCCTGTGGGGGGATCATGTATTGTGCTCCTGTGGGGGGGATCATGTATTGTGCTGCTGTGGGGGATCATGTATTGGACTGCTGTGGGGGGATCATGTATTGGGCTGCTCTGGGTGGATCATGTATTGTGGTCTGCAGACATCTGTATTTAGCCCTGGTGAGAAACTGCCTAAAATCATCAGTTTGTGTTGTTTTAGAAAAAAGTCAGTCACATGTCCCTTTACGAAAAAGTTTTGGTAATTGGTATCGGCAAGTACATGAGGGCAAGTACGTGTACTTGGTCTTAAAAAACTGATATCGGGACATTCCTAATATTTACCTTATGCTAATAATTTAAGCCTGTTCCTTAATAGTGTTTAGATGGAGCAGTAAGGGGAGAAGCATTGGAAATAGGGCACAAATAAGACAGATGTGTCAGGGAGAATGCACGCTGGGGGGACTGAGGGGGTACACACTGGACAGTGTTGTTGCAGAGAGCATGTTGGATGGAAGTGATACAGTAAATTAAGAAGGATTAGACTGATGGTTGATGCTATAATGAAATAAAAGGTGGGCTGTGGCATCTGTCTCTGTTGATGTGGCAGCACTCATGCTTCCGAATTTCTCCACCAATGGCAAGCCTTAGGAGAGAACTAAACTGTGATCAACCATGGGCACTCTAAACACAAGCAATTACCTCCACCAGCACTAAAGGCCCTAACTTTCAAGTAAGGAGCTACTGGACATAAGATACTTTGAAATCAAAGCATTCATTCGATGCCAGGTATGTTTTAATAGACATACCATAATTCACTTCTATTCATTTAGAATTACAATCATGAAAGTAATGAATAATGTCACTTATGATTTAATCTAAATGAAAGCACTAGTTAATGATATTGATATCATTCTACACATTAATATGCCAGCTGAGACATACAGTATAAATAGCTATAATACAAAAAGGTATATAAAACAAAGTAGCCAAAGAAAAGGAATGTCTTATATTTCAAGGGTTGTACCAGTTAATCCCCATTTATTATTTGGCTGTAAACACATTCAGGTTATATTCTGCTATAATATTTTCTGATAAATTATACAAATCTGCATCTGTGGTAGCTAACTGTGATATATAAATACTGTGTCTGTGATATAACTAACTTTTGCTTATTAAAATATAAACAATTTAGAACATACCGCAAATATAAAGAGTAATGTCATTGGAAGAGATGAAGGTGGAAAGCTGGAGAAACAGGCTTTCCTTTATATACTGTAGAAACCACCTGGCGTATTTAGTGTAAGAGTGCAATAAGCAATTAGTTGATATGGGTGGTTGCACTTTGCTGTGCATGCTTGAATAATGCTCTGAGGTGCTGTTGGGAGTTGCATTCACTAAGTTGCTGCTCCTTGGGGACCCAATAGGCACACCTAGCCATATCCAAAAACGTTTTCTGCAACAATCAATTTAAGCAAGTATGAGGCATATTTGATGCTCTTGGAGCAGAGTGGATATAAAGAGCTGGGGATTGCGAAATTGGTTGTTTAGTAACAACGGGACTACAGTAAGGTACAGAAGGTTATAGGGTGGGCATGCCAGCTAAGAGGGAGATATAGTAATTAGAGATGTTTATTCTGGAATAGAAGGTACAGGGCTATAGCTCAGAACCCTAGAAGATATCTTACACTGGGGCCCAGATTGTCAGGCTATGTTTTATTTATCCTTTGCCACTTTCATTTGCCAGAAAGCAAAGGGGAGAGTTGTCTGAGGAGAACAGAAAGCAACATTTAGACCAGCATGCAAAAGGTAAAAGCTCTAAGACCATCTCCAAGCAGCTTGATGTTCCTGTAACATAGTTGAAAATATTTTAGGTCTAACGTCGACGGAAGTACAGCCAATTTCTGTGGATGTGGCCACAAGATGAAAATTTAACTCAGGTTGAATGAAAGTGCGGTGTGAATGGTAAACAAACAGCCAACAAACTTTCAAAGAGATACAAGCTGAACTTAATGGTCAAGGTATATCAGTGTTTAATCGCACCATCCTTCACTTGCTAAGTGATAGTGGTCTTGAAAGAGCTAGACAAACAGGATTTAACTGTTGAAAGTAAAACATAAAATTCCAATTTAACCAAATTCCAGACTGGAATTTGCTTAAATGCATAATCACAAGCAAAATGAAAAGCAAAGTCTAATTTGTATCAAATATGGAACAAACAACGATGGCTGTCAATTACTTTTGCCAGTTTCAAATTATTTCAGAGAAAATTGTGGGGTCTTCATTTTTTGGGAAGGGGTTCCAACAAATTTGTCCATGATCGTCAGTTTAAGCACTACAGCACACAAGGATTTACAAACACAGTACAAACCCTGGAACAAATGCTGCTATTTCAGATTTTTTTGCAAATCTCGCCAGCTTGTCCTCCATGGGAAATGTTGATTAAGGTAAATATAATGAAATATTCCATTCATTCTCTGTGAACACCCACATCAATCAATATCAGAGAGCTGATTGTTGTTTGTACCCACTAGCATGCTCAAACAGGTAAAAATAACATGTACTCACATCTATAGACTGGGATTGTTTTCTATGCAGTAGAAAAAAAAAAACATTTGAGTAATTGATATCATATTGTCTCTTCCTCTCCTTGTGGACAGCATCTTTTGAGCTAAAGATACATTTATTATATCCGATAATAACCAATGCAAGCACCAGCCAGAAGATAAAATTAAGACTTGTAAATGAAGTGGAATATTTCTTGTAGCTCAAGATTTAAAATTAAGAAATAAATCAGATGCTGAAAACAGAGGGTAGTGTAAGGCGGTGATTTCTCTGCCTAATATCCTCAGGAGCCCTTCATGTTTTTATGAAACATTGATTCCTCTCAATTTCACCTGTTGAGTGTTCTGCTTTTCTAAAATGCCAAATGTGCTGTCTTTTCTGGTACGGCATCTGATTACTGGCATTCAATAAATGAACTGACATCTAATTACACAGGCCAAGGAAAGAACTTCTACTGTGAGATTTCACAAACTAGACTCTTCATTAGAGATGACAGAAGTGGTGCCAATACGCACACTCATTATCTATATCAGACCTGACATATCTGTTAAAAAAAAAAGAATCTCGGGTCCAAATATGTTCTTTTTAATGAACTGTTGGAGGGTTCAATTAATTCCGGACACCACAGCAATTTGATTTATTTACTTGAATTATGCACAAGAGTTCAAACTATTTAGCTTATGTTTTTTATCAGCAGTCAAATGATGATGTCAATAAAAAGGGGGGGGGGGGGTTCCTAGATTAGGGACACATTGATTTTACCTAGAAGTATGGGGGATGTATTCTTACTGGGGG
>NW_017306419.1:521503-524910 GCF_000935625.1 Nanorana parkeri
GCGGTAAAAATATTGCGGCCAAAAAAAGGGGGGGGGGGGGTTCCTAGATTAGGGACACATTGATTCTCACTAGAAGTATGGGGTATGTATCTGTACTGGTGGGCATCAGGTCTAATTTACGTAGACTAGGTTCAGTCTCTGTTAATAAGTGAAAGTTCATTTCCTGTGTTAATTTTTTTTTATTGAAATGTTAGTGGAGACTGCTCACACTTTTAGCATGCTGACAGCATTGTATAAGGGCTATTAGTCCTGACACTCAAACTGTTATCTTAAGATTACCAAAATTAGCATAACATTTCAGCAGGGAAGTTATCCTCCATGGCAGCCTTTTCCAACCTTTTTACCTCAGAGGAACCCTTGAAATAGTGTTCAGGTCTTGGGGAACCATGCAAAACATGGTTAAACTTACAGCTCAAGGTACAATAGCCTGACCAAGTTGTAAAAAAAATTAAATAAAAGAATAAAGAATGTGGCCTACATAGTGGGCTAAACACTCAAAGCAGACAATTGTTTTTTTTTCATGACCCCTGTGCATTAATAATCTTGAAATGAAAAAAAATCCTTTACATTAGGTCAGTGCAGAAGTGACTCCTTACATTGGTGGTTAATGAAAAAAATTGCCCTCTTGCATTGGTGGTCAGAGGGACCTGGGATATAAATGCAACATTGCTTATTGCTTACTGCTTAAGGAACCCCTCGCAGCCTAGGAAAGTCCCACTGCAAGGGAAGTTTTTTGTTCTTTCCAGAGACGGGCTAAAGGCCAAGCAAACAGATAAATACACACATAAAACACATACATCAGGGCTGCCAAACGATTTGCATTTTTGTCCAACCATTTCTGATAATTACACAGCCCTCTTATACAGCACAGATGACACCTCTTTCTCTGTAACAGTTAAAGAATAATACAGGTTTCATTGGTGCCGTATCTCTATACCCAGCTTGCTGATTGGACAGTGAGGAGCAGCAGGAGATTGATGACATCATCTTTTCACTCACTCTGCTATCACTCTGCATATCCCACTATCAGCATGTTCATTGATGGCATATTTGCATGCAGCACACCTGATTGGTTCTCCCTTTCTCAGAGTGCTGCTGTATAGGGCATTGCAAGGGCCTGATGCCAGGTCAAATTTGGGTACTTACACTAACTGCATTTAGGAAAAATACATTTAAAAGATGTGTTAATGAATACATAGTTGCAATAATGTATGTCTTTTATATCTGCTGACCAGGCTTATTCAGACACAGTGTGAACATCTCTCTGTGTGAAAGACTTGCTGGGAGGGCTGTCTTGTTACTTATGTAAAGTGTATATGCTGACAGGGCTGGATTTACCCTTAGGTACAGTAGGCATATGTCTATGTGCAGCATGGGCAAATAGGTGACTTTCCATTTATAGTTATCTGCTGCATATTTGCTCATATGTATCTAACATTCTAAAGCAGTGTAGGGCCATTAAAACAAGAACATTTCCTGTGTTAAAGCAGATGGGTGTTTACATGGTTGCTATAAATTGTGTGTTTACGGGCTCCAGTGATTCAAACATGTCCCTTGTATATTGGACACCTAGACAGCTTATTCCCCATCTGGTGGTTTGTAGAGCCACAACTGGTATCTGACTGCACTAGAACATCCATCCCTCTAACAACGTTAACATGTTTAATGTCCGCCTTTAATCCAACCTAGGCAAAATGCAAAGGCACTCTTGCAAAGCAACAAATTTGAAATAGTTAAAAAAAATCATGGGATGATGTGGCAAATTGAACCAAATATTAACACAGATATAATCACCTCCATTTCTTAATATTAGAAACCATTTTAAGAAAAGAAATACTTAACGTATTAAATAGATGCTTACAATAAAGAACTGTAGAGGTCCAGTGACTCTGCCATGGAGTCATGAGCACTCAGAATTGTTCATCGATAGACATAAGGCATGTTTTCCCTGCGGATCACAGCATGCTTTGGACAATAGCTGTAATATACTAAGTTAACATGGCTTCTGCACCTACCCATTACTCTTCCCCACATCTGTTAATGAGCTGCTTTTTAAAGCTAAGCTGCGCTTAGGACACAGGTGAGTGCCTGCAAGAGCTTTTATCCTCTTTGTGCTGCTTTAGCATTATCTTTTCCCTGCCGTGCATAGAGCTTGTTTTGCCATGCTCTCCTATCAAAATGCCAAGAAGTTCTGTTTTACTACACAATGCATGACATGAACTTTCTTGTTTCACTGTATGAATTTCCAGTAATTGATGCTCTCTCTTGGTTTCATTGAAATGTAAGTGTCTCGTTCATAGAAGCAGATTAACTGGAAGATACAGTAACAACTGTTAGAAGGCTACTGCATGATTATATCATGAATAAAGTAAACCCAACGGTGTACAATAGAGATGTTAGTGTTCACAATAAGTGTTTTAGGTTTAGTTTACCAGGTTTCTGGAAGTACTGTACAACATATGTACAGTATATCTAAATGTAAAATGAGAAAATGTTTACATATGTAAAATATGTAAAAAATACATCCCCCTTCCCTCTTATACACATGTAATCAGTGCTGGCCTTAAGTTACTTGTCACGGAGCAACATTTTTATATGGTGCCCCCACCCAAACACACACCACTACATTTGCAAATTCATTAAAAACAGGATGAGTGCAGTGTGTAGACATGTATAAGACTTAAAAGGAAACTTGCTGAAAATTAGTTGCAGGACGCAGCAGACCAACACTGTAACTATTTGGAAAACGTGTTAACCCTGGGTCAGAGTTGTGTAAATCTTGGGTGAAAGCATTTAAGGCAAGCCGTATTTTTTGCGTTTGCAAATGCACTGTAAATGTGAACAATGAAATAGACTAATGAAAAAAAATGGAAAAATGTTGTAACACAAGATACATATAGATATTTGGTTCGTATTCGAACATTCGAACGGCTGAAACGTTTGAATACGAACTCAAACTCAATGCAAGTCAATGGGGGTCGAACGTTCGAAAATGAATGTCCCCTTTAAGAGGGCTTATATGCAAGTTATTGGCCATAAATAGTGTATGGGGGTCCGGGTACTGCCCTGCGGGACAGCAATCAATGCCAAAAAAACAACAAAAAAATACAGTTTTTAAAGGAGCAGTGATTTTAATATCACTTAAAGGATAAAAAAAAAATCATTCCTTCAAATATCATGCCTGAGGGGTCCCCTTAACCTGCCTGTGAAGTGGCGGATCTGTAGGATGTATAGAACCTGCTGCAGTAAAACTGACATTTCTAAAAAAAAAAATGACACCCTTTAGGTCTGGTAGAAATGTTAGGAGGGACCAATTTAACAACAAAACTGTGTGGGATTCCCCCTAAAAGTCATACCAGGCCCTTAAGGTCTGGTAGGAATTTTAAGGAGGAGGAACCCCACCCCCA
>NW_017306419.1:525242-557753 GCF_000935625.1 Nanorana parkeri
CTAAAAAGCAAACCAGGCCCTTAAGGGCTGGGAAGAATTTTAAGGGGGAGGAACCCCCCCCCCAAAAAAGGGGGGGGGGGAAACATGGGATCCCCCCTAAAATTCCATACCAGACCCTTGATCCGAGCATCAGCCTGGCGGCCCTCCCTCCCACACCGGACCACATGCCCTCGGTACGGGGAGGGTGTCCCCGTGCCGACGGGGACAAGGGCCTCATCCCCACAACCCTGACCCTGTGGTTGTGGGGGGGTCTGTGGGCAAGGGGGGCTTATTTGCATTGGGGTATCTCTTTAAATAAGGGGGCACCCATATGCCGCCCCCCTCTCTTGTGAATGAGTATGGGGTACTTGTACCCCTACCCATTCACTAAAGGGTGAAATAAAAAAGTTATTAAAAAGTCCAGACTTTTTATAAAATCCTTGTTTTTGACAAGTCTTTTATTTTTTTAAAAAAATGGATCCACCGACGTAATCCAGGGTCAATCACGGCGTCCAGCGTTGTCCACGACGACGACAAAACAATAAAAAATAATGAGAAATAATAAAAATTTAAAAAACGCCGTTCCGTCTGCTCCCGCCGCATAATGGCATTTTGTCAAATGCCGGCAAAACACTCAATTGGGCGGAGCTAGCTGTCACAGCAGTTTGCTCTGCTGGAAAGGAGCAGTGGCGGAAATTCTGCCGGTGCGAGAGCACCGGGGGCCTCAGCCTGGGGGGGGGGCCAACAGGGCCACCGTCAGGGGGGTACGGCCGATACCCATATAAGGGGCCCGGGCACCTTACATGGGTATCGGCCGTACAAGTGACAGGCCAGGAGGTGGAGGCGGCCGGGGCCCGCAGCACCGGAGGAGACCGCACGCTCGAGATTCTCACCTGGGATGATCCGTGCGGGCCTCCGGTGTCCCCAGGGGGTCCTCACTTTACATTACATTTTTAAAGATGGCCGTCACGAGTAGTGGCGGCCATCTTTACACCTGGCAAGCGCACATATCTCATTAAATATATTGCCGAACAGGCAAGATATTGAATGAAGATCATTCCCTGGTGGTCCAGTGGAGAATCAGTATGATCTGCATCTCTTGCTGATGCAAATCATACTGATTACTCCCTCGTGGTTCTGCCGCTGGGAGCGATTAGTATGGTCTGCATCAGTCAGTGTGCAGATCACACTGATCCTTCACTGGGCCCAGGGATGCAGCCCCCCTTCCTGCAAAACAGGTAAGCAGGAGAGGGGGACATTTTTTAAAAAACTATTTGAATTGTTAATGTGTGCGTGTTTTAATGAGTGTGTGTAATTTTTTTTTTTAATGAAGCTATGTTTGTGTGTTTTAATGAGCGTGTGGCTGTGTGTGTTTTTTAATGAGTGTGTGGATGTGTGTGTTTTTTAATGAGCGTGTGGGTGTTTTTTAATGAGTGTGTAGATGTGCGTGTTTCATTACGCGTGTGTGTTTTTTTTTTTTTAACCACTTTGCGCGGGTTCACGTAAATGTACGTCCTCCGCTGGAAGTGGTTATACCAAGAACACGGCTGCTCCTGAAGCCATGTTCTTGGTACCGTGTTAAACAGCAGGCGATTGCTGTTTAATAAAGGAAAATTATGGGGTTAGGGCTTTTCCCCATAGCTCTTCTAAGGGTAATGGGAGGACACAAGCTAGCGTCCTCCCGTCACCCCAAGCTCAGTATACCGTGAGCTATAGCTCGTGGTATACCGAGACGCCGCAGCTGAAACGGATCCCGACAATTATGTCTGGATCCGCCCAGCTGCGTGAGTTACAGCTGGCTCTGCCTATCTGGAGGCAGAGCCAGCTGTACCCGCCCCCTCCCCCGTCCGTTCCGCCAGTCAGCGCTGGAGGATCGGAGCGGGAGGGGGGAATCCAGTCCTGCCCCTGTCACGGCTCTCTGCCGTGACAGGATCGAGAAGTGAGGGAATGCCTGTATGTGTTTGTTCACTTCCCGATCTACTGAGCCGACCTGTGACAGTTTCATTATCCCAGGTCAGCTAGAACTATGAGGATGAGTGAAAAGCACTCACCTCATAGTTCTCCTTTAAATACAAGCGATCCGGCGTCTGAACAGGTGCTGGATCGATTGTACGGTGCGGAGTTGCGTCTCCCTCCCCCTCCTCCACGGCCGCCTGTGCCACCGTCAGCTTCCTGGGCTCATCTGTCCCTCGTGTGAGCCCAGGCTGCGTGTGGAGGTTCGCCCCTGACAGATCGGAGGACAGATGTGAAAATGGCACTTTTGACTAAATGCATCGCATCTATCCTGCATCCAGCAACAAGCATTCATTCCAAACAGCATGTCATCATATCATATACGATTACTTGCGGACTGCCACTTACAGATACAATCACTGTCACCAGGTCATTAACTTCAATGAGTACAGCTGCCACATCTGAATGGATTTGAATTTTTTTCCTTTACTATATACCTGTTTGGTCGGAGGACACACACCTGCTGGCAAGCACCCTGTGGCTGTTCCCCTGCTAAAGCTGTGGAGGAGTGGTGCTTTACTTCTATGCTTTGGCACATCTGGGGACACATGGCATTCCTGCCACATGAATCTGTAGGTTCCTGTGGCAGGAATTCAAGTTTGCCCCGTGTGCATGGCAAGCAGACAAAAGTGCAACCACATACCAGAAATGCTAGAGCGGAGCCATACAGTACGGTCATACAAAATAATAAACATTTACATAGCAAACAATAATGCCAACTCTGGTATGAATCAAACCCTAGCCATAAAATATCTTAAAAATCTTAGAGACCCTGCATTATTTGCAGGGTGTTTCCTTTCCATAAACTGGGTAGAGTAGGGAATCCTCTGCACACCTTTCAGCAGTCCAGGCCTATACATAAGATGGTGCTTGCAATGACAATCACGGATGGCACCGGGCAAGTACAAAGTGGAAAGAGAGGTCACCAGCACTCAACAGTAAAAATGATCCAACAAGTCCCTTTTAATGGGCATAAACATCACACAAACACAGGAGCCAATGTTTCGAGACCACACAGGGTCTCTTCATCAGGGCATAAGATGTGACCACATCTTATGCCCTGATGAAGAGACCCTGTATGGTCACATCTTATGCCCATTTTATGCCCTGATGAAGAGACCCTGTGTGGGCTCCTGTGTTTGTGTGACGTTTATGCCCATTAAACGGGACTTGTTGGATCATTTTTACTGAGTGCTGGTGACCTCTCTTTTTCCTTTCCATAAACTACGCTTTATTTGCTTGCAATGTACCTTTTAAATTACTAACAATTTGCCTACCCCAGGAACAGTCAATTCCCTTGCACAGCCCTCTCCCTCCTACCATGTGATAGCCCTCTCCTCTTACTGAGGCTGAGACATACCAAGATTAATTTACTAGAGGAGTTGAGAATCTTCATTTAATAAATTGTAGCCATGTAACTTTGAATATCCAATCATGTGCAGATGAAATAAACAGCAAATTGTTTCTCTCATGATTGGATAGTTGAACTGAACCATCACTCAACTTATGGAGAGAAAATTCTAATTTCCTTTAGTAAACCACTCTCCTAATTTCAGCAGTTTTTAGGACAGACTAGAGCAATTGCAGAGTGTCAATGAAAGCTCCCTCTAGTGGCTAATCCGCAAATCACTACATTCCTATAACAACATGCACATGAAAAAAAACTAGTGAAAATGTGGACATTGCAATACCAACTCAGAAATGTGCTCACTGAAAATATCCTATATATTTCCTTTTTTATGAAGACTGAAGGGTCAGAGGATCATATCCATGTTCTAATCCATTATCATTACAAACATACTGATTAGCACAGAAGCTGTGAGCACAGAATCCAAGTTGATGTATGTGTCATCTTTTTCTAGAGTTTGTCATCATCTATAACATGCACTGCTGGACTTCTGTCTAGAACCGAGTAAGTCCCAATTACCAAGAACTCAGAGAACTCCCACGAGCAGAGCTATCAAATCAGTCTACAGAATTTCATTTTGATCATGTTATCTTCACTGATCTTGTAAACTAGCACATGGTTGCTCTTTCTCATCACAACTAATCCATTTGATCCTTGGTGTATTTATTGATTAATGAGGTATCTAGTCAGCAGTCAATAACTTTTAACAGAGCAGCCAAGCTGTAAGCAGGAGACTGAACAGTTTGTTTATGGGAGGTACTCAGTGGCAGGTAAAATTCTGAGTCTTTTTAAGCACGGCCTAATGGGGTGAATTGAATGATTAGGCTGTCAGGTGACAAAGAATCCTCATTTTTCTTTATTGCCATGCAGGTTTCCACTCTCCTGCAGCCAAGTTTTGATGGTGATTAATTTGTCAGGAATAGCTTGCAAAAGGAATAAAGAAATTGATTGGCAATTACTCTTCTTATAAAATGTCCCTCAAACCTACCTAATACTGCAAGTGTGACAGGTTGGACGTAAGCTGGCTTTGGCTCTGTGGAGTAGTATGCAAGTTCCAAGTTCATTTTAAATATACATAAAAAAGACTTTTTCACAGTTACAATGAATGAAAAACGCTTTAAGCGTATGCATGTAACACAAAATGTGAGGTGTGTGCAAAGTGCAGTAATGCACAGTAACTGGATATGGTTGTTCATTTTGAAGGATGCAAAAGGTAAATGTTAAAATGCGGCTAGAAGCTCTGAATAACTAAAATGTGCACGTTGTCATTGCTCTTCGCCCTGTAGAATTGAATAAGCGTGCATGTGCTTTACCTATTAACACTTAAAAAAAAAGCATAAAATGGAGAAAAATGTAAGCTTATTATTAACATGAAATGCATATATTGGAGCTGTGCTAACTGCCAAATGATTTGTATCTGTGCCAATCCAGTCTGGAGGTTTACATAGACTGCTCAGACAGCAGAGCCTAGATGGTGACTTGAATTTTCCTTGCTGCAGATAGGAAATACCACTTGGTCACTTTCTTGATCCTAGCCTGTGGTTGGACAAAGACGGAGCATAAGAAGAATGATGATGTCATCTCTCACCTCTTTTGTAAAAAAAACAAAAAAGGTTTCACAACCTAGGTTGTAGTGGGGGTTTTAAAGAGGGCACCTGGGCTAATACGCTGGGTAGTGCTATTTGTATCCAAATCTCTCACCTCTTGCCAGCACTTTCCTTGTCAGCCCACGTGCAATGCAGCATGCCTAATCGGCACATATTACTGCTTCTCCCTCTCACAGTCTGAGGTACACAGTACAGGGGATTACAGCAGGGTGATATCAAAATAAATCCACACTTACACTAGTTTCATTTAAAAATACAATAAATTATATTTTGATGAATACATAACTGCATTTATTGGCTTTTTAAAAATGTACCTTGAGTTTAGCTTGAATTGATTTATTGGGTTACTATATATATTAAAGATCTGTTCAAGTTTAGGCATTGTTAGTTGGATGATAAACTGAACACAAAAACTATGTTGAGATATGCACCATTATAGTCCGTGGAGCTAGATGAAGACAATGCATATACAGTATATGCTATGTCAGCATTGGCAGCCGAAGCATTTCTTTCACTACAAGCTGCTTTTAATGTAAACCTTAAGTTTCAACCCAGATAGTGAAATTGTACCATGGATGCTCTTTATATTCATGAGACCTGGGGTGCTCAAATTTGCAAGTATTGGATTCCTATGAGAATGCATATTGCTGGTCAGCTTGCTCCCGGCTCTGCAAGCGATGAAATGTACAATGAGGACATATTGCGATGTTGAGGAGAAGCTTCAAACTTTGTCAGCTTTAGGTTTTAGTAAGTGTAGAGTTAAGATTTTTGTCCGGAGATGGGTTTTAAAACACAGTGAGGGGAATTGATCAAAACTGGAGTAGAGAGAATCTGGAGTAGTTGCTCATGGCAACCAATCAGCGTCTCTCTTTTATTTTAAAAGCCTAACTGAACAAACTAAAGAGAGAAGCTGATTGGTTACTATGGGGAACTGCTCCAGATTCTGTCTGCTCCAGTTTTGATAAATTCCCCCAAGTATGCCTTTGCAGAATCATTGTGATTAAAGCAAATGTAAACTAATCAAAACATAAACAAAATGTTGTTGCAACAACATTTTTTGTCGCAAAAAACAAAATGTCATGCTAACTGCAAAGTTTTACCTCTGCTATGCACCTTTTTCAAGTGTTCTTGCAACATGTTCCTATTTTGCAACATTTTGCATAATTTCTCAACTGAATAGTAATTGCATCCAGCATTTGTGACATTAAAAGTCCTCTAAACCAGGGGTAGCCAAACTCCGGTCCTCCAGCTGTGCTGGAACTACAAATCCCATGAGGCAATCCAAGATTCTCACAGCCACAGACATGACTCCCGGAGAGAGATGCATCATGGGATTTTTTCACCACAGCTGGATGGCCGGAGTTTGACTAACCCTGCTCTAAATTGATGCACATTCTACAAGTCCTCCTCAGCATTTCTTAAAGTATCGCAAAGATAACTCAGCTAAATAGTTCAGGGCTATTCAGCTGTCATCCAGGAGGTTCCTTGCAAGTTTGTGACAGTTTAGAGACTGGGACAATTTAGAGACAATTTAGAAACAATTCTCCTTATGAAGGCATTGAAGAATGAAACATGAACTAGGATAATAAATCTGTCGCTATATGCACTAGAAATCAGGGATACGACTGTTTGAAAGACACTAATGATAATGATACAGCCAAATTGATAAATCCCCCACTTTTGACTATTTTTGTAGAATTACATAAAAAAGCAAACGTTCTTTAAAAAAATATACATACAGATATGCCTTTAATGGTTTAACATTATTAGGTGTATTAGTATCTGTTCAGATGGACAGTGAATGCTGAATAGAATTCAGCACCTGCATTACTGGGTCAGGAGTCCACCCAAAATCAGAACTCTAGTATCAGAATTTAACAGCCAGTTATACTGAAAAGTCACACCCACGAATTACAAATGTACACTGAAATGTTAAAGTAAGCCATTTGCTGCACATTTGTAGCTTACTTCTATCATCTGAGTCATAAAACACATGCGTGTATGAGGACTGGCAGGTGTATTATCACCATCATTCCAAGCCTTAGTTCAGAATATGCATGTGGGCAACATTCCACAGGGCAGCATTATCTTATCACATGTTTATAGTGTGTATCATTGCAAGGATAAAACAAAAATATAATTAACATTTCAGAAATTACCCTAAGGCCTTCCCCTTTTTGTAGCCAGAAATGTGGTGTACAAATACCAACGTCTCTCTGATGCCCAAGACAAAAAGAATATATGGAGTCAAATCGCATATAAAAGGCTTCACAGCCTCTGCCCTGCTTGATATTGCGTATTTCAGATGCCTGTCCTGAGAGCACCAGGCCGGGTAAGGAAAATAAAAAGCTATTGAGTAATGTCATGATTCAAAACACAATTGCCAGTTGCTTCCATTAGTTGTTTATATGAGCCCTTGTTCCTCCCACTGTGTTTATACTGCTTGGAGGACTAAAGCCTTTCCCCATGTATAGAGTGGTATTATTTCATATTGCAGGAGACTCAATGCCAATTTTCAACACTAGGAGTCAGTGCAGAAAATATGGAATAGTAAAATCACGGAGATGCTGGAAATGGTAAATCCTATTTAACAGCACAGTGGGGTAAAATCCAGGAGACATATTTCAATAAACTAGAAAGAGTCCATTTCAATTAAATCGTAAAAAGAGAAAATTTCAAATGCCTAGCTCAGCAACTTCATCTCTAAATTATCTCACTATACTTTATCTGTACAGACAGTTCTGTATGTAATTAAGACAATTACACAATTAGATTATGTCCCTGTGATTGTCTCGATGTTGTCTAACAGAGATAAGAATAATCACTGTTTAACTAACGGAACTATTACAAGCAGCCAGTGACGAGGGACTAGTTTCATTTTAAATGCTACACAAATAAAACACTACGTGTATGGAAAAATTAAATCTGCATGATAAAACTACTTAGGGCACACCGGGTTTGCACCTGCCAACCATTTATAGTACCATGCAAGTAAGTAAAAATGAAAGTGCTAGGAGTATATTCATAAACCAGCGAATCTGATATCATCAAACATTGACTGCAGGTGAATTTTCCTGGTGCATGTCTTTTAATTGACAGTAATTGATTCACCACCAATGAATGATTTGTGAAGGCAAAATGTGCTGCTTTATAAATATGCCCCTATCCAAAGCTTCTCCTTCAAACTAGAGATGGAAAAAAAAGCTAATAGGTGCCTCATATTATATGAATATAAAACCTGATTTGGTTGGTTAAATATAATGAATAGGCAATAGTTCAAGGCTAATACTGGTCATTCACATGACAATTTATTTTCACATTTAACCATCTTTCTATAGTGAAAGTGCCAAAAAAACATTAATGCAACCACCCACCAACATATTTTGCCCCAATGTGTTGTCAAATATTGGTCACTTTTTCCATTCGCTCCTAATTTTCACTGTGAACTGTAGCTACTATTGCAAATGTTATCTACATTGCCTCCTGCTGGGGAAATCTTGTATTGCATCCCCTGCAGCCTGAAATAATGACAGACTTTAGCAGTTTAAAACAGTGGACAGAGCAAGGGCTCTTATACACGAGTACTGGAATTTGTTGTGCTTATAGTTCTAGAATTATAGTAGACAAAAATCCACGCACCACATAAAAAACACATTGTCAGTCACAGCCATTGGTACAGTAAAAGGGCTGGGAAATTTAGCAGTAATCATATGACAGATTGGTATAAATAAAATGTTGCCAACTTTATATTGGGATGTAGGTCTCATTCATTTTATGGATGTGGCGTTTCATCATAAGAATTATAATAGTGCGTAATTGTATATTGACCTCCAAGTATTATTGTTTAGTTCTGGTGGTGAATATGGTTAAATGTTGAAGAAGTATTTTCATTCATAGCACTGCAATAGCTGGAACATATGACAGATTGGCGTTGCATGGATTTGTAATAATAATTAAAAAAAAAATAGACATCTGCTGTTCCTTATCCTAGCTACACATTTCATTGCAATGTTATAAATTTCATGCAATGTTCCCCCACGTTGAATGCAAATGTATGTTTCATGTACCTAGAGGCTAAAAGGATTCACTCATACACAAAAGATTATGATTTTACAGAGACACTGACTGTCATAAGGTGTCCATAGAGGACGGCCAGATATGTTCATCTAATAGGCAGCTTTAGGCATTTAAAAGGACTAGGGTCACCTGACTATGCTTGTGGAGCAGGAAGGAAGTACAACAGCCAGCCACCTCTAGCTCTGGCTTATCTCTGAGAAACCAATAGTGATCAGATAAGATGTTTTAAACTTTTCCCCAGAGATCACTTTGTTGGTATATTTGGTGGCACTTAGGGTTGGGTCACCCAAAATGAGGCCCTACGCAAGTGCCTTGGGCCTGGTGGGTGTCAGAGGGCAAAATAGTAAAATAAGATCACAGCTGCAACAGCAGTTCTACCTGGGGTCATGTAGGCGACCCCCCTCTCAACCAGTTCAGGATGGAGAGTGGTGGTAGATCGGTTAACTTATTCTACCAATATCCTCTACCTTGGCTTAACTAACTCAGCACTAATTAGTTCCAAGTTCTGAATCCTGTCAGTCCCTGTCAGATAAACTGGGACTTTTTATCCCCAATCTGCATGGTATGGACCCCTGATATCTCCATATGAAGCACCGGTATACTGTCACAAAGGGGTATGTAAAATAAGGAAATAATTTAAAAAGAAATTAAATTAAAAGACCTCTGACACACAAGCACATACAGGGCCGGTGCTAGGATTCTAGGAAAGGCAGGCAAGGTGCATTTTTTTATTTTTTTTGTGTCCTAAGTGTAGTTATATGCCTGTATGTGTTCAGGCCCGGCGCTACCACAAGGCAAGTCAGGCGGCCGCCTGACTTGCCTTGCGGTAGCTCCGGGCCTGAGCACATACAGGCATATAACTACACTTAAGACTCACGTAGGTAATGAAATGCCTATTTCAAATGACACAAATTAGTTATTTCACAAACACACACACACCATTGTATTCTATCGGCCCTTTGCTTCCAGAAAATGTAAATGTTTAGAGGTATTTTTCTTCGATTACTGGAATATAAGACCAGGGTATGTGTATAAGCTGTCAGACTTTCTAGGGACTTGTTTAGTCTTAATTTGGCTCTTCTGGAACTTATAGATATCCACTTCAAAGGAAAAACATCTGACATTGATTTGATTACACTACCATTCCATATGTTTTATATTTTATATATCACATTAAAAAGTGTATTGTATGTCTCCACAAGTGTTGATAATATTGTTAAATCAACCATAATGATGTTGATTACACATATATTGTGTCAGCAATCACACAAACTGGAACTCTTCCATCTTTCTGGTTCAAATTCAAACAAAAACAGAGATTTGTAAAGTAGCCTTTAAACACTTAAGATGTCTGGATGCTATACTACATTTAACAGCCAAGTGGAAGCTTACAGCCAAACAGCCAAAGAACTGTGCTTCCCACACTGTATAGTATAACAGATCCAAAAGAAATTGAAGCTAGAAATTAAAATACATGGAGAATTGGATCACAAAGTTGTGCTATCCTTCTTTAAGTTGGACTGTTGAATGATTTATATTCAAAATGTATTTTGCAACATCCAAAAATTCAACCAACAATAGTATAGCTATTATACTATAGTATATAGTATAGTATAGTAAGAGAAAGATGAAATGGACGGAAAAGGACTTGGTGACAATGGGCAATAACTCCAATTCGGGGCTCATTTTCTAGTTATAATTAAATGGCCACATAAAAGTATAAGGGTAAGTACAGGTTTTATTTTCAGATATCATATGTCATTGAGGTCAGCAACTAATTGGACTATTGATATACAACTATGCAAAAGGTTGCATAGTTGTTAGTTTGCTAACACCAAGATGGCAGGCTGCATGCTCACAGATTGTCCAGGTTAGGATGATGGTAGCCCATTTGCAATATTACACTAACTGCATTTAGGAAAAATACATTTAAAAGATGTGTTAATGAATACATAGTTGCAATAATGTATGTCTTTTATATCTGCTGACCAGGCTTATTCAGACACAGTGTGAACATCTCTCTGTGTGAAAGACTTGCTGGGAGGGCTGTCTTGTTACTTATGTAAAGTGTATATGCTGACAGGGCTGGATTTACCCTTAGGTACAGTAGGCATATGTCTATGTGCAGCATGGGCAAATAGGTGACTTTCCATTTATAGTTATCCTGTGTTAAAGCAGATGGGTGTTTACATGGTTGCTATAAATTGTGTGTTTACGGGCTCCAGTGATTCAAACATGTCCCTTGTATATTGGACACCTAGACAGCTTATTCCCCATCTGGTGGTTTGTAGAGCCACAACTGGTATCTGACTGCACTAGAACATCCATCCCTCTAACAACGTTAACATGTTTAATGTCCGCCTTTAATCCAACCTAGGCAAAATGCAAAGGCACTCTTGCAAAGCAACAAATTTGAAATAGTTAAAAAAAATCATGGGATGATGTGGCAAATTGAACCAAATATTAACACAGATATAATCACCTCCATTTCTTAATATTAGAAACCATTTTAAGAAAAGAAATACTTAACGTATTAAATAGATGCTTACAATAAAGAACTGTAGAGGTCCAGTGACTCTGCCATGGAGTCATGAGCACTCAGAATTGTGCTAGACTTTGGGGTGGGTGAAGCATGTGTGTATATCTTTTTTCATTTAAAAAAAACCAGAATAAAATATACAATACAGCAATGACCCTGTAAAAATACAGAATCAGCACTGTGGACAGCTCTCCAAATACCTGATATTTCTATTCTTCAAAGCCTGGTACTGGCTTAATCAGTTAACAAAATGCATGTGGTCATAGGTATTAATCACTTTTGTTCACATTTGCATGTAAAAATGAAACAGAAAAAAACACAAATAAAAGTAGGTTCCCTTATCTTGAGGACAGGGTATGGTTCAAGAAGGGCAGAATCTGTAAGCTGAACTTACAGATTCAATAAATATAGGGGAGATGATTTGCCAGTCGAATGATCTGCATTTCTATACAGTTAGTCCTGAGTTTTAACAGCCATGCTAGAGAGAGCACAGCCCAGGGAGGGGTACAACACTGCTGACACCACCCTACCTCTAAGCCTGCTGATTGGACAGTAGAAGAGCAATATCAGACTGATGAGGTCAACCTATTTGCTCACTCTGCTCTCTTCCTGTAAACATGTTCCTTTTTAGCATCATTTCAAGTAGGTCATCTGAATCCCAATGCTGCTTCACTTTACAGAGCATTAAAAGGGATCTATTATGAATTCAGAATCAGGTTGCGTTAAAATATACATTTAAATACTTCATAGGTAATACATAGCTGCATTGATATCTCTTTTATATCAGTCTTGTGTTCAAGTTCAAAGCAAAATGGGCATAGACAATGTGTGCGTGTGTGTGTGTGTGTGTATCTTAAACACGTGGCAGATATAAAGGACATATCAATGCAGCTATGTATTAATGAATAGAAATGTAAATGTATATTTTAACACAAACTGAACAGAAGTTTGGTAAAAAGTAAATACAATAATAATAAATATTACATAAAATATTATATAACCATAATACAAATACTTAAAATCCTTCTAAATGAATATAATCCAGTGAAGAACGGGTTAAACTATGTTTCTATTATGTAGCAAAAATACAAAGTCTTTACTAATTATAACACAAATATAACAATACTCACACAGATGATAAAACCAATTAAAATCCCTTCCGGCTTAACAAGTAAATTCAAATGTGATACTGTGTTGCAATGTGATTCACAATTCTTTTTGTAATCACTTTATAGTCACTTTTATCACATACATCATACACATTGTATACATTCCTGGATATATAAGCCACAGTACAATGTATAAGCTTCCCCAATATATACTTATTACCTAATCCACACGTGCCAATCTAATTGTATGCCGCATAAGAAACCTGAGCAGGACATGATTGTTATATAGTCATATTCCTTTATACTGCAGCTCCATGGCATATGTATCAATTTGTATCTCACATGGATCCTTAGCTTTATAACCTTAGTATTCCATCGATAATCGATAATAATCTCACATCTATATATGTCCATTACCTTTTCATGATTTCTAACTGCAATATAGAGTGGCAGAACACCATTATTCTGCAGGCAATGAAAATTGATAATTTCATCACTTATTGTTGATTTAAGCCTGACTTCCCTCCTATGAGTTGATGTTCATGGCCACATGTCCTAGTCACATGTGCCAGAGATCTAGGAAGTACAGAGGGATCTAGCAATCTGCCCTTAGTAAATATGGCCACTGTGAGAAGACTGGTGAGGAAAAGAATAATAACCCTGCAGTTATTAGGACTACCGTATTTGCCGGCGTATAAGACGGGTTTTTAGACCCAAAAACATTGCCCGAAAATCGGGGGTCGTCTTATACGCCGGGTATACTGTATGTAGCTTCGGCTACATACAGTATACCGCGCTGAGCAAATCATGGCAGGCTTTGTATTCATTAATAAAAAGCCTGTATTAATGAATGCAAACCCTGCCGTGATTGGCTCAGCACTGAGCCAATCACGGCAGGCTTTGTATTAATGAATACAAAGCCTGTATTAATGAATACAAAGCCTGCCGTGATAGGCTCAGCGCGGTATACTGTATGTAGCTAAAGGACGGAACCCGGAAGATGGAGGACACTGCGGGGATCGTGGACAAGGTAAGAGACTGTAATCCCGAGTGTGGCTCGGGGTTACCGCTTATGATACTGAAAATTAACCCCGAGCCACACTAGGGAATACCGCCATGGAGGTTAGTGGGTGCATTTGAACAATATTTTGGGCTATACTCGTCTTACACCACGAGTATAGCCCAAAACCTATATTTTATCACAAAAAGTGGCCGGCTAATACGGTATCTGTTTGTAGATTGTCATTACTAAGCATTTCTAAACGTGCCTTTGTTGTCATTTCAAAGACATGGGTAAAGTTCCTCTTTAACTAAATGTGGACATTTTAGGTGGGTTAAGTTTTCGAGGTTCTGAGTGCAACTTAAAATGCCCCTGTTTTACATTACAGTAAGATAAAAATGCGTTTACAGAGTAATTTTTTTCATTAAACATTTAGTTTTACCCTTCTATGGAACAATATCTGCTATGACCAGCATTGCTTCTTGCAACACGATGCACGGCTTTTACGAATGTATTTTTATATTACTGCATTTTACAAATATAAAATGTTTTGGCTGCAGGTCATATGTGCATAAGCCATTAAAACATTCTAGCTAGAATACTATTGTTTGTATGTTGTGTACAGTCTGTTTACTAGGTCCGTTCAGTATCTCCACAGGAATGTTCCATTTTGTACTTTTTGTAGTTCTAGAAGAATAGTTTTTCCATGAAATGTGCAGAGAGGTTTAATGTCACTATCATATTTAACCACTTGCTGACCGGGGTGTTTACACCCCCTTCCTGACCAGGCAATTTTTCAGTATTCAGCTCTGCAGTACTTTGACTGACATTTATTCCGTCATGCAACGCTGTACTGAAATGAATTGTATACCATTTTTGGGGGACAGATAGAGCTTTCTTTTGGTGGTATTTAATCACCACCACAGGTTTTTTTTTTACTGTGTAATAAAAAAAGTACCGAACATTTTGGGAAAAAAACTCTTCTCCCTACATTATGTTATAAAAACATTTATGATTACCCAATTTTTGGGTAAAATATAAAAGACGGGGTCACGTAGGGTAAGTAGACAACAAACATTTCAAGCTTTAAAATTGCGCGCCCCCTTAAATCGCAAAAAACTACCATACTCAAAATTGACCATAGCCGACGCTTTAAAAGCTTTTACCGCTCATCAGTTTAGTGGTATCAGTAATTGATGACCCTAGAATTAATGCTCTAATTCTGGACGTTCGCGGCTATATGTAACATGTGCGGCACAATGGATGTAATCGGCGCTTTTGCACGTAGGCGGGCTTGACGCATGTGTGCGTGTGGGGGCGGGGGACATCAATTTTTTATTTTTTTTGTAACAAATCTTTTTAAACCTTTTTTTTTCCCACTGAACTTTATTGCTATCACATAGGGAGCAAGCAAGTTCCCTATGTGATAGCCAATTTGCAGTGATAGGTCCTCTTTATGGAGACATCAGGGTTCTTAAGACCCCTAATGTCACCTAGGGACCCCCAGAGAAGCTGATGAAGCAGAGACCTGCTCCACCAGCTTCTCTGCGGTTTCTGTACCAGAGAGTGACACTGAATGCGGGCAGTGATGTAATACACATCACTGCCTGCATTCAGAAGAGGAGAGGAGATCAAATGGAGCTTGTGTACTGAGCTCCGTTTGATCTCCGGCCGCAGAGCTGCTGTGCAGGTCCCGGGCTCACACCGGGAACAGCGGAGCCCGGGATCGGCAGCAGCAGCGGAGGGGGGGGCCCCGCACACCCGACCAGATATTACAAGCGATCGGGTGTCTCTACAGACGCCCGAACGCTTGTATGTAAACAGCCATCGCTGGCTGTTTACATTCAAAGCAGGTTTCCCGCTCATGCGCGCCGCCTAGCGGCGGGCACAAGCTAAACGGGATAGGACGTCTAAAGACGCCCACCCGCCCTCAAGAAGCCGCTGTCCGGCCGTTTAATTACAACGACCGGACAGCAGGTAGTTAAAGTAAACCCCTGCTTTGCACAATGCAGGTTCACTTTAAAGTAGTATTAAAGCAAAACTTCAGGAAAAAAAATGATTTACACATGCAAAGGGGCTACTCCCACACTGCAAGGGTTAAATGCTCATTTGTGTCTTGGTGCTAAACAAAATAAAATTAATTATTTACTACACCATCCGAGTCGGCTTGTTCATAGACCAGTGTCTCGAGCGTCTCTCCCCTTTTGCTACAGCAGTTTAGAGATCCTGGTGTCATCACACTCTACACACTGTGCATCTGCACATACATCACTTCCTTGTATTCCCCCATCACTTCATTCATTCTCTGAGAAGGAAGAAACTAAGCCCCTGGTTGTGGCTTGGGGATCACAGAGGGCTGATGACTCTCTTCCTACCCCCATGTCACACTCAGGGTGTCTGAGTGGCCAATCAGTAAAAACCAGCTGAGTGTCACATGATCCCTATATGGAAGTTCCAGGTATTTTCCTTTTCTGAAGTAGGAGAGTGAAGGTAAGGTATGTGGTACTGATGTTGTTGCCATCAATAATTCACTGGCATAATATGTACTGGCTTCTGGTAAATATGTTAGCATCCTTTTAACTCCTTCGCTGCCACTGGTGTATGGCATATGGCGGAACACAACCGCTTGCAGTTGGCACCTCAGTATGCCATACGTCGGTGGCTTTTACCCTTCTGCTATAAGCTCATGATTGCTTTAGCGACCATGAACTTATACCAGAAGGGTTCTCCTGAGAGTCCACTGTAAAATAATACCTGTCATCAGCGGCTGAGAAGCCGCCGATGATAGCGAGGAACATCGATGACAGCCAGCGGGGATCCGAGCAGAAATAGATGGCTGCAGCTGGGGGGGGGGTGTTGATTAGAGGAAGGAGTGCTGTCCGGTCGGTGTGTGGAGGAGTCGGGGCGAGCGGGGAGGAGAGATGCTATCTTCCTGTCAGTTTCAGAATGACAGCGTCTCTGTGTGTGACTGAGCAGAGGATCGGTAAATTTCTGTGTGCAGAGCAAACACTGGAGTGATCAGCTGATCACTCCAATGTTTGTAAACAATTGGGGACACATAGTACTATGGTTTTCCCAGTTATGAACAGGAAGTGCGTTACATCACTTCCTGTTCATTCATGAGTTTCTGAATAGGGAAAAGCACTTGCTACAGAGGCTCCTACCCACTCAGAAACTGGTCTGTTTAAACCCCTGATATTTCCCTGAAGCCCCCCAACAGTAAAAATAACAAAATAAATGTAAAAATAATAAAAAAATAAAACCACCCTCCCCCGCACACACACACACAGATAACATACACGTGCAACAGGGTGCACCATATTGTGGTGTATGCCATGCACATGCGCTGCAGTGCGTTTTTAGAACGCATCACAGTGTTTGGTTTTTTCTCCTTTTTAAAATAACTTTATTTAACCTTGGCAGCATGTGGCAAAGCCTTGTGACGCATTGTCGTGCGTTGTAAAACACTGTGTTGTGCACAAACAATTTAACATAAGTTGTTTATTTACAGTTTTGCATTCCTATATTTTTTTACAGTTTCGCAAAAAGGTGCAATTTAAAATGTATTTATTAACTCAATACAGTTTTATCTTTTAGATTTAGTCAGAAAGGTATTTTATTTGTGCACTGATACTGATTTTAGTGTGCTTTTAGCCATTTAATTGTGTATTTTTATCGGTTTAATATTGATTTGATAAACATTTGCGCTAATATCACAGGACCTACAAAATTAGTAGCACCATCTTTCTATTCTTCCAGGCCTGTGCTTTCAGGAAATATATGGTTTGGGGGGTCTTTTACAAACGCTAGCAATGCAGCAGTAGAAGATCAAAACAATGGGAAAATTGCATAGATGGTGTGGCCAGCTGAGGTTTAAAGCATTCTGGAGGGCTTGGCAATGAAAGGGTTAAAGCTCAGATATCATACATTTTTTTCAACTAATCATCAGCAATGGAATACATAAAACTATCACATTAAATTGATGAAGCCAGGTAATGCTAGTAAAAAAAATAAAAAATGAAGCAAACAAAAACTATGTGGTACATAATGTTAAGCATACTAGAGCTCTGAAATATATACTGTAATGCCCACCAGTTTTTATAACCCCATAGCCAATTTGAATCACTTATCCCACAATACCTAAAAACACAAATAATAATAATATTATTATTATTAAGCTGCACATCTTCTGGGGTCTAATATGTGAACTGTCTTTAAAAAAATGGGGACATATTTGGTGAATGGGGATTTTCAATAAAACTGGGATTTTTCAAAATGTAACAGTTACGTGGAAATATTTGATCACCTGGCAGGGAACTAAAACAACACTTTAATTACCCACCTCACAAACCATGCTCTTCTCTTTAGAGGCCTAATTCCATCACCAATTCCATAATGGGAATATGGAACAATGGCATCTAAAATTTTCATTATTGTAATTATTTTGCATTAGGGCTAAATTCTATAGTCATGAAATCAAATATTAAATTACATTCACGTAATATCATTTAAATAATATTTTTGTTTAAAAAATTCTTAAAATATTAGAAATTGTGATAAAACACTATAATTTCTTCTTCACTTGTCCTTTGATGAAGCACTTGTTTTTCCCTAAGCTGTACTTCTGTAGCCCTCTCAGCAGTCTGGCCATTGATTTCTCTAAATGGCCCACGCAAAAGCTGTTGGACAGCTCCAGCCTGAGCAAACTGGACAAGAAGCCAACATTACAATCTGGGAAGTTTGCCAAGGTGAGTGCTGATACATTTTATTACTATATTGTACCAGGTGGGAAGGCAAGATAATCAAATATACAATATGATGTAAAAGTAAGAATATTTTGCTTAAAGCATGACTTCTTATTGTCCAACATATTCTTTCATACCTGAATAGGTCTTTGAATCAGCCATTGCCTGCAAAGCAAACACTTCAATGTTGTTTTTTTTTCCCCTTGGTGGGCTGTTAACAACAATCATTAAAACAATCAGCTTATTTACTGCTGACACCATGGAATATTCAAGGCAAGAATATATGCCTTGTCTATGCCCGGCCCCTTCAATCACACAACACTAAACTTTACTCACCATCTTCACTCTGGATTAATATATATATATATCTAGCATGGTCAACCTATGCTAAACATTTGCACTATATTGGGAGCTAGGGCTTCTTCATCAGGTGCCCACATCACTTCATGATGGCATGGAGACTTCCTAAAGTTGTCCACACAGGGTCCTAAAAACTGTAGCGGTGGTGTAATGACATAATGATGAGGGGGAGCAAAAACACTAGTCATCAGCTGGCCTGCATCGTAGTGGTAGACCACCGGTCTTCAATCTCAGAAAAGGTGTTACAGAGGGTTATGTAATTGCAGATTCAAGGGCTTTGAAAAGGTTTTTTGTTTGTAAATGGGTGGAGGGGAAGGGTGTTAGAATGTATCTGCTCATGGGGCTGAAAGATAAACTCCAGACACATAGAAAAAGGCACTATTTTATCAAGCTAGTGGAGTAATTAAAAATTATTAAATGTATTTTACATACAGCTTGCTGAAGAACTTAAACCTCTCAATATCACTCTCCTATAATTTCCTGCACAGCAGCACTCACTATGGGAGAGGAAGGAGCAGTTCAAGTCAACTAGAGTTTACTGCTTTGCACAGTGCTGTCAATTTGACATTTACAGGGTTATTCACAAAAGGGTGAACAGTTTGGAGAAGGCAGAAGAAGTGAGCAAAGTAGGACAACATCGCTGAACTGGAAAGTGAGCGGAATTGGAGACATTTTCCAAATCAGCTATGTTGTCCTCGATTGTTCACTTCTCCTGGCTTCTCCAAACGCTTCACCCTTTTGTAAATAACCCTGTAAGAGTTTCTCATGAGAGAACACAGTAATGATATCAGCTGTTCCTTTAATAGAAAGTCACGAGCTGGGTGAATTCTAGACTAGTCTATATTGCTCATCTAAAGGTTCAGTTTGCAGAGACATCTAGGGTCTGGCTGTGCTGCTGGCAGTGGTGTCTGGATAAAATTGATAGTTATATATCTGGATTAATTCACAGCATATCTTAACTATACATTGTCTTAAATATTTTATTTAGTTGTCAATTTGATGGAGCGTAATGTAAATAAAAATGTTAGACTTCCCTACATACACTGATTCACTCAGCCTGCTGCTGTTAGCTGCATTGTGTATGGCTGGATAATTCTTATTTTGTTTTATTCATAGCGGGGTTCCATGAGTGCACAGATCTATGTGCACCCAGCACATTTTGGAGAAGTGGGTGGGGCCACAAGGATAAAACAAACAAAAGAAAAATAATACATATAAATACAAAATGCATATGGCATAGGTTTAATATTTATGTAACTTGATGTGTTAAGTCCAACATATCCATGTCACTAGCATTCATACATAATGAATGTCTTTAGATGTAATCACAGTGATGGCTCATGTAACCGATCCTTTGTGAAGTGGACCAGTCACTCTAAACATGCTGAGCTAATGTGCAGGCACTGTGATATGTCATATCCACCAACACTGCAGCTCATTCATTTCTCCTCTCATAAAAACCTCTTGTTGCGTGTTCCTGTCTCATCTAGACATGCACACATGATTAAATCTTGTTTCTAGGTCTGTACGGTAGCTTGACACATCAGATTGTCTGCTTTGCCCAGTAAATGAAACTGTGAATATGTTTATTTCCAACGGACAGCTCTTTATGTGGTGATCACTAGAATATGTTAACACATTAATTCCACAACAACAGCTCTGCTATACATTTAACAGTAGAATTTAAAAGTGTAGGCATTTTATCCCTAGTCAATCCCGATCAAGACGAAGCTTAAACAGACTTTCCAATAACAATGCAAGGTCCACCATGTTTTTTGTTTTTTTTACACTTTTCCCCCATGGCAATATACTCTACCAATTATAGCCTATGGAGGAAACGTTTGTTCATATGCTTACCTTGCCCCAGCCTCTGCTGTTTAAATTAGGGTGCCATTTCTGGTGAGATCCAAGGATGAGTACCTGAAATCTTGCAAGAATATGCTACTGCACTGTGAGGATGGCGTGGGGGTCGGGGGGGAAGGACCTCTTCTCAAGGTTATCACAAATGTTTATATAATTTCGCTATCATGCACCATTGCCAACAAAACTCCTAGTTGTTGGCCTGAGAAGGACAACAATATTCATAGATGAACCCTATTGCTTCTCCCCAATCTATTACCAGAGACACCCCCTAATAGAAGGCAGGAGAAAGCTATCAAGCTGTGATTAAGGAAAACAAAGGAAATAAGGTCTAATTAATTAAGCTCTGGCTGTACTAAATTTAACTCCTGATTAAGGTAGGGGCTACATTTAAATAAAAAGCTAGATGCACCAAATATTCTCTTCTGAAGTTTGCAGGCGCCTTTAGGTATAACTTTTAGCGACCATCAAAAACCACATGTTCTTATAAAAGGAACTTAAAGGTAACTACCTAGCTAAGCAATAATGAGTTTTGATGTCAACCAATCTGCAATTTATCAAATAGTACTGGAGAGTGAAATACACTGATCCCTATAGTTGGAGCCAATGTATGACACTGCAGCTATCTGCAACTCTATAGCTTGAGAACTGAAGGATCACAAACCGCTGATCGCTCAGTTCACCATCTTCTCCCTGCAGAGAGCAAAGACTGTAAGTCACCAATCCCCACGAGGATTCCCCCCCCTCCTCTCTCTGTTCCTCCAGCACTGACTGGAGGGACGGACAGGGGAGGGGGCAGGCACAGCTGGCTCTGCCTCTGCAGGACAATATCCAAAATTAGCAAACCAGTTCATGCAAAAATGCACATTTGCTTAATATACAACAAATTAATTCCCTTTTTTGGGATATATAATACAGACCTAAATATCAAACAACAGCAGCACTAAATAGAGAACCCAGAATTAACTAAAAATGTACAACAGTATTACATACAAAAACATAATCAGGTAAAGATGAAGAGATGTTAGTGTCCATCTCTTGAAAGATCATTTTTGTGTTAGCCTGACTTTTTTCTTTTGCTAATTTGAAACGCTCCCACCTTCACAACCTTGACACAAGGTTGTCTCTTTGTGTTCCTGCCTATGTTCCTGCCTATAAAAAATGCTTTGAGTACAAATGCAATTAACTCAAACACAGTGCCTCACCAACAAAGTAAACAGGTCAACTCTCAAGCTTGCAGTGTTTTGGTGAAAGGACTGCTATAACATAATAGATTTCCACATTTTACAGCTGGTGCCTAACTTTTGATGTTTTCTCTAGTTGATGTCAATGGAGCTGGCTCCTAAAAAAAATCCTGCTTGCTCCTGGATTGGACTGGCTCCTGAATTCCATATAAATATGTCCACCCCTGCCATAATGTAATTTCTTATATCTTTCACATTATGCTTGCTTTACCAGTATTCTGGCTCCTAAAAAAAATCCTGCTTGCTCCTGGATTGGACTGGCTCCTGAATTCCATATAAATATGTCCACCCATGCCATAATGTCATTTCTTATATCTTTCACATTATGCTTGCTTTACCATCATTCTGTTATTATAATACATTATGGCATTTTAAATACTAGAGGGAGCTATGTGTTCCTCTGTAATTGCTCAACGTTTCTCACTGACTGTTGATATATCAGTCACGTGGGCATTTTTTTTAATGAGTCATCTGACTCATACATTTGCACTGAGAGAAGGAGCAGTAAAGCACAGCGGTTCTGTAACACTACAAAACAGGAAGTAGAACCTTTATATATAGATATCTCTATATATAAATATATAGAGATATCTATGTATACACACATATATATCTGTAACAAGAAAAAAGAAAATGGTTTCACATACATTATCCCTTGTACTGTACATTTAGCCTCATAAAATGTAAAACCTTCTCTATACGTCATCAAATCTAAACAAGACCTTGGTGATTCTTAATATGCATGGGGAATAATATAACAGCATGGGTGTAATGTGGAACATACACTGACCCAAGTGTCATCTAATAAACAGCACTGAAAATATTTGGAACAGAGTTAAGATTCACAGACAAAAGCAATTATTCAACTATATGCAATACTCCGAGGTAACATATTCCTTACCATAAATTCCTGTAGAAATGCAGGGAAAAGCCTGAAATGTAAACAGAAAGACATGTGTTAACTATATTAATGATAGCAGCAGCCTTGACAGTAACACTGTGAACAACCTGAAACAGCAGTCATTTTAATAGGATATAGCAAAGACACTAAGTGCATCTTGGCAATGTATGCACATTTTCCCATGTTATGTTTCTTAAAAACTCTGCAGATACAGAAATACTGTATACCTGCTGACCACCAACCAGAAATCCAGCAAGCTCTTAACTTCCTGCTGTTGGCTGACAACACCACCTTTATTGCACTGAAATCCCAAGCAGTGTTGTCATCCTGACCGGAGATGGGGCGATGTTCTGTATCTAGCAGAAGAGAACTGGGCAGGGCTGTGAACACTGCTTTGGATTTCAGTGGAGCAGAGCTGCACTGTGCTGTGCAGTTTACTACAGGAATATAGAAAGCCAAATGATTTCTGGCAGGATCAACAGTTATTTATCTATACTTGCTGCATTTATAAAGACATAAAACGAAGGTAAATATGCATGTATTGCAGATATGTACTGAATATGTTTTGATTTATTGTGATTAAAGAAAAACTTTAACTGCAAAAACATATAGAAATTATTTGTCAATGTACTAAAATAGCGGTTCTCCCCACAATTTAGAAATTAGTTAGCAGTTGAAAGTATACTATAAGTCAAAATGTACATCTGTGAAATGTTAAATGAATACATCTGTGGCCAATGTCAGAGTTGTCTGCAAGTTTGAAAGCATTTGCTGGATAGTGAGAGCTTCTATGGGATACTGACCTTGATAATTTTGATGAAAATGAAGTAGTTTTAAAAGCATTTTTTTCTAAATGTCATTAAAGTGTATCAAATTGTACTTAAACCCAAGAACAATACAGTATATACAGGATGAACAGGAGTTGTTGCTTTTATAAAAACAGATACAACAATGGTTGTGGAAACGTTAACTTTACAGAAGTGTTTTATTTTTATAATTCTACATGTACTTTGTATGTTCATTGTGAGTGAAAGTGTGAATGATGTGACCGTGAAAGACATTGTTTTTAAATAGGACGCTATGCTTTGTTGTTTCATTGCACTCTACTAGATATGTAGCAGACTTTTGTTATGCTTAAAGTACAGGACTGGTTAAATAGGTATATTGTCAGCTTTTATCCTAGACAATAGCCTGTCTCCATCTTTTTGCTGCATTTTATAGTAGAAACATTTTATGAGAGGATGCAATGTTTTTCTTCTGACAAGTACAAGGAAAAAAATAGGTACAAGGCATAAGAATGCAATCCTACAGACTATATCACTGTGGCAAAAAGTACTCAACAGTATGTTTTTTTAGTTGAAAGTGGAAGTTAACGCATTGGTGGGGGTGAGCTTTTGACATAATGTGCAATTATGAACAGCATTCTTGCAGATACTGGGGTTGGTTTACAAAAAGCAAAAAGCTGTTTATTATTATACCATTATTATTATTATTATTATACAGGATTTATATAGCGCCAACAGTTTGGGCGCCACTTTACAATATAAAGACATTACAATCACAATACAATTCAAGTCAATATATGAAGGAGGGCCCTGCCCGTTAGGGCTTACCATGCAAGGGAATCTTCACTTTGTAGTGGAAGTTTCCCCTTAGCTTGGTGATTGTGATGAAATTCCACTTTGCAAAGATTACCAAATCACGTGCAAGGTAAATACAATAAAAACTAATTTTTTATTGCACATGATTGAATGATGGGAGCCTCACTTCATTAACTAAGCTAAGGGAAACGTCCCCATCAAAGTGCAAATTCCCTAGCAAAGTGAACAGCCTATTTGCCTTTAGAAAATCAACCCCTATGGCATACCCTACCTCTTCCTGTGCTTGGCCTCCATCAATGATTGGTCTAGGATCCTGCCACCTAGAATCCTGCCACCTCCGTGTCCCTCACCACTGCAATCCCCACTAGCAATTCTTCTGGGACCTATGGCTATCCTCTTCTGCCATTGGGTGGCTATTGAGTGGCCACCGATGATGTAACTCCTGAGCATTCATTCAGGAGATACAATATATCTGGCATCTAGCTCTATTCCCGGCATGCCAAGAATAGAGGCAGTGCATATTGCAGTGTACACAGAAAACACTCAAACCTCTACTTATGGGTGACTTTTTGCTAAAGAGTGTTTCGTTCGTAATGCAGTTTATGTGAGGCTTTACACTGCATCTGGAGCTATCTGGTGGGGGGAATACTGTGTCTCTATGCAAGAGTTCTAAGGAGGGAATTTAGCAAAACTGGAGAAGACAGAATCTGGAGCAGTTGCTCATAGTAACCAATCCGCTTCTCTTTTCTGTTTGCTCAGTTAAGCTTTAAAAATGAAAGACAGAAGCTGATTGGTTGGCATGGGCAACTGCTCCAGATTCTGGCAGCCCCAGTTTTGATAAATTCCCCTCTAAATGTTTAAAATGCTAGCTCCTTGTTTTATTTGACACCAATCAAAAACACAGGACATCAAAATGGGACAGAGGGTCAGATACTTCCCACTCCAAAAAAAAGAAAAAAGGCTGGAGGAGAATTATGGATGTTGCTACATGGGAACAAACTGTGCTATGATAGCATATATATAATACTTAAACATTTAGAGGGATATTCACAAAAGGGTGAAGAGTTTGGAGAAGACAGGATAAGTGAACTATCTAGGCCAAAATAGATGATTAGGAAAAATTCTCCAATTCAGCTCACTTTCCAGTTCAGCTATGTTGTCCTAGATTGTTCACGTCTCCTGCCTTCTCCAAACTCTTCACTCTTTTGTGAATAGCCGTGTTAGTTTGCTTATTATAACGACAATGTGAACAATTATGCTAAGGGTAGATGTTAGCACTTCACATCAGTCTTTCCTATTTATAGGAGATCATTGGCATGCCCAACTCCCTACCTGTAAGCCCTTAATCATTAGCATTCACAAAAATGATCCACCTTGCCCCCACTGCCCAGTGTGTGCAGACAGGAAACAGAAACCCGCCAGCATATAGGTTCCCCTGAAAAATAGAGCTGAGATTAAAGATTTCAGTTGCAGTGTCACCTGGGCAGGAGAGGATGTTATTAAATATAGGGCTGTAAAAGTAGGATTGTAATTCTTTCTAGAAAATTGCTTATAGTTTTAGTTTATCTGTAAAAGAAGCTCCAAAAAAGTCCAAGTTGCACAGTAAATGAAGCGAAGTACAAAAGTATTTGCTGAAGCCTCAAACCTCGCATTCTTAAAACCACTGGTCTGAGCAAGACTGCTAACTAAGTCCCAGAACATCTTACAGCTTTTGGAACGCATGTGACATTAAAGTACATCTAAAGTCAAAGCTGTTATTAATTTTTGGAAAGAGTAGGAAAAGGTTAAACCACTGTCGTTTTTTTTTTTTTTTGCTACCCGTTTGTCTTTAGGGACATTTATCTTCACTTTCTGTCCTGTAGACTCAACAGGAAGTGAGAGGATAGATTTCCAATGTGAGGGATATCCCTTCTTAGATAGTTGTCATGGGAACAAGTGTCCCTATTGGAAGTGGAAGATTTACTCTCTATTCCTGCTAAGGTGCCAACTCAAAACAATGGATCTACCCTCACTTGTTTTCACAGTGACATTGGTGATCAGGACAGTTAAAGAGAGTAAATCTTCCTAACACAGATGGCAATAAAAACCTGACAGTGGTTATTACTTGCTACTCTATCCAAATCAAAAAAAAATACCTTCACCTTTAGGTATACTTTAATTTTCTGTACCATAACTTCCAGTACTAGGACATACAGGATACCAGGATATCATCTACTTTCAAATATGCTAACAAATTCAGAATATCATTAAGCACACCTTTCAGCAAGTCTTTGCTAGCAAACAGAGTCTTCAACAGTGTGCCAACTGTCCTTTGCCTTGTAATTTGTATAATGCGATATTATTTCTTATATGTATATGACCCTACATGGTCTCAAACATAATTACTGTCTTGACTTAGTTCGGTCTTTTAAGTAATTACCATTAGTGAACATGATTTTATATTTGCAGGAAGATTTAAGTTATGTTACACTGGAAAGTGGGCACTATTAATAATATATGAGACACTCATGCATGCATTGAAGAATACTAAACAGATCATAAAAGTGTGGACAAATTGCTAAGTGTATTTCATTAAAAAATGTTTTACAAGTTGTCAAACACAATTCTAGTATTCTGGAGTTATCCACCGTTACTACATCTGATAGCTAGAAACTAAAATACAAAGAAAAGTGTTTACATGCGTTCTTTACAAAGTATATTTATAATAAGAAATAACACACCATGCAAAGTTATCGGTCTTTTTACAGCAGTAATTTATTATAATTTAGTAAAGTGCCTTTTGTTAAAAAGAATAAAACGTGTGCTTATTAAAGCAGAACTGCAGGCAAACCACTAAATTCAAGGTTGAAATATATATGTCTGAACTCTTTTCCTGACAAAAATATTTAATACTGTTCATCCAGGCTTGAAATCTAGGCACTAAAGTCAGAAACCAAAGCCAGGTCCCCAATCTTGAAGTAATACAGCTTGGTCAGGCCCACCATAGTCAATGAGGTTAAATCTCGCTGGTAAGGTCATTCCTTTGGTCACTATTACTTCCAACAAGCTTCCCTTGTTAGACTGACAGCCTTGGCAACGCATAAAAGCTTGATTGGCTTACAGTGTTGCCCCTCCCTTTTCCAGTATTGCAGCCACATCAGATACACCCAGTCAGTGTCAGTGTTTTATGCAGGATGGGCTTTTTTTTAAAATGTAACCACTTACAAAAATAAGGAGAAAGCTGATTATTAAATAGGTAAAGGGCGGTGGTCAATTTGATCATTTATAGTAACCAAAGAGAAATAGGTTATATTAGTATTGTTGTGTTGAGAAGTTTGTATATGTTATAATCAGAAAACTCAGCATAACACTGGTCCTTGCACTATGCTATTAAAGTGGTACAAAACTCAAAGATTTGCTATATTATAGTGAAAATTTAGAAATGTGAATTGTGCCTAAGCATTACCCTGAAAAACTTACATTTTGCCTGGAGTTGCTCCTAAAACATAGTGAACTTTTTGGTATGTAATGGTGCCTAACCAGTGCCCATAGCCTCATAGCTGTATATCTTTTGTTTTTATAACTTTCTTTTTTATTAAACATTTAACAAAGTTTAACAAGCATGATGGCATGCACAAGGAAGAAATAAAAATACAAGATGAGTAAAGCAACAATCGTCTGCCAAAGTACAATGCAAAACTTAATCGCATAATCAAAAGATATAGCAAACAACTGTAACCATGTCAACATACATGGATATAGTAGCTGCAAAAAGAATGGAAGAATAAATCAAGAACCAATAGGAGAAAAGAAAAGAGAAAAGGAGAGAGAAAGTGAAAAAGAAGAAAAAAATAATTTTGCACTCTTTAACCAGAGGACAAAAGAGATCAGTGCCCATCCACATCCAATCCTAGAAGCACCTAGAAGACTGCTCAAGATGCTCTCAGGAAGACCACACCTTTTCAAACATGGGGACAGAATTATTCAATCTAGCAGTAAGATACTCCAAGTTATGTATATCGTGGATCCTCCGGAGTACACATATGTTAGAGGGAGGAACTGGTTGCCACCACTTCAGTGCTATCAAGCATCTGGCTGCCGTGAGGCTATGACTAATAAGCTTGGAACTTCGCTTAGTAGCACCAGGAATGGGAAGTCCCAGAAGTAGGGTCATCAGGTATACCTATGTCTACCAATTTTTTTGAGCAGGAATAAGATATCACCTCAAAAGGGATGTATCGCTGGACATTCCCAGTATATATGCAATAGGTTGCCAGTATGCTTGGAGCAACACCAACATAAGGGGGCAATGACAGATTCATGTAAAAGTTCTTGGGTTCGGTACCAATGATAGAGAGTTTTGTACTGGTTCTCCTTATATAAAGTGCATATAGACGTCTTAGAGGCATTATGCCAAATTGCTTCCCATTCCTCTATGTCCAAAGTCCTCCCCAGAGCCCTCACCAGTTTAAGCATATACCTGTGTTTAGGAAACGGATCACCTTGGATCGACTAAAGAAGCTTATAAATATCGGATATGAGACTCTGCGAGTGGGGCCATCCAAACATAACCTCTCAAACGGGGACAACGGGGAGAACGTTAATGCTGCCGAAACTTAAGCATAATGGCTAATTTGTAAATAGGTGAAAAGAGATTGTGTAGGGTGTTTAAATTTAGTCTATAAGTCAATAAATGATAAAAGGGTCCTATCCACAGCATATGTAATATTTTTAAAACGAAATAAGGAGCCTTCAACCAGGGATGGGCCGTACGATGGACGAGGGTAGCCAAGAAGGAGGTAGTGTATAGAAAGGATCGCATAAGGGTATTGAGGGAAGACAAATTAAACCTGGCCCCTGCATAATGCCAAATGTCTAACGTATGAATCATAGGTGATATCAGGACAGGAGTTTTAAGTATCAAAGGGGTCAGCCAGAGGAGAGAGTTAAGATGAAAGGGGAGATATCCAAATGCTTTTAATTTCTGTCCAGCGATTCAGAGGGTGGAGGGAAGACCACAATGCCAAATGGCAGAGGTGAGCCACCAGGCAATATTTAGAAATATCCGGGAAGCTATTTTGCAAAGTATACATGCTGTACTAGTAAATCAGACCTATTATATTAAAATATTCTTAAAGGGATTGCTTTTATTGTAACAATCGAAATCACCTTTTCTGGGGATGAAAAAAAAATATGGTGGGGATTCAAACCCTCCTTCCCCCCATATTCCTTGGTTACTGCACTCTACTGTGCACACCCCTTTGAGCAAGTGCTTTGTTTTTCAAATCTATAACTGAAAAAGAAAATGTTAAGGCACAAATGTAAACAAACTGCAATAAAATCATGCCTAATCCAACGCAGATGTCATCTTTAATCCTTATAAAAATCAGGGAGAGAAAAGCATTAAAGCCATAGACATTATCTTGGAATGCTGGTGATCTAATGTCTATATACCTTCTTAATTACTCATAATTGTCTTTTAGCTTTGAGTACTGTAACATTTCCCATAAGACAACAAGAATGCTCACAATAAACTAAGCATATCCTTTACAATATAGGTCTCAAAAGAGAACACAAATGGCACTCATAAGTAAGTATATAGCCCCCTTAAGAGATGGCAATTCTTAATCAATACCCAGAGCATTAAGATTTAGAAAAAGGGTCAGGCATTAAGGTTAAACCAAACATCTGCAGAAGAAAAGTCTTATGGCTTCCAGGAAGCCCAAGATTAGTGTTGTTTAATGATGAGGTTATAGAATCATTAAAAGTCTTGATATTTTACCCAAATGTTCTCATGATGAGTTCCTGGATTTGAAAAGTATAACACCTTTATGCACCACTGTGAAACTTAACAAGCAAAAGTGTTATGTTGCCTGGCTAATGTTTGAAACATGTTCTGTCACAGACCATTGCTTGGCGGATAAAATAGCTTAGGAGCCGAGAGAATGTGATGTAAAATCTCTGCAGTCAAGAAAGTTAAATACTGTTTTTGCAAGTAAGATGAGGTGTTATAAAATTAAATAATTGAGTATTAAAAGGTGTTACCAAAGCCACTGAATAATTTGAAGCATATGTCTTTTTGATGGAGACACTGCCTAGTGAAAATGTATCATTATATTTAGTATAATATTTAATATAATGTATTAGTATAATTAGATTTAGATTCAGGTTTAAAATATATAAGACTGTTGCACATTTTGTTAGCAGAAAGAGGTGGGGATTGCACTGATTTGTCTCTGGTGTGAGGGACTTAAAGTGACACTACATATGTCTTTCTAATATCCCCTTTGCACACCATACCGTTATACACCAGAATTCAACAGGTGCTGAAACAACTGGTGGATGGTGACACTAAACTCCGGAGTTAAATCTTAAAAATGCATTCAACTACCTTAACTATTAACAAAAATTTAGTTTATTTGTGCATCACTCGACTGTAGATCCTCAAATCATCTCTGCATTCCTGTTCCCCATGGCCTCTGTGTGTGTTGTAAAGTAGCCACCACTCCAAGCTCACTCCCATGATCGACTACAAGTTCATGTATAGTTTACTAATTTTTATTGAGATTGTAATGCTCCACAGGAGTAAGCTTGGACCACAAGGACCATGGGGAACAAAAGTAGCCACCCTCCAGAAGGAAGGATACAGCACAAATTCAGAGATGATTGGAGGATCTACAGCCGAGTGATGCACAAATAAGCTAAATTTTTGTTAAGAGAACTATAGGGCAACCTTTTTTGCCCATAGTACTCCTCAAGGTCACGGACAGACATATACTGTGTCCTCCAATGCTATTGAGATCCACCCAGCTGGATGATTGACAGCTGGCTCGGCCTCTCTAAAGGTTCACTATAGGTTGTGGAGAAAGAGGCTGAAGTGCTTAGAATATGCATATAATTAGAGTAGAGTGACTCAAAACCCTTTAATTACAATGTTTCTACACCCAAAAACAAGTATGTAATATATTGCAGCTTACTAGTCCCTAGACTAGGTGGCTGTATTAGTTTTCCCTTTTTTTCAAGCTCTGTCCCTGGGTGGCTACGCACACTCCTTCACTATATCTAAAAAGGAAGCCACGTTTGTCATTGAGGCTGGCTTTCTTTCATAACCACTACTTATGACTAGTAGCTTACGCAAAACAGATAAGTGGGTTTTGATTTTTTACAGCTCACAGGAAGTGGCAAGTGCACTGTATTTCCCAACAGGATCTCAAAATCAACAGGCATTTTCTGTACTTGCTGAAAATGTTGTAAAAAAAAAAAAGATTTACTGAATGTATCCAATAAGGTTTTTTGTGAACAGTAATGCATTTATGTATTTCATTCCATAATCAACCAAGACATATAATAAACATGTAGTCTGGGTAACAGATTATGAATATGTTCTTATAATTAGCACTGTACAGTATATTATATGAGCACATGGTTAAAAATACAAGGCACCGGACATACCATTTGATTTTTATGCTGGATTCTTAGCTCACTGCATGAGCATTCTGGCCTTTGAACATGTTGTATGTTGTTCTGTGACCTTTAAAAACAAATGAGTATTTGCCTGAGCTCAAACAACTGCAACAATCTCCTAAGAATTCCATCTAATGTCAACATTTTGTCTCCCCATCTATTGACTTCCAGACAATCAAGTTGTTTTATTTCTCTGATCTTCAGTAACAGCCCCAGGTTACAAAGACAATATGTTACAATTTCTGTTTCTCAATAAGCTAAGCACCATAGAAGAAGATCAGATGTGTGCAAGACTCACTCACAGGATTTAAGATTGTTACTAGCTGCCAATAAGTAGCACAGATTTATGTGTCCCCTGATAGTCTTCACTGGAAATGAGACTGTGCTCCCTAGGGCTGGGTATATATCATTATTAGGGACAGCAAGTAAATCCCTAGTTGAAGAAAACCAACTTTCCAACTGTGTACTAGAGGCATAGTTTTCTAAGTCAATGTCTTAAGAATAATGCGTTAAACAACTGCCTTAAACAACTGCCTTAAAGGTATACCACAGGAGAAATTATCACAACAAACAGTTCCTACCAATGTATGTTACTCACAAGTGTACAATTGATTATATATATATA